>NC_086326.1:11933767-12252829 GCF_036172605.1 Pelobates fuscus | reverse complement strand
TTACATATCTATATCTCTATATCGTTCATTAGAATACTCAGTAAGAAGTCTCTAATCAGAACTGTCACACTATCTAGTGACCCAACACGCAGTGTGTATATGATAATAGATTAGACAACATATACCGGTTCTTAGAATATCGTTGTTAGAATTAGAATGGCCAGGAACAAGCTGAGTCAGGAAAACCAGAAATCAGAGAAGCGGAAACCAATAGCCACAGGATTACAGAATGGAGAATAGTCAGGGAAAGCCAAGTTTAAAATACCAGAAAAACACAGATAATAATGCCCTCTTGGGAACTGTAAAGAAGAACCACAACAGGACAATGATCCATGCCCTAAGTTACATTTTTATAGTCTGTGGCTTTAATTCTATAGCCATCCTCCCAAAATGTTAGAAATCAAACAGTTTGGCGGTCCGTGAAGTCAGTTGCATCATGATGTCTGTGCTCACACGCAGCAGTATAAAAGGGGGCAGAGTTACAACGGCTGGCGTCAAAACTGTTGAGGAGTTGAGAAGGGCCCCTGTCCACCTTATGGACCTCCCCAGGCTGTGTCATGGCCTAGGCAATGAAAGGTAACGTGACAAGGACAACTGGAATGACATTTATGATAACACAATGCAAATTAGTTTCTGTTCTCTAGTGAAAGAGAACTGCTACAAGATATCAGTGAAATGGTATTTAAATTATTCTAGATTGGAGACAATGTCTAATTGTATACTGCCCTTATAGAAACATAGCAACATAGAATGTGACGGCAGATAAGAACCATTTGGCCCATCTATTCTGCCCAATTTTCTAAATACATTCATTAGTCCCTGGCCTTATCTTATAGTTAGGATAGCCTTATGCCTATCCCACGCATGCTTAAACTCCTTTACTGTGTTAACCTCTACCACTTCAGCTGGAAGGCTATTCCATGCATCCACTACCCTCACAGTAAAGTAATACTTCCTGATATTATTTTTAAACCTTTGTCCCTCTAATTTAAGACTATGTCCTCTTGTTGTGGTAGTTTTTCTTCTTTTAAATATAGTCTCCTCCTTTACTGTGCTGATTGCCTTTATGTATTTAAATGTTTCTATCATATCCCCCCTGTCTCGTCTTTCCTCCAAGTTATACATGTTAAGATCCATGAACCAGTTTAGTAGCCCTTCTCTGAACTCTCTCTAAGGTATCAATATCCTTCTGAAGATACGGTCTCCAGTACTGCGTACAATACTCCAAGTGAGGTCTCACCAGTGTTCTGTACAATGGCATGAGCACTTCCCTCTTTCTATTGCTAATACCTCTCCCTATACAACCAAGCATTCTGCTAGCATTTCCTGCTGATCTATTACATTGTCTGCCTACCTTTAAGTCGTCAGAAATAATCACCCCTAAATCCCTTTCCTCAGATGTTGAGGTTAGGACTCTATCAAATATTCTGTACTCTGCCCTTGGGTTTTTACGTCCAAGATGCATTATCTTGCACTTATCCACATTAAATGTCAGTTGCCACAACTCTGACCATTTTTCTAGTTTACATAAATCATTAGCTATTTGGCTTATCCCTCCTGGAACATCAACCCTGTTACATATCTTAGTATCATCAGCAAAAAGACATACCTTACCATCAAGACCTTCTGCAATATCACTAATAAAAATATTAAAGAGAATGGGTCCAAGTACAGATCCCTGAGGTACCCCACTGGTGACAAGCCCACGCTTCGAATATACTCCATTGACTACAACCCTCTGTTGCCTGTCACTCAGCCACTGCCTTACCCATTCAACAATATTGGAATCCAAACTTAAAGATTGCAGTTATTGATAAGCCTTCTATGTGCAACAGTGTCAAAAGCCTTACTGAAATCTAGGTAATCAATGTCTACTGCACCACCCTGATCTTTAGTTACCCAAATCAAAAAAATCAATAAGATTAGTTTGGCATGATCTCCCTGAAGTAAACCCATGTTGTCTCTGATCTTGAAATCCATGTGTTTTTAGATGTTCAACAATCCTATCCTTTAACATGGTTTCCATCACTTTCCCCACTACTGAAGTAAGGCTTACTGGCCTATAATTGCCTGACTCCTCCCTATTACCTTTCTTGTGAATGGGCACAACATTCGCCAACTTCCAATCTTCTGGGACTACTCCTGTTATCAATGATTGGTTAAATAAATGAATGGTTTTGCTAGTACACCACTAAGCTCTTTTAATAGCATTGGGTGTATTACATCAGGTCCCATTGACTTATTTGTCTTTACTTTTGACAGTTGAAATAGAACCTCTTCCTCTGTAAACTCACGTGTAATAAATGACTCATTTATCCTTTTTCTTAACTGAGGTGCCTTTCCTTCATTTTCATCTGTAAATACCGAACAGAAATATTCATTGAGGCAGTCAGCTAGACCTTTATCCTCTTCCCCCTCTTTTACTGACCGTTTTCTCTTCTGTGTGTGATGTGTGTGATTTGGAAGCTCTTATAACTTGCTTAGCCTCTTTCTGCCTAATCTTATAGATCATTCTGTCTTCCTCACTCTGGTTTTTTTTTATAGTTACTAAATGCTAACTTTTTGTTTTTTACTATTTTGGCCACATCTGCGGAGTACCACAGTGGTTTCTTGAATTTTTTGCTTTTACTGACAAGCCTAATGCAATTTTCTGTTGCCTTCCGTAGTGCAACTTTTAAATAATCCCATTTCTCTTGGACTCCATTTAAATTGCTCCAGTCTGATAATGACTCCTTTACACATATTCTAATTTTAGAAAAGTCTGTTTTTCTAAAATCTAAAACTTTTGTTTTTGTGTGGTGTGACTCAGTCACTGTTCTTATATTAAACCACACTGACTGATGATCACTGGATCCTAAACTTTCACCTACAGTAATATCATGTACCAAATCTCCATTTGTTAACACTAAATCTAGTATGGCCTCTTTACGAGTTCGCTCCTCAATGACTTGTTTTAGAGACAATCCCAGTAGGGAGTTTAGAATATGTGTGCTCCTGGCGCAAGCAGATATTTTTGTTTTCCAATTCACATCAGGAAGATTAAAGTCACCCATGATGATAACTTCCCCCTTCATTGTCATTTTAGCTATTTCCTCAACTAGTAGATTATCTAACTCTTCAAATTGTCCTGGGGGCCTATAAATCACACCTACACGAATTACTGTGTGATTACCAAATTCTAACGTAACCCAAACGGACTCTATGTTCACCTCACTAACTTTTATTAGGCTAGATTTTATGCTATCCTTCACATACAGGGCCACCCCTCCCTCTTTCTGCTTTCCCTGTCTTTTCTATATAAAGAGTACCCTGGTATTGCTATGTCCCAGTCATTTTTCTCATTATACCATGTCTCAGTAACAGCGACTAAATCTATCAGTTGCCATTATGTCCACAAGATAATGGATCTTATTCCCTAAACTGTGAGCATGTGTAGACATGATGCTTTCAAGGCTCTGGAAAGAAGGGTATGTATTTGCACTCCTGATTGACAAGTCCCTAGATCAAAGCCTCATCAAAATAATTGCGCAGAGCACATTCCAGATATTTGCAAATGCAGCTTTATCTGCCCATAAGGGGTACTGCTGGTCAAACAAAAATACAGTGGTGCTGAACTACAAAACCATGAACCACATTTTTCAGGCTGATGTAGCTCTGTGCATGTACCTGGAAGCATCGGCTGACCATGCTAAAATAGATGCCAAAATCTGTCATAGTATGGAAAAATTCAAGGCAGCCATATATGAAATAATTGATATTTTCCCTAAGCATTCAGTCTAAGCACCATAAACACTACAGTTCTCCTGACCTAAACCATGGTAATAATTCAAATCATTTTAAAACAGTATGACATGTACTCATATATGTTAGAACGTCCTTAAACCACTCATTTTTTTTTTGCTCCTTTTTGCATCCACCCTCCACTCTCTTTTCATTCTTTTCTTCTCTCCTCTTTTCTGCCTATTAAAGATTCCTATGGAGATGTCATTGTTATCATGATTTTTATATTTTACAGTTTATCTAACCCACCCTTTCAATAAAATTACTTATTTCAAATATTGACATCCTCCGAACACTCCCTTCACCTTCAGGTGACAAGCCTACCTGAAAATGAACGGGAAAACCTACCTTTACTCCTTTAAGAGCTCTTCAACTTGGTTCTGGGCAAACCCGTTGATATGTTCATAGCCTTTGACAGAGCACACATGAACCAGCACCCATTAGGAGCCCCCTCAGACAAACCCTGTGTTGTGGTCTGCAGATTACACTACTACAACTGCAAGAATAACATCCTTACAGCCCTGCGGCAGTCACAACAACCACTCCTATTTCACAATACACCTATAGCTATCTGTCGGTATCTATTATGGCTAACACTGCCAGCCTGAAGCTGACTGAAACAGATCACTGATCAACTGCGGTCCAGAAACCTGAAATACTGTTGGGGCTTTGCATTCGCTCTGAATGTCACTTACAGAGTTACCAACCATGCCATACACATGATCAATGATGTTCTGGATTTCATGTGAGAATTAGACCTGCCTGAGGTCCACATCCAGGACTGTTATGGCCCAATACCACCTCCCAATGCTCCAAGACTACCCCAGAGATCCCGCTGTCAACAACATCCAAAGAAGAGGAAAACAGACCCAACCAACACAGTCTTTTCTCCTGATACAAAGCCAGCTCTTCACTAAATGGGTCTGGCACTCTGACCATTGTGCAAACTGTCTCTGAGAACCACCACTAATGTAATCTCAAGTCTCGACCTGCTCCATCACACCTATTCACCAGGATATGTTATCCGGTTGCAGCCACAGTACCCCGGACTTAGTTTCACTCCTACTAAACTAGATCACATGTGGCCCTGCCAGGACTGAACTCACAGTGATCACCACGTTACATTTATCAGTTGATCTCCCACCACTGCTAGCAAAGAATCTGTTATAATCCCTTTGATACCAATTTTATCCTCATAGCACCCTCCGCTTTAAATCCCTTGACACACCCACCTACCTACCTCCTTCCTTATACCCTCCCCCCTTGGGGCACCGCTACCCGCCTTAATGCTCTCAATGCCCCCTTTGCCATAACCTCTACATATATTGATTTCCATGACTGAATAGGCTCTGACACCTTTCCCCACATAATTGCTGAATATTCCATGACACAGCAGATAAAGCAGCTTGGCCTAGTTAAGGAACTGCCATTGCCTCTATTTGGCAGACCTGTAGCATTAACCTGTGTTTACCTAGTATAACTTCACCCCCTCTGTTACGCTCGTGGGCAGCCCTGCAACTTTCTAGCACCACACTGTTCCCCATAGACTAAGATAGAATTGCATCTATTACAGCGCTCTCTCTAAATCCTCCAACCCTTCTCTCTCTCAGCTCCTCTCCCCTTGGAAATAAACAAATGGTACCCCCTGTCTCTAGATACTACCACTATTCTCTATGACCAATACAATGGAAAAAAACAAAAAACAGGTATGCCAGCACTGCTATTACTCCCCTACTACCTCCCCATTGTTCCTCCTACATGTACTTCTCATCTATATGCAACACCTATAACAGTGGTGTCCAAATGTGTATAGTGTTATTACCTACAGAAATCCTCTAATTTCGTCACTTTACCCCTACTCTCAAACCCTATTACTATCTTCCTCTGTAACCTATCTACCCTCCCTGCATCTCCACAAGGTACTGTCATAATCCTTTGACATTGGAATCCATTATACATGTCGATGTTGTCTTATGTACTCTCCTCCATACCCATTCCTAAGTTTACCTATATTTGTACTGATGGACTTTTATGGATTATTTATGTTGTAACTAAGATATCGAATGTGTTCCAACTACCTTTATTCCAGCAGGTCTAGTTCACCAATACATTAAATCCCACTTCATGCTATACACTACACAGGTTCACAACAATGACCATTTAGAACTATAATGGGATTATCAAGACACTCCAGGCTCAACCGTCTCTAACATATTCATTTTACATGCCCCCTCACATCAGTATACCTACATTAACACAGATTTGCACTTGAAAAACTCCTATATTTACCTTACTACACCCATATCTCTCGCCGTACCTGACATCCACCTTGATATCTCTGGCAAACGTAGACTTGAAAATCTTCACGAACATACTAGCAAACCGCTTGCAGCCCTTACGTCATACTTTGATATATCCAGATCAAGTCAGCTTCATACCAAACAGAGAGGCCAAACATAACACCACTATGTAGTGGAACCCCCTCAAAAATGTGAACTGCCCCAGTTACCCTACAAGGTGTGTTTCTGCCCTGACCTCCCTTTTGTGTGTTTTCCCTACCTTGACCCTGTATTTCATTAATTGTGTTTGTAGAACTACCTGCTCCCCGTTCGGGAGTACCGCCCACGAATGGGACTCCATTTGCCTTCCAAACGGGGACCCCCACGAAATCCCATTTAGAATGCAGTTTTAGAACGTTCGCACCTCATAAGGAGTTGTTAAAACCGCAAACCGCAAGGGAAGCCTCGGTGCGTGCCTCCGTGGGTGGAAGCCCGTTCGTTAGATCCATGGGGAGCATTCACGGATTGCTTCCCACCTCGTTCAGTTCCCAAATGTGACAGACAGCCTGCCACCCCGACTGGATGCCTCCGTTGAACGATGCTAGTGCTCGCCAAGGACCATCAGCACCGCACTCAACACCATAACCACCGCCAACCACACGAACCGCCGCAGCTTGGTCTGGGGTTTCGCCATCCTCCACTCACCCTGGATCCAAGACCAGGCTCCAGCTTCCAGTGGGTAAACCTCTCCTAAATCCAGAGAGCAGGAACCAGGAACAAGAACAGCTCTTACAAGAGCTAATTGTTACGGACCGTTTCAGCAGACAAGGGGTTAAAATCCGTTTAGGCGATAATCACCTTTACACAGACAGGCACAGCTACTGTAAAATCACCAAAACTCACGAATTGGATATAGGTGAATGCACCAAACTCCCGAACTGCATACAAGGGAATAAGGTAGCACTCCAAACTCCCGAACTGAAACCTCACAAATAGCTGCTAGCAGACGAACAGGAAAAGCTCCCAAGCGGCTTACACTCCTGGCAGTCAGTCCCTATCAGCATACAGTGATTCCCCCCAAGAACGAGACGAGGCTCCGTGTTGAGGGTCAAGCAGTGGTCTGTTTATTGAGGGCTACCTGCCCCTGTATTTATGCAGGTCTCCCACCTGGTGGACACTCCCCTAGGGGACCAGATGGAAGACTGTGACAAAAGACAGACAAGTACCAATTACAGACATACAGCAGTAAAACATCCCCACAATGCATCCTGGCTTCCTCCTCTCTGCCCTGGAGAAGTAATTCAATTATCTCCCAAGACAAAGGAAAAACTCCATTACACACGTGGGGACACAAAGACAGACTATCACTTTAAAATACATAAAGACACCTTTTATACATAAAACACAGACATGTAACATATCCCCAGATAGCTCAGGTCTGAGTGCACATTATTAGGTGAATGGCACTCAGACCACACGAATACAGTTTAATTGCCATGGAGCCAAAGTCTTTAATTACACGAATTGGCTCCATGGCATAGCTATCTGGGTTAACATTCACATAAAATAAACTACCGAATTTACATGCATTCGGTTAAATATATACGAATTAGAACCAGGGGCTGGAGGTTCAGTGGTGCCTGCACGTAAAAGTGTCCGGGTTTGGTGCATGAAAGCCGGGCAGAAAAGCGCTGGCTGCCCGGGGAGCTCCAGAACACCGCCATCTAATGGCCGCTAAGTGGAACCGCGGCCACCCAGTAACAATCAATTAAGCTGCGGTTAACCGCAGCTTCAGGGAGGTAAATGGAGGGCACACTCCATCTTCTGGGTGGCCAATTAACGGCGCCGGCCGGCTTCCCACGGCTTTGGGGAGGTTGAAAACAGGCTGTTTGTTCGGTAGATAGCATCTACCGAACGGCTGTGCAGAAAGGGAAAAATAAATCTTTCTGCACAGTAAAATTAACCCTTTAGCTGCCGGCCCATAATCCAGAGGCAGCAGGCGGGCAACCAGGCTCCTCCAATGCAATGTGGCGAGATTGGTCTCATCACACTAATGATGATACTCTGGGGAGTATAGTGATTATAGCAATCCCCAGAGTGTAGTTCTCCAATCCCCCAAACATGAGCCAAGACTTCATGAAGGGGTAAGCAGGTCTGTTTAATGGAAGCAAACACTCACAATTTATACAATTCCTAAGGCCAGAGGCGCACCCCCTGGACATGATGGTATACAGGCACACGAAGGACACCAACCAAACAAAACAATACAAAAATATCTGACACTCCCACATACACAGTAAAATTCCTGAAAACAAAAAAACAACAAATACAGGGTGCGCTGGATAAAATAAACGAAAACGATAACACAAAAAGGAAAGTCTCTATAGGTACAGTGTAGACCTTGAGTAACTGTTCTTCTGTTCTCGCTTTGGAATCGCAGTGGTTGGATATGAAACACAAAAGCAGAGAAGGGGGGGACCAATAGTGCAAAACCGTATGGTAGAGAGGATCACGAACAACACAGACGTAGAGAAATGCCAACTTACAATTTTTAGAGCTAAGCCCAGCTCTAGGTAAAACAGCTTACAGTGGTATTTGATACTCCCCACATGTAGGATATAACTGGGCAATTGGAGTCTCCACACGATTCTTTAAAACTTCTGAGACAGACGTCAGCATATAAAATATATAAAAGAAAAAAACCCAATGGTGCAATAACTTAGGTAGTACTGCAACAACAGACAACACAGAGGTCCTAAGAGTGCCAACTTACAATTTAGAGAGCTATAACCAGCTCTGAGTAAAACAGCATACAGTGGTATTTAAACTCCCCACGTGTAGGATATTCCTCTAGTGATGCTTGTAGTGCCGGTCTTATGAAAAATAAAATCACAAGAGAGGGCCCATAGTGTTTTCCATATGTAAAAATGACAAAGTGATAAAAAGAAACGTACTTACAGTGTTCAGAGCAGCCACACTGCTCTATGAACCAAGCGTAGGTGGAATAATCCCCACCAGGGATTTCTTTTGCAGTACTGGATCTTGTTAAAAATGATGATACAAAGATCAGCCAGGATAAAACAGCAGCATATAAAGTAAATGAACTAACCCAAAGTAAAAGGTAGTAACAAAATACTTTAATATAAAACAGAGTAAAAATACACAACGCGTTTCGCCAAACAGTAGGCTTTTTCAAGTGTAGAGTAAATAATCCTGGCTATTCACATTATATAGGCAGCTAATTTGCAATGAATTTCATTGGAAATTCATTGCAAATGGATTCAATGGAAATTCATTGCAACATAATGTGAAACCGCAAGTGAAGTAATTTTATGAGGGCTTCTCTGGGTTGCTGCCATTCGTATAGGCGAAAGCCAGCCAGGGGGAGCATTCATGTCCCAAAAGGAGATGCTTCCCTTGCCTGGTTTCACACAGGGACCGCGAGTGGTGGCTGTTCGTGGTGGTTACTATTCTGGGGGTCCCTGAGATTGGTGGGACATCCTTTGAAGGACAATGGCAGAGGTTGGGGGGCTCTCTGTCACTGGGAGATTATGAGGTGGGTCCCTCAGATACAGAGACTTCTGGTAAGAAGACCTGGGCAAGGGGGAAAGCCCTGGGAGGGGACACTAAGTGGCAGGAACAGGGGACAAAAGGACTGGAGTTCTGTTTCCGTCAGGGGAATCCCTGGGAGTGGGGGGGCCCTGGGAAGGGATCAGGGGACAAAGGGACTGGGGTTCCGGTTTCGTTATATAACCCCCGGTGGGGGAGGACCCTGGGAGGGGACAGTGTCTTGAAATGTGTTCCACCCCTTGCATGGGTAAAGTATAAAGCCACTTGTGCCCAATAAAGTTGTTGTTGTACCCCTGGAACTGTCTGTTGTCCAGTTACTGGGAGGGAAATGGGTCTGTCCATTTATTAATAATGGAGGTAACCAGCCGGGTTAACCAGGGTCTGCTATACACTAAATTACTGAATCTGATACACACAACACAAAACCTCCCCACCGACAGCCTTCTACTCTCTGTCAATGCCAAAAAGGCATTTGACAGGGTGCATTCGACTCTACTACTGACCACACTTCAGAATATAGGCTTCAGGCCAAACTGGGTGAAAATAATGCTTTGAATCAATGGTCAGTTGTCAGACCCGATTCTCATCAGAAATGGCACAAGACAGGAGTGCCTCCTATCCCTTCTCCCTTTTATCCTTACTATGGAACCCTTTCTAAAATTAATTAGAGACAATCAATTTATCAGTGGAATCCAGGTACAACAATGAAAATACAAAATCTTAGCATTTGCCGACGACCTCCTATTCACGAATGACATTCTCAGTTCATCAATGGCCCCACTCCTAGAAGAAATATCCACATATAACAAAATTTCGAATTTCCAAGTCAACGTCACAAAAAGTGAAATCCTACTCACTCTGCACGCTCACATTTACAATCAACCTTTCCCTTTACCTGGGCAGAAAATGCAATCACTTACTTCAGGGTCCGTTTATCGGCTAACCTATCACTGCTCCAATCCATATCCAAAGACCTTGTTTCATGGCACAAACCACACTTTAATTGGCTATGCAGGATAAACATACCTAAGATATTGTACTTATTCCAAACATTGTCCATCGCCATTCCCAAGTTCCCATTTCCAAGTTCATCACTAATCTTCGACAACTCTTCACCACCTTCATCTGGGTGCATAAACCTTCAAGAATCCATATGAAGTTTAAACCACATGGAACATTACTATACGGCTACCATCCTATCCAGAATCTATAAATGGTCTATCTCCCCACCTATCAAGCACTGATAGAAAGCTCAATGTTTCACACTGTCCCATGGCAAAAAACAAACAATGTACTTTTGCAATCGCACCACACATCCCACCCCACCATCTTTCCCACACTCCGAACCTGGACACACATAAGTGACTTCCCTGACATCTCCCTGCACTCATCTCCCTTATATACTCTAAAACACAATCTACTCTTCCCACCAGGACTTCCTATCAACAATATCAATGCTCCCCTAATTCACAATACCTTAAACTAAGACTCCTGCTAGCAGTGGCAGATCCATAACCAAATCTCTGCGGGGTATTGGTGGTGGGCTGCGGTGGGTTGAAAAGGGCTGTAGCAGAGGTATAGAGGGCTCTAGTGTAGTGGATAGGAGGCTGTACACATATGCAGCCACACACAGGGACACGGAAACACAATTATACACAGATATACACATGTACCCACACTGACCCACACTGACACATACACACAGCTTCAAACACATACCTTCACAGACACATACACTGGCAGACACACAAATGCAAACATATGCCTACACAGGCACACACACAGATACACACTGACACACACACCTACACATATACACACACAGATACACACTGATAGATACACACTGACACACACAGATACATACACCCACACAAACACAGATACAAACTGAACACACATACCTACACAGATACACACTGACACTCATTGATACACACACAGATACACACATATACACGTTCAAAGATATATACACACACACACAGATACACTGACACACATAGATACACACTGACACACACAAATACACATACATATACTGTGGCAAACATGCTTGCCCGCTTCCATTTAAAGGAGTTTGCCATGAGTTTTTGGAGGGGCCTGCTTGCCCACCTCCTGCCCTGTGACTATGGCCCCTGGGATGTATTGCCCTTTGTAACGGACCGTTTCACTTACAAGAGGATAAAAACCGTTTAGGCGATAATCCCCTTTCAGATAGAGCAGCAGCTACTGCAAGCATCAATCTCCCGAACTGCAAACTGTACGAATCTTCCAACTCCCGAACTGGAAACGCACGAACCTGGAATCAGCTGAACAGGAAAAGCATACAATCCGCTTACACTCCTGGCAGTCAGCATACAATCCAATTCCCCCCAAAAACGAGACGACACATCGGTTTGAGGGTCAAGCAGAATCTGAGGTGCTGGCACACCCAGCCTGGTTTTTATTGCAGTTGTTACAAATACAGGTCCGCCCACAGGGAGGTATAAAACAACCACTCACACATCAGTTACATCCCACATATTCCCTCCCCTTATCCTGAGAGGAAACTCAATTATACATACAGTTAAAGCATACTTTCTACCCAACTTTCATAACTCTAAAACTATACATCACATTCACATAAAAATACATATCCACAATCAATCCATTCAGGGGAACAACATATTAAAAAATGGCATGCATCAGACCAGGGGTTCAAAAGTTAGTAAAGTATCTTTTAAAACCCCTGCCAGCATGGCTCAGACCGGTTTTACAGAGCCCTCTCTCCTGGAGACAAGGGAGAAGTAATTCAATTACCTCCTGTCAGGATCGGGACAGGGATCCAACACGCAGAGTACAAACAGGAACAGGGTACGTATACCGGACCTTAGAATGGCCGGACTAACGTAAGGAGTAAGTAAAGAATGGTCTAGAGACAAGCCGAGGTCGAGGGAACGAGAGAGCAGGGAGAGACAAGCCGAGTCAAAGGGTAATAGAGGTAAACGAGGTAGAACAGACAAGCCGGGTCAAAACCAAAGAGACTGACAAAATACAAGAGCACTGAGTGACTAGACAAGCTAGAACCACGACAGGGCAATGAACAAATGTAGAAAGCCCTACTTTATACCCTGGTTCCAAACAGGTAATCACGCCCCCGACAAATCCTCATTCGGGTTGTCGTCATGACGTCGGCTAATGAGCGCCGCGTCATAAAAGGAAGTGTATCCCTCGCGGCCGGCGTGTAAACGACCGAGGGGACCGCGAGGAACGAGTGATTCAACCCTTTTGCGAGGAAGAACGTCCAAGTGTCTCACCTCCACAGAGGTAGAGACAACAGGTACCCTGACAGTACCCCCCCCTCAGAAACGCCCACCGGGTGGAAGGAACCGGGACGAGATGGAAAACGGGAGTGAAAAGCCCTGCGGAGGCGAGGCGCATGCACATCCTCCTGAGGTATCCAAGACCTCTCCTCAGGACCATATCCCTTCCAATCAACCAGATATTGTAACTTCCCCCGAGAGATACGAGAATCGATGATGGAGTTGATTTCATACTCCTCTTGTCCCTCAACCTGAACAGAGCGAGGGGAGGATGCAGTGGAAGAAAACTTGTTACACACTAGGGGTTTTAACAAGGAAACATGAAAGGAGTTAGGAATGCGTAAGGCAGATGGAAGAGCCAGGCGATACGCAACTGGGTTAATTTGAGTCAGGACCTTGTAAGGTCCAATGTAACGAGGAGCGAATTTCATAGAAGGAACCTTCAAGCGAATGTTTTTGGTACTCAACCATACCCTGTCCCCTGGAACAAAGACTGGAGCCGCCCTTCTATGTTTATCAGCGTGTTTCTTGAACAACATGGAATTATGCAGAAGAATTTGTCGAGTCTGATCCCACAACTTCCTCAAATTGGCAACATGAACATCAACCGACGGTACTCCTTGGGAAGGAGAAAGCGAGGGAAGAATGGAGGGATGAAAGCCATAATTCATGAAAAAGGGGCTAGAACGAGTAGAATCACAAACGAGATTGTTGTGTGCGAACTCTGCCCAAGGAATCAGACCAACCCAATCGTCCTGGTGTTCGGAAACGAAACAACGCAAATATTGTTCAATCTTTTGATTAGTGCGTTCAGCAGCTCCGTTAGACTGGGGATGATAGGCAGAAGAGAAATTCAATTTGATACCCATTTGATAGCAGAATGACTTCCAAAAACGGGAAACAAATTGGGAACCTCTATCAGAAACAATTTCGGAGGGTATCCCATGTAAACGAAATATCTCCTTAGCGAATATCTCAGCCAATTCAGGAGAAGATGGAAGTTTAGGTAAGGGCACGAAATGAGCCATCTTAGTAAACCTGTCAACCACCGTGAGAATCACAGTCTGCTTTTTAGAAACAGGTAAATCGACAATGAAGTCCATAGCCAAACAGGTCCATGGTTTCTCGGGAATTTCCAAGGGATGCAAAAGCCCACATGGAAGTGTCTGAGGTCGTTTAGTCTTCATACAGACCTCACATGCTTCGACGAAATCCCTAATATCTTTACGTAAGGAGGGCCACCAGAAATCTTTAGCTATTAAGGAACATGTCTTACGAATGCCAGGATGCCCAGCCACCTTACTGTTGTGAAAGCATTGTAGCAGTTCTAGTTGGAGTTCAGCAGGAACAAAATACCGTGACTCAGGACTCTGTCTAGGAGCCAGATGTTGTAGCTTCATAATCTCGGCAAGCAACGGAGAATGAATCCTGAGGCTAGTGTTGGCGATAATATTGCACTTGGGAACTATAGAAGACAAAACCGTCTCAGATATAGTAGAAGGTTCATGTTGGCGAGACAAAGCATCGGCCTTAGAGTTCTTAGAACCAGGTCTATAAGTGAGCACGTAATTGAAATGGGTGAGGAACAAGGACCAACGAGCTTGTCTGGCAGATAAGCGCTTGGCCTCCCCAATATAAGACAAGTTCTTGTGATCCGTCAGAATAGTAACAGGATGCAAGGTCCCCTCCAATAAATGTCTCCACTCTTTTAAGGCCATGATAACAGCTAGTAGTTCCCTGTTGCCAATATCATATCTGCTTTCAGTCCCAGATAGTTTCTTGGAAAAAAAACCACATGGATGTAATGGTTTATCCACGCCTAACCTTTGAGACAAGATGGCACCTATACCTGTCTCTGAGGCGTCTACCTCGAGTAGGAAAGGTAAAGTTGTATCAGGGTGAACTAAAATTGGTGCAGAAGCAAAAAGTTCCTTAAGTGTCTTAAAGGCAACGAGAGCTTCAGTAGACCAAGTCTTAGTGTCAGCCCCCTGTCTGGTCATATTGGTAATAGGAGCAATAATGGAAGAGTATCCTTTAATGAAGCGCCTATAATAATTGGAGAATCCAATGAACCTCTGAATGGCCTTGAGACCCCTGGGTAATGGCCAATCTAAAATAGACTGGAGTTTATCCGGATCCATCTTAAAGCCTTCCCCAGAAATCACGTAACCAAGAAAGTTTATCTGAGATTGGTCAAAATTACATTTCTCCAATTTGCAGTACAACCCATGTTGTAGGAGTTTGCGCAATACCCTTCTGACTTGTCTGTGGTGGGTCTCAATTTCTCTAGAGTGTATTAGTATATCATCCAAGTATACAATAACACAATCATGTTGAAATTCCCTAAGAACTTCATTAATCAGATCCTGAAATACTGCCGGTGCATTACAGAGCCCAAAAGGCATTACCGTGTACTCATAGTGCCCATATCGAGTATTGAACGCTGTTTTCCACTCGTCTCCCTGCTGAATTCTCACCAAGTTATACGCCCCTCTGAGATCTAACTTGGTGAAAATCTTGGAACCCTTTAAACGATCAAAGAGCTCAGTAATCAAAGGAATTGGGTATGCATTTCTAATAGTTATTTTATTCAAACCTCGGTAATCAATGCAAGGCCTTAATGTACCATCCTTCTTATTTACAAAAAAAAACAGGCCCCGGCAGGTGAGGATGATCTCCTAATGAATCCCTTGTCTAGATTCTCACGGATATACTCCTCTAAGACTAAGTTCTCCTTAGTGGATAAAGGATATACATTGCCCCTCGGAGGCATAGTACCAGGTAGGAGATTAATCTTGCAATCAAAGGACCTGTGTGGAGGTAAAGCATCAGCATTCTTCTTGTCAAAGACTGCCTTTAAATCTAGATACAGAGATGGTATTTGTAAGTCCGTAGACTGGGTGGAGTTGTCAGGGTACCTGAAGTCTCTACCTCTCAGAGAGGTAGAGACTTAGACGTTTATCCGTCCAGAAGGGATGTTTCCTCCGTTCCTCGCAGTCCTCCCGGTCACTTACACGCCGGCCGCGAGGGATCCACTTCCTTTTGTAACACGACGCTCAGTAGTCGACGTCATGACGCCAACCCGGACCGACCTGTCACTCAATTGTCTGGAGACTAATCAGGACTAGTCGGAGGCGTGTCTACTCTCCTGAGCCAGGGTATTTAACAGTGCTTCTCCCATTTGCTCATTGCCCTGTCGTGGTTCTAGCCAGTCTAGTCACACAGTGCTCTTGTATTCTCTTTGTCTTTTGGTTCTGACCCGGCTTTGTTATTACTTCCCTGTTTCTCTGTTATCCCTTGACCCGGCTTGTCTCTCGCTTACCTGTCTTCTCGTTCCCCCGACCTCGGCTTGTCTCTGACCATTCTATACGTAGTTCTTACGTTAAGTCCGGCCATTCTAAGGTCCGGTAGACGTATCTATCCACTCTTTGTACTCTGCGTGTTGGATCCCTGTCCCGATCCTGACAGGAGTTAACCGGTGTATTACCTACGCAAAGTGGTGAGACTTTCTGTAAACACCTGTTCTGGCAAGCCTGACCCCATGAGGTTATTTCCCCTAGCTCCCAATCAATAGTAGGGTTATGTTTCTTTAACCATGGATACCCCAGAACTATAGGAACAGAAGGGGACGAGATAAGCATAAGGGATATATCCTCCTCGTGTAAAATACCAACAGTCAAATTAACAGGTATAGTCTCATGAGAAATAACAGGTTCAGATAATGGTATACCATCTATGGCCTCAACGGCCAAGGGAGTGTCTCTTAGCTGAGATGGGATAGAATGTTTAGAAACAAAAACTTGGTCGATAAAGCTCTCAGCGGCTCCGGAGTCTATCAATGCCATAGTCTTTATTACTCCCTTCTCCCATGCTAAAGAAACAGGTAACAGAAGCCTGTGATCTTTGTAATTGTGTATAGAGGACAAAATAGAAACACCCAAGGCCTGTCCTCTAGAGAAACTTAGGTGCGAGCGTTTCCCGGACGATTAGGACAATTTAGGCGAAGGTGCCCTCTTACTCCACAATACATACACAACCCCTCCTTTCTCCTGTACTGTCTCTCTTCTTCTGAGAGGCGAGTATTGCCTATCTGCATAGGTTCAGAAAAAACTGGGATAGGGGTTTGAGGACTTTGAAATAAAGGAGCTAGTTTAAAGGAAGGTCTACGAGTATTATCTCGAGTGTTCTGTCTCTCTCTTAAACGTTCATCAATACGAGAAATAAAAGAAATGAAATCCTCCAAATTTTCAGGAAGCTCTCTAGTAGCCACCTCGTCTAGAATTACATCAGATAATCCGTTTAAAAATACGTCTATATAGGCCTGTTCATTCCACTTAACTTCTGCCGCCAAAGACCTGAACTCTAGTGCATAATCCACAAGGGTTCGGTTATCTTGTCTAAGGCGCAATAGTAATCTGGCTGCATTGACCTTTCTACCTGGAGGGTCAAAAGTTCTTCTAAAGGCAGCGACAAAGGCATTATAATTATAGACTAACGGGTTATCATTCTCCCACAGAGGATTAGCCCATCTCAGAGCCTTATCAATGAGGAGTGTGATAATGAATCCAACCTTTGCCCTATCTGTAGGGTAAGAGCGAGGTTGCAATTCAAAATGTATACCAATTTGGTTTAAGAAACCACGGCACCTCTCCGTAGAACCACCATAACGTACAGGAGGTGTAATACGGGAAGAGGCACCTACAGTGGCTACTTCTAGACCTGAACTTACAGGGGAGATGGACGTGGCTCGCATCTCTTCCGGTGGATTACTGGAACGAGATAATAGAGCTTGCAGCGCTAGAGCCATCTGGTCCATTCTGTGATCCATGGCATCAAATCTAGATTCGGAAGAACCAACCTGAGTGTTTGTACCTGCAGGATCCATTGGCCCTGTCGTAATGTCAGGATCGGGACAGGGATCCAACACGCAGAGTACAAACAGGAACAGGGTACGTATACCGGACCTTAGAATGGCCGGACTAACGTAAGGAGTAAGTAAAGAATGGTCTAGAGACAAGCCGAGGTCGAGGGAACGAGAGAGCGGGTAAGCGAGAGACAAGCCGAGTCAAAGGGTAATAGAGGTAAACGAGGTAGAACAGACAAGCCGGGTCAAAACCAAAGAGACTGACAAAATACAAGAGCACTGAGTGACTAGACAAGCTAGAACCACGACAGGGCAATGAACAAATGTAGAAAGCCCTACTTTATACCCTGGTTCCAAACAGGTAATCACGCCCCCGACGAATCCTCATTCGTGCTTGGGGCTTGACTGACAGATCGGGTCGGGTTGTCGTCATGACGTCGGCTAATGAGCGCCGCGTCATAAAAGGAAGTGTATCCCTCGCGGCCGGCGTGTAAACGACCGTGGGGACCGCGAGGAACGAGTGATTCAACCCTTTTGCGAGGAAGAACGTCCAAGTGTCTCACCTCCACAGAGGTAGAGACAACAGGTACCCTGACACCTCCCAGGACAGAGACAGACTCCATTGAGCACATGGGGACACAAAGACAGTAAAACACTTTAAAATACATAAAGTCACCTTTTTACACATAACACACAGACATTTCACATATCCCCAGATAGCTGGGATCTGAGCGCACAAAACTACCGAATAGCGCGCAGATCCTATTCACACAGTTCAATTGCCATGGAGCCTAAGTCTTTAACTACACGAATGGGCTCCATGGCATAGCTATCTTTGTTAACACATTCACATAAAGTCGGGTCCATAGTCCAAAGGCAAGAGGCGGGCAAGCAGCCCCCTCCAAGGACACGTGGCGAGGTCGGTTTTGCCACACCCTTTAAAGACGTTATTTCGGCATAATGGATTTTATTGTGCTGCTTCTGGCTGCATAATGGATTTTATTGTGCTGCTTCTGGCCCTTTAACTCCTATGGAAAGGATCTGTACTTTTAAACTGGCACTTCGGATGCAGCCGAAGTAGTCGAATTGGCCGCCGTTCGACAAACGAACACGTGGCAGCGCCCATTTTAATTCAGCCAAACGCGGTCAGCAGTGTTTTGCCATCGAGTTCATGGAACTAAAATCGGATACTCGACGGCACGAACACCGCTGAAGATTTACCTTATTTGGAACGTTCCCATTCGAATGGAGTCGAACAGCGATCGACAATTCGAACGCCACATTAACACTGCTATTTGCATGAACGCCACCCGTTCGTGCATTCGAATAACATTTGCATTGGGATGAATAGACTGGCTGCACAGCCCAAATCTATGGAACTGTTTCGGGCATGAAAATGTGCATGCAGTCGGTCAAAATATGACTTCCAGCTGACTCCCAAACGGCTGAACAGATTTGAAGGATTTTTGGATATGTTTGTTCCCTATGTATGCTGATTCAGAAAATGTACATTTTATGAGAATGTGATGTATAGTTTTAAAGTTAGAGAAATTGGGTAAAAATGTGTGTTTAAACTGTACGGTTAATTATGTTACCTCTCAGGCTAAGGGGAGGTGATTTGTGGGATGTAACCAGTTGGGAATTGGATAATTCCTAATTGTCTGTGGGTGTCTCCCTTGCATTGGAGACTTGCATAAGAGCAGAGTATGTGTCATTAAATCTCAGTTCTACTTTACCCTCAATTTAGAGTCCTGTCTCTTATTGGGGGAATCTGCTACAAAGGATTGCTATGCTCTTCATACTCCCTTGTATAATCACGCAGCTCTTGTAAGAGCTTGTTCCTGATCTTGTTCCTGCTTCACTCTCTGGGGAAAGAGAGGTTCACCCACTGGAACTTGGAATCTTGTCGTTATTCCAGGGTAGGTAGGAGACGGCGAAACCCCAACCAAGCTGCGGCGGTTCATGGGGTCTGCAGTACTTATGGTGTCAAGTGAAGTGCTTGGAGCCCTCGGGAAGCGCTAGGAGCATCCTTCAACAGAGGTACCCAGTCTAGGTGCCAGGTGATCCATTACATATACAATCACATGTACTGTCAGGATCATATCCTGACAAACAAGACTTATGTTCCTTTTATTTCTGTTCCTTTAAAACAAGTTCCTGCTCTAATTTTATTGTTTACCACTAGTGGCCTTCCTTGCCTCTAGTTCTGGAATCTCACCTGCTCTTGTTTAATTACTTGCTTCAGCTACAAAAGGCTACACCCAACTAACCTCAATGCCTTTACATTGAAGTTGGTGATTTGCCTGAAAGACTTCAGTTCCAGGCTCCTGTGAACCTGCTCCAGACTTACCCTCAACCCTGCTCCATACCAACCTGCTCCAGACTTACTTTCAAACCTGCTCCACTCTTGCGTATGATTTTTACCAGCCTGCCTCTGTTACCAGCCTTCTACTGTTACCAGCCTGCCTCTGTAACCAGACTGCCTTTGAAACCAACCTGCCTTTGTGTGAACCCTACCTGGACTTTCTTTATTTGCAAGTGTCCTGTTTTGTGGCATATTGCCTAAATTCTGTTTTCACTCAAGTTTCCTAATCTGTCTAAAAGCACCAATAAAGTCTCAAATAATAACCCTGGAATAAGTCTCCTATCTGACCTGCTCAAGATCATGACAGAATGTAAAGGCCTTAAACCGGAGACAACAGGGTTAACCAGGATTCTAACAATCATTATTGAAAGTCTCTTGGAACTATGCAAAACTGTTTCGTACTTGCTGCAATCCATCTCCTGTATAACACCTGACAAAAAGAGACTTTCCTACCTTCCAGGAAAAGAAAACCACTAACCAAACTTGAACTAGAAAAGAGACGACAGGATGATTCATGTTTTTATTGTGGTGAAAAAGAGCACAGAATCTTTTCCTGTCCAAGAAAACCTTCTGTAATCACTGAATCTCAGAAAACTCCTATACCTACACATCACTCTTCAGACGATTCTCTATCGTCTTACCTTATAGATGAAGAATATTAAAAAACAAAACTACAGACCTCTCAACCTGACTCTCCTATTTACAAAGACCATAAGGACCGCATATTTAGTCCTCAGAAAACTCCATTACCTACCCATTACTCTTCAGACGACTCCCTATCTTCTTACCTTGTAGAAGAAGATTATATACATGATGAACTATCCTCTGACAAGGAAGAGACTGGAGAAGAACTTTTCATGGAAGAAACTAACGTGGCTACTATAGCAACTACACCCAGCATCCAATCTTTAAAGAAGAAGAATATGGGAAAACCTCCATTTTGTGCCCCTGGTCTTGTAAAAGCCAGTGATGGTACTATCATGCCTATAAAAGAACTCTGCTTATTTGAAAGCTATCTGGATGCCATGAGGTATGTTGCAGCTAATCCTCCTGAGAACACTTTCAATCAAATAGTAACATTCTCTTCCTCACAACCTATAACCATAGGTACACTGATGCCCACCTTGAAAAAACCTTCTATACCTCTGCTCAAATCAGGGTTAATAAAGAAAAATAACAAACCCATCTCTACACTAAGGGTAAAGGAAAAACCCGTAACTGAAGAGACACCACATGAATGTACCAAAACCTCACACTGTACTAATGTCTATCTTGAAGACCTAACCATGTCTAAAGAGTTACTGAAAAACAAAGAGAAGAAGAAAACCCAAGAAACAGAAATAATGCTTTCCTGTTTTCATTTTTGTTGATTGGTCTGTATGTTACGTTCACTGAAATCCTTTTCAGTTCCTTCAGAGTCCTTTGCTTCCGGAGTCCGCTCTTGAAGGAGAGGATTGTGTCAGGATCATATCCTGACAAACAAGACTTATGTTCCTTTTATTTCTGTTCCTTTAAAACAAGTTCCTGCTCTGATTTTATTGTTTACCACTAATGGCCTCCCTTGCCTCTAGTTCTGGAATCTCACCTGCTCTTGTTTAATTGGTTGCTTCAGATACAAAAGGCTACACCCAACTAACCTCAAGGCCTTTACATCGAAGTTGGTGATTTGCCTGAAAGACTTCAGTTCCTGGCTCCTCAGAACCTGCTCCAGACTTACCCTCAACCCTGATCCATACCAACCTGCTCCAGACTTGCCTTCAAACCTGCTCCACTCTTGCGTATGATTTTTACCAGCCTGCCTCTGTTACCAGCCTTCTACTGTAACCAGCCTGCCTTTGTATCAACCCTACCTGGAGATCACAGACTTTCTTTATTTGCAAGTAACCTGTTCTGTGGCAAGTATCCTGTTTTTGTGGCATATTGCCTAAATTCTGTTTTCAAGTTTCATAATATGTCTAAAAGCACCAATAAAGTCTCAAATAACAACCAAGTAACAATAAGTCTCCTATCTGACCTGCTCAAGATCATGACAGGTACACACACACACAGAAAGGCTGCAGCACCTGCCCCGTTACCCCTCCACCCCCCAGATTCATCACTGCTTGCTTCAGGGAAACACTATACAGCCCCTACGCAGCCTAATTAGCCAAGATGCTCCCACAACCTTACAGTTATTCAGATTTGATCAACTGACTCACTTTTTGAAAGCAAACCCCATCCTTATGAAAGGATCCTGTACCTTCTCAAATTTACAACTATACTGCGAAACCCACAATGTATAAATAACAACCAAGTAACAATAAGTCTCCTATCTGACCTGCTCAAGATCATGACAGGTACACACACACACAGAAAGGCTGCAGCACCTGCCCCGTTACCCCTCCACCCCCCAGATTCATCACTGCTTGCTTCAGGGAAACACTATACAGCCCCTACGCAGCCTAATTAGCCAAGATGCTCCCACAACCTTACAGTTATTCAGATTTGATCAACTGACTCACTTTTTGAAAGCAAACCCCATCCTTATGAAGGGATCCTGTACCTTCTCAAATTTACAACTATACTGCGAAACCCACAATGTAAAAATGAAACAACTATCCACCTTCTATAAACTCCTCCAAATAGACCATAAAAACCCTCTACCACCTTTAGCAGAATCCTGGGCCACTGATCTCAATATCCAACTCACGACAACGCAATGGAAAACTGTCTTTACACAGATACATACAAAAAAGTGGCTACAGAAGAATGTCCAGGTGGCATTACTTCTCTTCCAAACTATACAAGCTGTTCCCCAACATCCTGAACATTTGCTGAAAATACACCCAACCTGGGGCATCCCTAGCCCACACTTGGTGACATTGTCCACTGATACAAAAGTACTGGACCAATGTATTAAAAATTATCAAAATAGTGACAGGACTTCAAATCCCACATACAGTGATTTTCTTGATATATCCCTATATCTAACCTAAACCTCAACGTATACTTCTCACTCACCTCCTCACAACTGCTAGCCTACTCATCCCGACAAAATGGAAAAACTCCAACATTCAATCCATTTGAGAATGGAATCAAAGGGTAAACACATTTAAAACCATGGAAGAAATACATGTCTCCATTTCTCACAGATATACTCTGTGTAGAGCCGTATGGGAGCCATGGGCTAAGTTTATGCAAGACTAAGGGATTGACCCATGTCACGATAAAAATGCTCCCTCAATTTCCTACCCACACCAGGGTTCCTGAGACATATGAAAATGATAACATAACCTCCCCAATACCAGACCTTAGGCCATCCCCTCATCCACCCTCCTCCTGTGGTGCACCCTCTCACTTGTCACACGGCTGGGTCGGAGTGGCCTGATGGTGGCCGGCCGGGTCAGGCTAGCTCTGGTTCGGCTACTGCTCTGTCCCCACTACACTACAGGATGACTTGTCGGGATGACATACCCTGACTCGATACATCAGGAGCTAACACTTTATGTTGATCCTGACATTTTAGCCAATTGGTGGCTGAGCGACTGATTCCAGCTGTCTGATTGTCAGGGTACCTGAAGTCTCTACCTCAGAGGAGGTTAGACTTCCCGACGGCCGTTCTCTCAGGGGGGCTGATTCATCCAATCCTCACAGCTCTCACAGTCATTCTCACGCCGGCCGCAATAGCCCCGCTTCCTTTTATGACACAACGCTCAGGAGCCGACGTCATGACGGCAATCACATCCCGACCTGTCAATCTAGTTCGGAACAACGAATCAGGGCTCGGCAAGGGCGGAGTCATCAATTAAAGAACCAGGGTATAAAAGAGGGATGTGTGTAATGGTTCATTGCCCTGTCGTGGTTCTAGCTTGTCTGGTTCCTCAGTGCTCTTATGTCTATTGTTCTATTTGGTTTTGACTCGGCTTGTACTATCGTTCCTGTTTACCTCTCGTGTCCTTTGACCTCGGCTTGTCTCTCGCTTACCTGTTCTCTCGTTCCCTCGACCTCGGCTTGTCTCTGACCATTCTTTGCTTTCTCCTTACGTTAGTCCGGCCATTCTAAGGTCCGGTATACGTACATCTCTCCTGTTCGTACTCTGCGTGTTGGATCCCTGTCCCGATCCTGACATTACGACAGGGCCATGGATCCTGCAGGTACAAACGCTCAGCTTGGTTCTCCTGACTCGAGGTTTGAAGCCATGGACCAAATGGCCCTAGCGCTGCAAGCATTACTATCCCATCCGAGTAATCAAGCAGAGGAGATGCGTACTCCATCCATCTCTCTTGCTAACACAGGCCTAGAGGTAGCCACAGTGGGAACTTCTTCCCGTGTTACTTCCCCTTTACGGTATGGCGGTCAGGGCCGGATTAACATAGGGGATGATGGAGCTGCAGCTCCAGGCCCAGGCCCATGGAATAGGCCCATTGATTTAAAAAAAAAAAAAAAAAAAAAAATTTTTTTTTTTTACATTTTTTTTTTTTTTTTTTACACACTACTCTTAGGGATTCCACCTGGCTTTTATTTTATTGGCACAGCCAGTATTTGAGGCCTCCTGGCTGGTTCCAATATTACAGTGATACTGGCAATACAAATGCTGGTATTTTTCTCAGTATAAAGAGATTACTATGCAATACCAGCACTGGCCAGTAGGGGTCACTGTGTGTGGGGACAGGCAGGGATAGGAAGTTACAGCATATCCCTCCCTACCTATCTATACTCACTGATCTGCAGGGGTGCAGCTACAGAGAGTCCAGACAGCAACTCCCACCCTGCAGAGACAGCCTACAGCTCAGGGAAGTAAGGGATGGGGGGAAAGGCTGCAAGGAGACATACACTGAGACACTAAGGGACATTGGGAGACATTATGACACAGACACATGGGGACACCGAGTCCCCATGTCTCTCAGTGTCCCCATGTCTCCCAGCCAGTGTCCCTGGTGTCTCAGTGACCCCTAGTCTCCCAGTGCCCCCAGCCTGCCAGTGTCTCACTGTCCCCATGTCTCCTAGTGCCTCCATGTCTCCCAGTGCCTCAAGTGTTTCAATGTCCCCATGTCTCCAAGCTAGTGTCCCTTGTGTCTGTGGCCCTGGTGTCTCAGTGTCCCCATGTCTCCCAGTGCCCCCATGTCTCAATGTCCCCATGCCCCCCAGCCAGTGTCTCTAGTGTCTGTGTCCCTGGTGTCTGTGTCCCCATGTCTTCAAGTGTCCCCTATTTTCCCAGTGTCCCCATGTGTCCCAGCCAGAGTCCCCTAGTCTTCCAGTGTCACTGGTGTCTCCGTGTCCCTAGGTCTCCCCGCGTCCCCTGGTCTCCCCGTCTTCCTAGTGTCCTAGTGACATGGGGACCCTGGGATACATGGGGACACAAGGAGACATGGGGCATTGAGACACTGTGATACATAGGATCACTGAGAGACCTGGGGACACGACACTAGGGGACACTGGGAGACATGGGGCACTGAGACACTGATACATAGGAACACTGAGACCTGGAGTAACCGAGATATGGGGGCACTGGGAGGAATCCATCTATACAGCAGAATCAAACTAAGTAGTTTTTTGGTGATTATACAGCATTTTCTCTTATGTCACTCCTTGTGATTTACATCATGTGATGTCACCCATACATATTTAATTATGCAAATTAGCAAGGCCAGTATGTTTTTCCAAGAAAGGTGGCAACCCTAACTACTTTTCACATACTCTTACTTAAGTATGGAAACTTATGTATGGGAACAAAACTTGTGTGGACTGGCTGACAATGAATATAGTTAAAGGGACACTTTAGTCACCAGAACAACTACAGCTTATTGAATTTGTTCTCGTGAGTAGAATCATCACTGTCAGACTTTTTGCTGTAAACACTGTCTTTTCAGAGAAAATGCAGTCTTTACATTACAGCCTAGTGATAACTTCACTGGCCACTCCTTAGATGGCTGTTGGAGAACCTTCCTGGGTCATGGCTGCCTAAAATGCATCCAAATATTCAGTGTCTCCTCCCTCTGCATGCAGACACTGAACTTTCCTCATAGAGATTCATTGATTCAATTCATCTCTATGAGGAGATGCTAATTGGCCAGGGCTGTGCTTGAATCATGCTGGCTCTGCCCCTGATCTGCCTCTTTGTCAGTCTCAGCCAATCCTATGGGGAAGCACTGTGATTGAATCAAGCCACCACTACTAATGATGTCAGCAGACTGCTTGTTTTTCTGAGTCTAACAGCATGCAGATTTACAGCTTCATGCTTGAATACACTAAGATTTTGCTATATTAATGGAGGCATGAGGGGCCCATGGTGGCTAGATGGTGGTGTTAACACTATAGGGTTATGAATTCATGTTTGTGTTCCTGACCCTATAGTGATCCTTTAAGGTAATGCTGACTTTGGTCTCTCTAACACTGTGGCATGGTCCCTTTCTTCTACACTCACTACATACAGCTTTTCTCTGTCCCAGGCGATATACCAGGAGCTTCTGCCTGCTAGTAAGAAGGTAAGGAGACATGTGGACCAGCGAGTGCTAGGGGACAGTCCTTAGAAAGTGTTTATGTCAAGCTCAGGATGCTGTCTGCATAGTATGTCCTTAGTTGGCCAGCTGCATGATTGGCAGGCAGCCTGACATGCATTCATGCCAGGCTGGCCTAATTCTTTGGGCAGACATGTCCTCTTTTTGGGCATGTTCACACTTTTGTCAGGTTACGTGATTTGTGTCAGTGGCCCACCCTTTTACCGTGCCCATTGACTACCTGCTTGACTGGACACTGCTGTTAGGTGTTATGGATTTACTTGAAAGATGAAAACATAAATTAGAGGGAGATTAGCCTAGGGTATGTGTTTTCTTATAGCTGCTGTTTTCTTTCTCTCCAGCACCATCTCCACGCTTGGTAGTGTTTTACTGTTTTTGGTCGATATGATCCTGTAATTAGGCCCGTCATAATTGTCAGCACCAGGCCCACTGGGCTGTTAATCTGGCCCTGATGGCGGTTCTCCGGATACCTGTCGAGGTTTCCTAAACCAGATAGGAATTCATTTTGAATTACAACCCCGCGCCTACCCTACTGACAGGGTTGGATTCATAATCTCGCTACTCATTGACAAAGCTCTTAGATGGGCTAACCCTTTGTGGGAAAATGATAATCCAGTAGTCTATAACTATAATGCGTTTATTACTACTTTTAGGAGGACTTTTGATCCCCCAGGGAGAAAGGCCAGTGCAGCTAGATTACTATTACGTCTTAGACAGCATAGTCTAACCCTTGTGGATTATGCGCTAGAGTTCAGATTCTTGGCGGCAGAGGTCAAGTGGAATGAACAAGCCTATATGGACGTATTTATGAATGGATTATCAGATGCGATCTTAGACGAGGTTGCCACAAGGGATCTTCCTGAAAATTTAGAGGAATTAATTTCATTTATTTCTCGTATAGATGAACGCATGAGACAGAGGCAGAACACTCGTGATAATGGTTATAGACCTTCCTTAAGACTAACTCCCGCATTTCAGAATTCTGAATCTACTATTCTAGCTCTCCCAGAACCTATGCAGATTGGTAACACTCACCTTTCAGAGAATGAAAGACAATATAGGAGAAGGGAGGGTCGGTGTATGTATTGTGGAGTAGGAGGTCACCTACGCCTAAATTGCCCTAACCGTCCGGGAAACGCTCGCACCTAAGTTTCTCCAGAGGACAGGCCTTGGGTGTTTCTATTTTGTCCTCTACATATGATTAAAGAGATCATAGGTTACTATTACAGGTTTCTTTAACTTGGGAAAAGGGAGTACTTAAAGCTATGGCATTAATAGATTCCGGAGCAGCTGAAAGCTTTATTGATCAAACCTTTGTCAAGAACCACTCTATCCCATCTCAGTTAAAGGAGACTCCCTTGGCCGTTGAGGCCATAGATGGTAGACCTTTATCAGATCCTGTTATTTCTCGTGAAACTATACCAGTTAAGTTAACCATTGGTATTTTACACGAGGAAGAGATTTCTCTCATGCTTATCTCATCCCCTTCAGTTCCTATAGTTTTGGGGTATCCCTGGCTTAAAAAGCACAACCCTACTATTGATTGGGAACAAGGTGAAATAGTCTCTTGGGGTCAGGGTTGCCAGAAAGGTTGTGTACAGAAAGTCTCACCATTGTGCGTAGTGGACACACCTAGTAGCTCTAACAAGCCCACAGATTTACAGATACCTTCCCAGTACCAGGATTTAAAGGCAGTCTTTGATAAGAGGAAGGCTGATACTTTACCCCCACACAGGTCCTTTGATTGTAAGATTAATCTCCTACCTGGTACTATGCCTCCGAGGGGCAATGTATATCCTCTATCCACTAAGGAGAACTTAGTCTTAGAGGAGTACATTCAGGAGAATCTAGACAAAGGCTTTATTAGGAGATCCTCTTCTCCAGCCGGAGCCGGTTTCTTTTTTGTAGATAAAAAAGACGGCACACTACGGCCTTGCATTGATTATCGGGGCTTGAACAAGATAACAATCAGAAATGCTTATCCGATTCCCCTAATTACTGAACTATTTGATCGCCTGAAAGGTTCTAAGATTTTTACCAAGTTAGATCTGAGGGGTGCTTATAACTTGGTGAGAGTTCAGCAGGGTGATGAATGGAAAACGGCTTTCAATACCCGGTATGGCCACTATGAGTACACGGTAATGCCCTTCGGGCTTTGCAATGCCCTTCTGTATTCCAGAACTTGATTAATGAGGTCCTTAGGGAATTTCAACATGAATGTGTTATAGTTTATTTGGATGATATACTAATACACTCTAAAGAACCTGAGATTCATCACAAACAAGTCAGAAGGGTATTGCATAAACTCCTACAGCATGGGTTGTACTGCAAATTGGAGAAGTGTAGCTTTGACCAATCTCAGGTAAACTTTCTTGGTTACGTTATTTCTGGAGAGGGGTTTAAGATGGACCCTGTTAAACTCCAATCTATCTTGGATTGGCCATTGCCCAAGGGACTCAAGGCCATTCAGAGGTTTATCGGATTCTCAAATTACTATAGGCGATTCATTAAGGGGTACTCGTCTATTATTGCTCCTATTACCAACATGACTAAACAGGGTGCTGATACTAAGACATGGTCTCCGGAGGCGCTTGTTGCTTTCAGTACTCTCAAGGAACAGTTTGCCTCAGCACCGATATTAGTTCATCCAGACACATCTTTGCCTTTCTTACTCGAGGTAGACGCCTCAGAGACAGGTGTAGGCGCTATTCTGTCCCAAAGGTTAAGTTTGAATAAACCACTGCATCCATGTGTTTTTTTTTCCAGGAAATTGTCTGGGCCTGAGAGCAGGTATGATATTGGTGACAGGAATCTGTTAGCGGTAATTATGGCTTTAAAGGAGTGGAGACATTTGTTGGAAGGGACTTTACACCCGGTTACTATTTTGACGGATCACAAGAATTTGTCATATATAGGGGAAGCCAAGCGATTGTCTGCCAGGCAGGCTCGTTGGTCTTTGTTCCTTACTCATTTCAACTATGTGCTCACTTATAGACCTGGTTCTAAGAATTCTAAGGCCGATGCCTTGTCCCGCCAACATGAACCTTCTGCTATGCCTGATATGGTTTTTTCTTCTATAGTTCCCAAGCGTAATATTATTGCCTGCACTAGCATCAAGATTCACTCTCCGTTGCTGGATGAGATCAAGAAGTTACAACATCTGGCACCCGGACCTATTCCGGGGGACCGTTACTTCGTTCCTCCTAAACTCCAACTGGAACTTATGCAGTGTTTTCATAACAGTAAATTTGCCGGACATCCTGGCATACGCAAGTCATGTTCTCTGATTTCTAAAGATTTCTGGTGGCCTTCGTTACGTAAGGATCTTAAGGAATTCGTCGGGGCATGTGATGTCTGTATGAGGACTAAACAACCTCATACGCTTCCATGTGGGCTTTTGCACCCCCTAGAAATTCCTGAGAAACCATGGTCTTGTCTGGCTATGGACTTCAGCGTTGATTTACCGGTTTCTAAAAAACATACGGTTATCCTCACAGTAATTGACAGGTTTACCAAAATGGCTCATTTTGTACCTCTGCTCAAATTGCCCTCTTCTCCCGAATTGGCTGAAATTTTCGCGAGGGAGATTTTTCGTTTACATGGGATTCCTTCTGAAATCGTTTCTGATAGAGGTTCCCAATTTGTTTCCCGGTTTTGGAAATCCTTCTGTTCTCAGCTTGGTATCAAATTAAATTTTTCCTCTACCTATCATCCCCAGTCCAATGGGGCTGCCGAACGCACCAACCAAAAGGTTGAACAGTTCTTGCGTTGTTTTGTTTCTGAACACCAGGACGATTGGGTCGGTCTGATTCCTTGGGCGGAGTTTGCGCACAACAACAGTGTTTGCGATTCTACTCGTTCTAGCCCCTTTTTCATGAATTATGGCTTTCATCCTTCCGTTCTTCCGTCGGCCTCCCCCTCCCAGGGGATACCGTCGGTTTATATTCATGTTGCCAATCTGAAAAAGTTGTGGGATCAGACTCGACAAATCCTTATTCATAATTCCATGGTGTCCAAACGACACGCTGACAAACGCAGAAGGGTGGCTCCTGTGTTCTCTCCGGGTGATAGGGTATGGTTGAGTACCAGAAACATCCGCTTGAAAGTTCCTTCCATGAAATTTGCTCCTCGTTACATAGGCCCTTACAGGGTTCTGTCTCGTATAAATCCTGTTGCATATCGTCTGGCTCTTCCGCCTGCCTTACGCATCCCGAACTCCTTTCATGTTTCTTTATTGAAGCCTTTGGTGTGTAACAGATTTTCCTCCACTGTGCCTTCCCCTCGTTCTGTCCAGGTTGAGGGTCAGGAGGAGTATGAGATCAATTCCATCCTCGATTCTCGGATTTCTCGGGGGAGGGTGCAATATCTTGTTGACTGGAAAGGATATGGTCCTGAGGAAAGGTCTTGGGTGGTCCAGGAAGATGTGCATGCTCCTCGCCTCCTCAGGGCTTTTCATGCTCGCTTTCCGTCTCGCCCCGGTTCCTTCCGCCTGGTGGGCGTTTCTGAGGGGGGGGGGTACTGTCAGGGTACCTGAAGTCTCTACCTCGGAGGAGGTTAGACTTCCCAACGGCCGTTCTCTCAGGGGGGCTGATTCATCCAATCCTCACAGCTCTCACAGTCATTCTCACGCCGGCCGCGATAGCCCCGCTTCCTTTTATGACACGACGCTCAGGAGCCGACGTCATGACGGCAATCACATCCCGACCTGTCAATCTAGTTCGGAACAACGCATCAGGGCTCGGCAAGGGCGGAGTCATCAATTAAAGAACCAGGGTATAAAAGAGGGATGTGTGTAATGGTTCATTGCCCTGTCGTGGTTCTAGCTTGTCTGGTTCCTCAGTGCTCTTATGTCTATTGTTCTATTTGGTTTTGACTCGGCTTGTACTATCGTTCCTGTTTACCTCTCGTGTCCTTTGACCTCGGCTTGTCTCTCGCTTACCTGTTCTCTCGTTCCCTCGACCTCGGCTTGTCTCTGACCATTCTTTGCTTTCTCCTTACGTTAGTCCGGCCATTCTAAGGTCCGGTATACGTACATCTCTCCTGTTCGTACTCTGCGTGTTGGATCCCTGTCCCGATCCTGACACTGATGGTCCAACAGGCAATGGTCAAACACTCTAGTCTTCTACCTACTTTAATTCAGACTCGTAAGGGTATCCTCAGGTATACAAGACACTGCTGCTTCCCTTCTCTTGGGATGTTATCTAGGACTTGACATACCGATCTATCTAACCTACCTATCTGTGCAGTTCCTACCTGATGCCCACAATGGCAACATAGGCTGTAAATTTTCAACTTATTGTATGAATTTTCTGTACATTGTTCCACTATGTAACCGCTTTTTACTCTACCTTGTTTCATGTAAGAATCACTGACATATCTGTGACATGTTCTAAAAACAAGATTATGACAAACAAATAAAATTAAAAAAAGGAAAAAAATAACCTCTGATGACAAAATTCAGCTGCAAATATAGAAATCTAAATAATCCAAGATCTAATTTGTTCATTGTAAATTTTCTATGTATATTTTTCACATTTCATTCCTACAGCACAAAATACCAATTCCATGTTTGATAAGTTAATTTGGGAATTGTTCCACCTGGGATGCTCTTAAAATTGACACATACTGAAATTTACTGAAATTCTTTTTAAATTATATTTTAACACTTGTGCCGAGTGTTTTAACTGTTAGAGTTTTCTTAGAGATGAAATTTTGTTTTTCTTAAATGTTGTTGAAGTATGATCTATGGGTTATTTTAAATCAGTCCTATGCAATCCTAGGATCCTTTGGTTGGAGATGCTTTATCTTGTCTGAGGAAGGCTGCAGTGGATGTAAGTAACGTATACACACAGGCTCTCCTGGCTTATACTTTCACTTTGGCTGGAGAAACAGATCTCAGACAACAACTGATGGAAAAATTAAATAAACAAGCTGTGAGAAAAAGTAAGATTTATTCATTGTTTTCTCTGAATGACAGGCTCTATAACCGATTCCATCATAGAACATAAATTCAGCCAGTACTATGCGGCTCAACTTTCTATAATTTGGTTCACCTCAATCAATAAAAACTGAACTGAAACCACTTCTAGCTACATTAGCCACTGCCACATTCAAATGCATCTCGTGGTAATGATATTTATTTTAAAATGGCACCAGCTGAAAGGCAGCCAAATTGTAACTAAATGTTAGTCAAACAGAAAACCAATTTCCCTGACATAAAAAAAGGTAATAAACACCCCTAATGTAGATTTGGGGACAGATTTAGTTTTTATAGTTTATTTAGATTGATAAAAAAAAAAAAAAAGCTGGTTGTGGTAATTGATTTATATTTAGAGGATCTTTTGATTAAGGTTCTATTCTCCTGGTTTGTATCAGTGGCATTATATTAAACCTATAGAATGATTTGAATTGCCATTCTTGCTGCAATTCAGCAATGTGTTAATATCCAGATTAATTCATTAAAGAGAGAAAATACAAGAAGTGCACTCCAGCATGGTCTTCTTCATGGGAATATTTCCAGCTGAAACACTTTATTGCATCTATCCCTCTGCCCCATCTGTTATGACCATCACTCACACCATTTGAGTATATTTGTATGGTGCGGGACCATAACACCCTCCTAATATCTACCATTTACAAACTGTTGATTGCACCAGCAGATATGGTTTTACCTGGCATTACTGAAGGTTGGGAAAATTTGCTCCGCATTTTGCTAACTCCAAACCAATAGCAGAATGTATTTCTTCTTACTTAGAAATTGTAATTTTTTTTCTCCAAGTTTCGGGGGTCTGCCTATAAAATTTTATCAAGATGGCTCCATACACCAATTTACCTTTTTTTTTAATCTTTCCTTCCTTGCCAGACACTTACTGGGATTATGGTGGAGGGGCCGGCACTTATTTAAATTTTTTGTCGGATTGTTCTAAGCTTGCCCATTATGGGTCTGTTAGTCTGCAAAATGTCTTGTGTCTCAGAGGACATAAATGAAAAATCTTCCCTGAATCAGAAGACTACTATACAAGGGGGCTCACTGAACAAAACTCAAGAGGTGGGACAACTCTAGTGTTGTTTGCAGGGAATCTAACTCCTGGATCATAGGACACCATCCTAAATGGTGGTTGGATCTGCATCTCTCTTAAGTTGTAATTACATATGTTTTTATATTATCTCTAAGGAAAAGTTAACAAGAAGGGTTACCACCCCATACACATCTCTCCCTTTACTCTTACACTCCCCCTTTCTTCCCTGATCCCCTGATGCATATTTGAATAGAGTGATAATCTTCTTCTCTTAACAAAACTACTGTAACCTCTGTGTGTGAAATTATGTCAAATTCCCATACATTTGTTCTTGGTGAAATGTTGCTTATGTCAAAATATATAGTATTTTTCTTTCATTTCATTATATTCTTGTTGTACATAACACTCGTCTTGAACAAAGGCTTTAAAGCGTAAAAGCATGAAACCAACTTGATTTGGATAATTTTTCTAATTTGGCTATTTTTAGCCAAATTTTCTAATTCTCTTTTAAGTTACTTTGAAATCACAGCAATTTTAACTTTGGGAAATACAGTATCTCATAAAAGTGAGTACACCCCTCACATTTTTGTAAATATTTTATTATATCTTTTCATGTGACAACACTGAAAAAATGACACTCTGCTACAATGTAAAGTAGTAAGTGAACAGCCTGTATAACAGTGTAAATGTGCAGTCCCCTCAAAATAACTCAACAAACAGCCATTAATGTCTAAACCATTGGCAACAAAAGTGAGTACACCCCTAAGTGGAAATGTCCAAATTGGGCCCAAAGTGTTAATATTTTGTGTGGCCACTATTATTTTCTAGCACTGTCTTAACCCTCACGGGCATAGAGTTTACCACAGCTTCACAGGTTGCCACTGAAGTCCTCTTCCACTCCTCCATGATGACATCATGGAGCTGGTGGAGGTTAGAGACCTTGCACTCCCCCACCTTCTGTTTGAGGATGCCCCACAGATGCTCAATAGGGTTTAGGTCTGGAGATGCTTGGCCAGTCCATCAGCTTTACCTTCAGCTTCTTTAGCAAGGCAGTGGTCGTCTTGGAGGTGACGGCCCAGTTTCCAAAAAGAGAGAATAATGCCCTGCTTAAGTATGTCACAGTACATTTTGGCATTCATGGTTCCCTCAATGAACTCTCAGTGAGCTCCCAGTGTTGGCAGCACTCATGCAGGCCCAGACCATGACACTCCCACCACCATGCTTGACTGTAGGCAAGACACACTTGTCTTTGTACTCCTTACCTGGTTGCTGCCACACACGCTTGACACCATTTTAACCAAATAAGTCTATCTTGGTCTCATCGGACCACAGGACATGGTTCCAGTAATCCATGTCCTTAGTCTGCTTGTCTTCGGCAAACTGTTTGTGGACTTTCTTGTTCATCTTTGGAAGAGGCTTTCTTCTTGGACAACAGCTATACAGACCAATTTGATGCAGTGTGCGGCATATGGTCTTAGCACTGACAGGCTGACCATCCACCCCTTCAACCTCTGTAGCAATGCTGGCAGCACTCATACGTCTATTTCCCAGAGACAACCTCTAGATATGACGCTGAGCAAGTGCACTCAACTTCTTTGGTCGACCATGGCAAGGCCTGTTTTGCATGGAACCTGTCCTTTGAAACTGCTGTATTGCCTTGCCCACCATGCTGCAGCTCAGTTTCTGGCTCTGGCAATCTTCTTATAGCCTAGACCATCTTTATGTAGAAACAATTATTTTCTTCAGATCCTCAGAGAGTTCTTTGCCATGAAGGACCATGTTGAACTTCTAGTGACCAATATGAGAGAGTGTGAGAGCGATGTGAACACCAACTTTTTTCACACCTGCTCTCCATTCACACCTAAGACCTTGTAACACTCACATGACACCGGGGAGGGAAAATGGCTAATTGGGCCCAATTTGGACATTTCCACTTAGGGGTGTACTCAATTTTACACTGTTATACAGGCTGTACACTTACTACTTTACATTGTAGCAGAGTGTCATTTTTTCAGTGTTGTCACATGAAAAGATATAATAAAATATTTACAAAAATGTGAGGGTGTACTCACTTTTTATGAGATACTATAACTTGTATTATATGGTGACTGTATGGTTTACTTTTTTCAAATGGTAAAATTTAATGTAAAGGATCACTACAGGCACCAAAACAACTTTAGCTTAATGAAGCAGTTTTGGTGTATAGATCAAGCCCCTGCAGTCTCACTGCTCAATTCTCTGCCATTTCGGAGTTAAATCACTCTGTTTAGTCAGCCCAAGTCAAACCTCCCTGCATGTAACTTACACAGCCTTCTCAAACACTTCCTGTAATGAGTCATCTAATGTTTAAACTTACTTTTTTACAAATTCTGTTTAATTTAGAATGTCTTATCTCCTGCTCTGTTAATAGTGTTGCAGACCTTCCAGGGGCCTCCTGTGATTAAAGTTTAATTTACATAGTAGGAGCTACAACCTTTTAAAGTAAACACCCTTTGCTGTAAGATATGTTTGAAAATGAAACCATTTTTTTCATGCAGGTTGTGAGTCACAGCCATGGGTGTTGTGGGTAGGGATGTATAAACATAAACAAAAGTAATTTAACTCCTAAATGGCAGAAAATTGAGAGGCTACATGGACATGATCTATTCCAGGGCTAGCTAACCTTCTGTACTCCAGATATTGTGGACTACATCTCTAATAAAGTTCTCACAGCCATATTACTGTGCAAAGTATCATAAGAGATGAAGTTCAAATCATCTGGAGTGCTGAAGGTTGCCTACTCCTGATCTATACACTAAAACTGTTTCATTAAGCTACATATAGTATCTCTTGAATTCCAGGTTGCAACCATATAAAATGTGAAAACAACCAAGGGGGTGAATACTTATGCAAGGTACTATAGTTAAGGAGAAATGGATTATTGACAAGCCTTTCAGGATGCAGGGGGAGAGCTATGCCAATGAATGGTGACATGACAATATTTTCTTTCCTCATTTTGTAATAAGTACTCTCTAACTACAGATGGGCAGCTTCACTGGGAGCGTCAGTCTAGCACCCATGAGTCTGATCTTTCAATTTGGGATCGTGCTTCCTCTGCAGAGGTGGAACTAACCTCATACATGCTCCTGACCATGCTTTATGGACCAGAAAAAGACCTGGGCAGAGCCTCAGAGATAGTGAACTGGCTAAACAAGCAGCAGAATCCATATGGGGGATTCTCATCCACACAGGTAAATGGGGGTTGGTATTATAATGATTCACATATATCTGCTATTATTGGGAATAGCAAACTGTTGCCCTGCTGAAGACCTGTAGGTAACAGTAACAGTGATCCAACACAAACATTTGAGGGAATAACAGGTATTATCCTAGAGTAAGAGAATGTGAGACCATGTAAAATGAAAGAGCTAGAGCATGTGGAAGAAAGTAGTAAGTACATGTGAAGTCTCGCTGACAATGACGGTCCACAGATTTAAATGGTGACTGTCACTTCCCATGATTTATAAAACTATGCATGCGTATTCCTGTATTCAATAAATATTTGTTTGCAGTTCACCAATTTCAGTGAATGAAGCTATAGGTGACATTTCAGTTAATAATTCCATTACTGTGTAAATTCCAGAGAAATGACCGTCCACCTTAACAAAAATAAAATAAAGAATCCGCTGGGAATGTAAATGTTATAAAAATGATTGAATGAATCATTGAATTTCCTAAAACACTAGAATGAAATCCTCTGAGGCTTAACTGTCTTTCTGAAATGTGGAAAAAATACACATTACTTTATTAGAACCATGCAAATTATATACTTCATATACAAAATGAAATAGCCCTGTTCTCTATGATATAATATTCACTTGAAGATAATAACAGATGATAAAATAATGTCCAATCAGTATTAGAATGTAATGTTATACTTATTCATTGTAAGGATATTTATGGGGTGATATTAAAAATAATATTTTCAAAAACATTATCAAAAATGTATTTACATTTTATTATACAAAAAAATGATATCTTGGCACTGTTTCCCCAATTAATGATTTAAAGCTGAGAATTACTCACTAGTTTCATTCTCCAATATCCTAGAGTAAGTTTCATTAGAAGATTTATTTCACACATTAATCACAAATTAATTATAAAATATAATTTATTGTGACAATAATAATAATACTATTAATATGTAACACGCATGACAATAATTAGTGAATATTTAGGTATAACATAAGTATACAATATGGCAGTGGTGTTAACATAGTATAGACAGCTAAATAGCAAGTTATATGCAACAGTTGTATGCAGTTTTCAAACCAGATTTACAACAGGACAATTTACTTTGAAATCATCTTAACACAGAATGCAGCATCTCATAGCAGCACAGTGTAAAGCAATAAAAACTTTGTCTGACAGTCAAATCACACTGAATTAACTCTTTCACTGTAAGCTACAATCCTCATAGGCAAGATATCCTATTATATTGCAATTTTACAACTACAATAATTCTCATACCAGATCATTTACCATTCCTATGTCCATCCAATAAGAATAATTCTAACCAGGTTGTACATTTGCAGAATTTTAACTTTCCTTATTAAGATTCACTATCCTTAATTTCAGAACAAGTCAATACCTCTGTATAAAAATTTGGTATGCTAACATTTGGCAAATTTACCAAATTTAAATATATTAATATATCGTTATCTTTATTCCACCTGCAGAAGTTGAATTTTTATAACCATATATTCCTTAGCTAATTCAGATTTCTAATAATCTAAATCTGACCAACATTTATCCAGATATATATTCCTGCTATTAGTAAAAATTATTAAAAAAATTAAATAAAACCTGCATAATTATCAGTTAGGTTGTAGATTTTCTATCAGATGTGTATATATACCGCAGGAATTCTGAATGCAAGTATGATGAGAGAATTATATAAACTGATGATTCACAACTGAACAGCAACTACTAATGTCAATGTCCAAATTGCGGAAAACCAGCTATAGTACCGAAAGTATAGACTCCAGGGGTCTCTATGGGCTTAACCCCAAAAATTATCTAAAAAAAGGAAAGTGAAAGAAAACACAAAACTTATCACAATGTCAAACACAATTGTGATTCGCTGTGTATCTTGGAGAATAGTTTAAAAGTAAGGGATACCTAAACAAATGTCTCAAAAACGCATATAAATGTGTATTGATGACGGACAGGAAAAGTCTCTTGTTATATGGCCATACTAGTGAAAATACACAGACAATAAGATGCATTGGCAATTTTGATGCTGGATGGCACCCAATACTTAAAATTCTAAAGAGATTTTGGCCACTTTTACTCCAAGATCCCCATCTACAGAAAGTAATAACTCCACATGCATCTGTAACAGCTAGGAGAGGTAGACATATAAAAGATATGCTCGCCCAAGCCATCTAAAAACCTCCTCCAAAAACAAATCTACATGGCTCAAATCCTCTGTATCTGGCACATATCAATGTGGCAGATGCAAAGTCTGTAGATTTATCCTTCGCCATGCCATGGAGCCCATTCGTATAATGAAAGACTATGGGAAAGACTTTGGCTCCATGGCAGTTGAACTGTATGTGTGTGATCTGAGCGCCATTCAGTAATAATGTGCGCTCAGATCTGAGCTATCTGGGGATATGTTGAATGTCCCTGTTTTATGCAATGGCTGCACAGTTATATATTTTGATGTATTTTATTGTCTTTTCCTGTTCAATGGAGTTTTGCCTCTGTTCTTGGAGATAATTGGATTACTTCCCAATTATCTCGAGGATAGAAGACTCTGTGGAACTGGTTTTGGGCAGAAAAGCCATGCTTCATTTGGTCACAAAGGACTACGATCTATCTTTTGAACCACTGGACCAATTTGTATGATTTTGACGTATGCTTGTATTTGGAGTATGCTGATTCTGAAAATGTGAATGTGATGCATACTTTTAAAATTATGAATAATGTGGAAAAACTGTTTTTCTCTGCCTGTGATAATTACATTACACATTGTGTAAGGTAATTGCATCAAAGGCAGAGGGGAGGATTTTGTGTCGGAGTGTCTGAGTGTATTGTACGTGTTTATTGGTTGTTTTCCAAAACCCTGTGGGTGGTTCTAATGTGTATATAAGAACAATAAACCCACAGCTCTGTCTGTTCCTGCTTGACCCTCAAAACGGAGCCTCGTTCTTGGGGGGGGATTTATTGTATGCTGTTCCAATTTCACTGCTAGGCGTGTAAACCTATTCGTATGGTTTTTCCTATTCGGCTGTTTACAGCATTCGTATGTTTGAGAGCATTCATATGCTTCTCCGGTTCAGTGTATTGGTGTCTACAGTAGCTGTGCCTGTGTCTATGGAAGGGAAGATCTCCTAAATGGCTGTTAACCCCTTTTATGCCTGGGGGTGCTGTTACAGTATAAATATACTGACATCTTCTAGTATGAAACTGTATATATAAATGCTTTTCTTTTTTTATAATGAAGCACTAGTGCTTGCTGCACATATTTGGTGATTTACTAATGGGTTGTTTTTTCACAGGACACTGTTGTAAGTCTCCAGGCTCTGGCTAAATATGCAGAAGTTACATTCAGTGACAAGGGGGATGTGACAGTCACAGTCCAGTCCCAAACAGGAGTTATGAAGTTCCATGTGGATAATACAAATAGACTCCTTCTACAGAGTATGCCACTGCTTGACATTCCTTGTGAATACACACTAACAGCCACAGGAATTGGTTGTGTCTATGTACAAGTGAGTGTAAACTTAATATTAATGTTTTCCTCAAGTTTGTTTTGACTTTAATTGAATCCTTTCTTATCCTCCTGTAGACTGTCTTGAGATACAATGTCCCCCCACCTAGAAGTGATGCCACATTTGCAATGAGCGTAAATGTAAGACCAGATCAGTGTCCTGCTGAGTCGGTGACAAAGCTTCAGATTCACATCACTGCTGAGTATATTTTCTCTTCTACTATTTAAATTTTGCAGTTAGGCTCATGTACATACTGTGTATCCTGAGATACTTATTATATTCAATGTAACTCATATATTATCATTAACAATTTATGTATCTAGGTCTTGAGCATTCTCTCAGGGGAGTCAAAGATACTGACACATACAAAACAAAAGGCTTTTTAAAAGTTGTTTGAGCACCAGTTAAATGTTATTTCGATAGATACCTGTTTTCAACAATGTGTGATCCTTTAGTATATTGACACTGTGAAATATTGGATTCCAGGATGGAGTGTCATTGTGTGTACTGCAGGAGATGTTTATATGTATGGTAATAATGTAATAAATGAATGCAGCAATGTATTTGTATTGAGGCTCAGTGCATGTGTTGGTGAAAGCAATGATAAATGTGTGTGGTGGATAAATATCTGTGCATGTGTCCATAGGTGTACATAAGTAGAAGTTAAGTATGTGAATAAAAGATCAATGCATAATGGAATACAAAGTGTATTTATGTTGAGGACTAGTGTGTATGTTTAAATAAGGCGGTGTAATTGGAGTGTCAGGGTGCATGTATGTAGATATGAATGTTCTAAAGGTGTGTCTAAATATAAATGTTTGTTTTAGTTACATATGAAAATGGAAATATAATAAGCACGTCTACTGTTCTGCCTCTGCACATATGCATATGTGGGGGTGGACACCTGTAGAAATATGTGGAAAGAAATATTTATCTGAATGTGTGAATAGATGTAATCAAGTCACTGTGCAGATTTGTGTGTCTAATTCAATATATGTATGTGGAGTTTTGTGTTTGTAAAAAAAAAAAAATAACTTACTGAAAAGCACATCAAAACACACATTTAATAATCCCTCCCCACACACACATTCCTATCTTTACTGGAGTAGCTTGTTTAATTTTAGATGTGGGTTGGCTAGAGGAGGATTCTCGCCTCTCTTTCCCCACCTGTGTTGAGGCACCCAGACCTGGTCTGCCTGAGTTCTTCCCTGCCAATACAATGTGACCTGCTGCAGTCTCTCTGTCCTAAAGTCTCTGTCTCTTCCAGCCTCTGTTTCCTACACCTTCTCTCTCCTGTAGGCCCACTGAACTTTAACATTTCCAGAGCAAGAACAGTATGAGAAGCTGTATGGTATTAATAAAAGTATGGACTACACATAAGCACAGCATTCAGGCATGGCCACATCACTGTCAGACTGGCTGGGCACTACTAGCTCAGTCGGTCTGCTTTCAGCTCTGTGATAATACTATAGTAATTGTGAAGTCTTAATTGTTGCCAGTTTATCTCTGGAGGCATAGTAGCCTCCATACTATACAATACTGAATGGACTACTTTCTTCTCAGTTGTGAGGACCTGGCTGGAAGCCATAGTAGCCTCCATACTATACAATGCTGAATGGATTACTTTCTTCTCAGTTGTGAGGACCAGGCTGGAAGCCATAGTAGCCTCCATACTATACAATGCTGAATGGATTACTTTCTTCTCGGTTGTGAGGACCAGGCTTGAAGTCAAAATAGTCTCTATACAATACAATGCTAATGGTATTGCTTTCTTCTGGGCTGTGAGGGGACAGGCTGGAATGCACAACAGGATATAATCTGATACTGGCCCCTCACCACACTGGATATAATAGAAAGGATTTCTAATGTTAGAGAGCAGGAGGAAAGAAGTATGATTTGTGGACCCAGGACACACTTGAAAACGAGAGAAATCTCAATGTATCTTTCCTGGTAAAATATTTTATAAATAAATATCTGAAGCTCTGCTCTCTATAACTGCTCTCTGGTCATGGATACATTTTCAGTGCAAGCATGCAATTGAAAATGTATAGTCCTGTCACCAACAACAACAACAACAACAACAACAACAACAAAACCACACACCTACATCTACATAATGCTGTAACAGATGCGTTCTTGTAATAATCAATTTGTTAAGAACAATAATTAGAAAACAATTCGACTTTAAGCTCAGGGAAAAATGCAACAAAGTCACACTCTCAGCTAAAACTTTCTATAATATAAAAAATACAAAAATAGTTATAAAGTGTAGCAAAATGCTTAATAGCCTAATAATACAATAATTAAATTAATAATTACAATTAAATATCTAAGATAAATAACTAAATGACTAAGCGCTTCAAAATATGATAGAAGCCGGAACCACATAAAAAAAACTGTAGTTCTCGGTGGCTAACACAGTCAATGTGAATTAATATACTTAATTAGGACTGTGCATGATGCATAGGTCAATTTATTGGGTTAGATGACTTTAACAATTAACCCACAGAGTCAGTCAAACCCTATTGTAAAACTTTAAATAGAAATGCTTTAGGTGTATGTATGTGCATGTGTATGACTGTGTGCGCACATATATTCAACCACTAAATACTATATACAATGCTTTGGAATATGAATATTTTAAATCCATTGCTCTTACAGGTATACAGGATCCCGGGAGAAGTCCAATATGGCCATTATTGAGGTTAAGATGCTGTCTGGCTTTATCCCAGTAAAGACCTCAGTGAGGGAGGTAAGAAACAGACTGTCAGCAATCCACTCTAATATTTCCAAAGAGCATCAATAACATTAGGTGAACATAGACTTTGAATGTTACAGTCTTCAAACTTCATGTTAGGATGAAAATCACAACCAACAGGGTTATTTTCCATCACTCCCCTATCAAGATTTTGCTGATGGTTATTTGTGATTATGTTTGTTGTCACAGCTGGAGAAGAGCACAGTGATACAGAAAAGTGACATTCAAATGGACATGGTGACCATGTATTTGGATGAAGTAAGAACCATCTATTTTCTTTGTAGTGTTTTATTTTCCTCTATTTCTTTTTTAGCCTATCTCTATTTCTCTATTCCTCTGTATGTGCTCATTTGCATGTCTAATATGGTACACTGGAGTTTTTTGATGGCATAACTATGCTGAATATTAAAGTATAATGCTATTATTTTCTAAGTCGATCCTATGTATTGCCTTTTCTTCAATGTAATCTTTGTTCCCCTTTTCCCCTTGCAGCTGGGACACACACCTCTTAATCTCTCCTTCATAGTGGAGCAGGACATTGAAGTAAAAAATCTGAAGCCCGCCTCCGTGAAAATCTATGATTATTATGAGACTGGTAAGAGGATATTTATGGCAATAAACTGTTGTTTCTATTCACATTAAGAGAAACACAATAATAAATAGGCACAACAACTCTGTACCTGAAATATATATAAAAAGTACCTTGTGCTGCTCAAAAAAATAGTTTTTCTAGCTTGCTCTCATTTCACTTGTCACTTGTCTCTGGGGCAACAGCATCCATAGTCAGATTCCATAGAGGTTCAGTGGCCTTCGAGCATACCACATATTATTTAAATTTTCTGTAAGCAGCAGATATTGATGCTGGACTGTGTAAAGTCTTAACTAGAGAAAAAAATCATATTTAGTGAATTTTTTTAATTAATGTGTAATTAGGATAATTTATGGAAATTATACTATAGAATAAAATATAGAAAATATCCTATAATGTGTGTTAACTACTTTTTTTTTTACATATATTTTAATTTTAAGCAAATTACATCACAATCCAGCACATTCTGCAATGCCAGAGGAGAAATACACACATTTATATATTGTATATTTAATAACTATAAACAGTATTATTATTATTATTATTATTATTATTATTAAATATGCATATATAACATAAATAATATAATATATAAATATAGACTTCACACCGCTCCTACTCTCCCCTCCGCCCCCTCCCCCCCCCCATTGCTCACTTGATATGTTAATAAAATAAACATTAATCATCTTTTTTCACATCAATCATTCTTTTTTTTTTTGGTGCCATATACAGAACTCACAAATCAAACCAACCTGTTCGTCCTTTGTCTCTTTGTTTTTCATGATTGTTTTTCTTTTGTGGCTGTTTTTGTTAAAGGATTTGTACATCTCGCCAATTGCCCAACGTTTCAACAAATCACAATTCCTTTCAAACTTAATGCAAGAGTCTAGTGTATTACCACCAATCTATGTTGGGTGTAGTACACTATTTAAGAGGATAAAGTTTTTGATATAGTTTTTGCTTTTGACTTCCAGTGATATTGACCATTAATCTGATGAAACAATATGGTTTACCAAATGTTGTGGTCATTATATGATGATAACTGATAATAGTTATGTAGTGTTACTAATCGTTTATCAGGTTCTATGCTTTTACAATGTAATTAAGGCCACAGGTCAGTAATAATAGATATGATACAATGAGACATTGTTTGTTTTCTTTTTAAAGGAGAATATGCAATAGCTGAATACAACTCTCCTTGTGGTTCTGGTAAGATCAGCACATTCTTAAACCCGTTATAGAAATCTCTTGGCTACTCAACAAGTCACATCTAATGATCATTAGCTATTGTACTGAAGTCTGTCACTGCCGTATGATTGTTATTAAGTACTCACTGAGATTTGACACCCTAATTTCTATTAGATCAGCTTATTCCCACCCCTCTTACACTCAAAACACTCCAAATGCTTTTTGGGCTTCTTACTTGGTGTCCATAGCCTATGTAAGCTATCTGAGCTCACAATGAAAGTATTTGCATTTTTTCACAAAAAAATCTGTCTGCTATAAAGACAGTAACACCACTCACATTCACAAATATCTCTTTATCTCCAGCTGATCCCTCATCCCGAATAATCAGGTCATGTAAAAACATAAGTAAAATGTGATGGCTTATAATAAAAATTCAGCCTTTGAGGTATAAGATGTACAAACATAATTTCATCTTCAAAGAACCATTCTTTCCATTCTGATGAACTGAGCATGTTGCGTACATTTCACAGGAATATAATGTCACAAACTGATCTATAGAGAATTTCTTAATTTTGTTTAATTCTTCACTTTGTTTCTTAACATTTTCTTAAATGTTTTGTTTTAGATGAGGATACAAACAATTAAAACTGAAGAATGAAGAAACCATAATTTCAATAATGTTCTAGATAATAATAAGATCATACCCAATGGAATACATTTGCATAATTTATGTAACCCTGAATTAAATATGTTTCATTTCTTTAAGTGTGCATTTCTTGTATTACCACTTAGTTATGTTCTCTGGAGCTAATATAAAGCTGCAGTTGTAACAGAATGCTGATTACACAGAAAAAATAATAATCTTGAGTTAATTAATAAGGCACATTTCTACTATATGTCATTATCATGCAACATGGCCCTCAATTTTTCAAATATAAAATTTTATGAACATTTTCTCTACCGAAGAAATAGAAAAAAAAAACTATTAACTAAAAAGAAAGAGTGCAAAAAACAAACAAACAACCCTGAGTACAGAGAGTACATAGTGCAGCACAATTAATTATATCAAGCTGGGGAAATTCATAATAAGCCCACACACATGATATAGAGCCCAGGCCAGGCTTTGAATAAAGTGCTCTTTGATGCCCTCCTCACGGGCTGTTACAGTTACCAGGCTGAAAATCAGGACCTCCACATGGGATAATTGAAAACTGACAGTATTTTATTAAGGATATATAAATAAAAATACAGAAATCAATTGGTAGGCTTAACATTACAGCCAAGGTTTACAGTAAAAAACAATCAGAACTCGAAAAATACTTTACAGTTTAATGCCTCTGGCCAGTCTCCCACAACTAAAGTGTTTTTTTTTTTATTATGGAGACACAGCAATGTTATCATTGTAGGGTTACTCACACCTCTGTCTTCCTGACTAGGGATGACCATAGCAGAGGCCAATCAAACAGCTCATAAGAGGTTCCCTCCTCTCTGCAGTTAATTAATGGTTTAACCTTCCTTTTTTTTTTTTTTGGAGAGGTGTCAACATGTATTCCTTGCACTAGTGTGTTAAAACCGCTATCTAGCCCCCCTGGCGCCTTCTTGCCTCTCTAAATATAGTAAAATCTTACTTGTATTCAAGTCTGAAGCTGCTGCCTCTGCCTCTGAACTGCCTCTGTCTGATGACATAATCAGAAGTGGTGGTCTGAGCAAATCACAATGCGCTCTCATAGGATTGGCTAAGAGTGTCAAGAAAGCTGACAGCTGATCAGGGGCAGATTCAGCACAAGTCAAACACATCCCTGGCAAAATCAGCATCCCCTCATAGAGATGAATTGAATCAATGCATCTCTATGAGGAAAGTTCAGTGTCTTCTTAGAGACACAGAATGGTAGTGCTGCTTACTGTCCAGTACAGACCCAGGAAGCACCTCTAGCAGCCATCTGAGGAGTGGCCAGTGAAGTTATCACTAGGCTGTAATGTAAACACTGCATTTACTCTAAAAACACAGTATTTACAGCAAAAAGCCTGAAGGGAATGATTCTACTCACCAGAACAAATGCAATGAGCTGTAGTTGTTTTGGTGACTATAGTGTCTCTTCAAACACAGAGTGACCTAAAATCTAAATAGCTCAACTAACACTAGGGGCCTTCACTTAAAATCTGCATCCAACCCCACAGTGTTCCTTTAAGGATTACCATATTACCATTTGTTACATATAATGACACGAGTTATGTGCAGACTCTTGATGGCCATTTCCAAAATTAAAAGTATATTTCTTTTTTTTTTGTTTGTTTCATTACTACTGAACTTTATGTAAACTCTTGAAACACTAATCAGCTTGATGAGATTGTCAAGCCTGACTTACAAGATCCCAGCCCCTGACAGGTACACGGTTCACAGTTCACAATTCATTTTCATGTTCCAATTTTTACTGAACAACAATTCATTGTTGGTGTATACTATTAATCCACAAGCCATTCATGTTACTAAAGTTGTAATACAGTTGTAATTCCCAAACCCTTCTGCACCAATTGTCCACCTACAGTTCTGCTCAAAAGTTTGTATACCCTGGGAGAAATTGTGAGATTTTGGCATTGATTTTGAAAATATGACTGATCATGCAAAAAAAATTATATATATATTTTATTGAAGGATAGTGATGGAAAAAGATTTAAAAAAAAAAAAAAGACAAAAAAGCCCGGTTACAATATGCCTGACAACACCTTCAAACACCTCACAGTCTCTGGAACACTGTAATTTGAAGAGGTCACAACCATAAGCTCTCTATTTGGAGAGGTGTCAACAAGGCCTCTAGTGAAAAGAATACCATCCCCACTGTGAAGCATGGTGGTGGCTCACTGATGTTTTGGGTGTGTGTGAGATTTAAAGGTATGGGAATCTAGTGAAAATCGATGGCAAGATGAATGCAGCATGTTTCCAGAAAATACTGGCAGACAATTTGCATTCTTCTGCATGAAGGCTGCACACGGGACGCCTTTGGACTTTCCAGCATGACAATGACCCTAAGTACAAGGCTAAGTTGACCTTTCAGTGGTTACAGCGGGAAAAGGTGAAGGTTCAGGAGTGGCTATCACAGTCTCCTGACCTTAATATCATTGAGCCACTCTGGGGAGAACATGCGGTTCATGAAAGACGACCATAGATTTTGCATGACCTGGAGGCATTTTGGCAAGACGAATGGGCAGCTATACCACCTGCAAGAATTAGGAGCCTCATAGACCGCTATTACAAAAGACGGCACACTGTCATTGATGCTAAAGGGGGCACAACACAGTATTAAGAACTAAGGGCATGCAGACTTTTGAACAGGGGTCATTTAATTTATTTCTTTGTTCCCATGTTTTGTTTTATGACTGTGCCATTCTGTTATAAGCTACAGTTGAATATAAATCCCATAACAAATAAATTAAATGTGTTTTGCCTGCTTACTCATGTTTTCTTTAAAAATCGTACATATATTACCAAGTCTCCAATGGTGTGAAAACTTTTAATGCACAACTATATGTGGCAGATACACTAACCTTGGATGATTGTGGGAATATTCCCATTCAAAGCACGAGAGAAGTGAGACTTCCCTGTTTTACAAGCCAACCAATCAGAGAGGTCTGACTAAGCTTTCAAAGAGTGGGGAAGCCTTTTTCTAGCTTACAAGCTCATTCTGCATGAAACCCTAATGGGCTTACATGTCCCTTTTTTTGTTAGCTTTTGTGACTCTTTTTTTTTTTGTTTAAGATTTCTTTTTTTTATAATGGCATCAGTTATTAATGAAAATTTATTTGGCCTCTTGTGGTGGTTAATAAAATAAAATGGAAGAAGAAAGACGATATCTGATGTTAAATATTTAAATATAATATAAATATGGCCACCCCTAGTCATCTGCGGTAATTGAGGGGGCCTGGCCACAATTTTTGGGTTGAGGGCATAAATAGATATAGGACTACCAAATATCTACTGTCCTTACCTATACACATATCAGCCACAACATTAAAATGACTGACAGGTGAAGTGAATTACTTTATTCACATTATTAACATTATGATTATATCTTGACAATGCCATCTGTCAAGGAATGTGATATGTGACATAACAAGTGAACAGTCAGTTCTTGAATTTCATGTGTTTCAAGCAGGAAAAATGGGCAAGCAAAATGATTTGAGTGACTTTGACAAAGGTCTAATAGTGATGGATAGATGACTGGGTCAGAGCATCTCCAAAATGACAAGTCTTGTGGGGTGTTACCTGTATGAATTGGTTAGTGCCTTCCAATAATTGTGTAAGGAAGGACAACAGGCAAAGCTGCATCAGGTTCATGAGCACACAAGGCTCATTGATGGACATTGGAAGCGAAGGCTAGACAGTCTGGTCTGATCAAACAGAAGAGCTTCTGTAGCTCTTATTGCTGAAATAAGTAATCCTGGCCATGATAGAAAGGTGTCAGAACACACAGTGCATCACGGTTTGCTGCACATAAGGGTTGCATAGCCCCATATATGCACAGGGTGAGGTAGAGGCAAACAATTCCTACAAAATTCAAATTATAAACAAAGAAAATTAAACCTGTGCTGCAGATACTCCACACTGAAGTCCCAACTTATACAACCAAAAAACAAACAAGAGCCCTGCGCATCCAGTATAGGTGTGCACACCCAGGTGCTACCACTATTTATTTGAGGACAAAGTTAAAGCAGCAAACATTTTGGGCAGCAGCCCTTTCTCAATGCTAATGTGCATTAGCATTGAGAAAGGGCTGCTGCCCGAAACGTTTGCTGCTTTACCTTTGTCCTCAAATAAGGACTCTTGTTTGTTTTTTAGCCCGATATATATGATGTGTCGTATTTTAACCATTGTTAAACACTTTTAACATTCACCCAATAATATTAAATATTTTTTAAAGCTTAAAGAAGCACTCTATTCACCATAACAACCTAATTTAAATTAGGTTGTTATGGTGCCAGTAGTTCCCCATGTGCTTTTCTTACCGGAAGGGTAATGAGCTAAGATTAGGAGCCAGAAATCTTGTTGATTGATAGGGGAACAAATACCTATTTTACTCATTGACATGCAAATCAATTTATAACTTTTTTGACATGGATTTTTTTTTGTTATTCTGTCTCTCACTGTTAAAATGCGCCTAATTATAGGCTGATCATTTCTTTATCTGTGAACAAATGTTCACAATCAGCAGGGGATCAAATACTTATTTCCCTCACTGTAGACAGAGAATCACTCAATTAAATGATAGACTGCCTCCCTATAACGAATAGTATACAAACTAACCGGAAATAGTAAATCTGCTATATTGAAAGGGTCCCGGGTGAACCTCACTAACACCCAAAGTAGTAAAACATAAAACGACAAAGTGGAAACCACATTCAATAATGTGAAATACAACCTGGAAAGTATAACCAGAGTAGAAATAGTGGAATATAAAATGATAAAAAAAAATACAGATCATAGCGTAACACAGTATAATAATAATGGTGGAAATGTGATGCTAAGTACAAACTCACAAACAAAAGTGAAAATCAGGCCTCTCACCCCCCTTGGGGTATATGTGATGATGAATTTGATAGTAGATCCAAATATATGGATATCTTCAGAGAAATGGATAAAAAAAGGCATACATGGTGAAGTATGTAGAAAAAGGTACAAAATGAATTTATTGATTGCACTTACAGACAAAAGGATGTAATTGGCATATCTCCACTCCCAGTAGAACTGGATGGCAGCGTGGTAGATAAAAAGCACTATTCCAGTCTAAGCAGCAGAGCAAACAGAGGAAATAAATAAAATATAAAAATAACAATAAAGAGTCCAATTTTCCTTATCCAACGCGTTTCGTCCAAAGTAATGTGTACAGGACTTCTTCAGGGAAATATAAAGAATCTTGTGTAGAAGGACTTCTTATACCCGCAGTGATTCTTCTTAATGCCGTTCACCGGCGGCGTGCGTTCCAGCCTGGAACGCAATGTCGCACTTCTTATGACGTCTAAATGTTCAATAGACCGTAAATCAATTCATTGGTAAATGCTTAATAGTAGATACGTTGATTGATTAGTATATATATATAAACACCATCTATCCATATAATAAAGTAAAATAATAATGTATAAAAATATAACTCATACACACATAGGTTAAATAACAATATATTCTAAATAAAAATACAGGAAAAAATGAGTAAAAGAGAAGAAAAAGAGGATTAATATATACAAAATCCAAATAACAGATCCAGTGTTCCAGAAGATAGATTAAATCAGACCTTGTAAATCTATTTCAGCATTGAGGCCATGATGCAATGTTTTAAGATTATATATCCAAAATGCTTCTTGACGGATTAATTCTTGGAGTTTATCATCTCCTCTACAGCCTAATACGATATGTTCTATACCAAAGGCTTGAAAGTTTTCCCAACAAAAAAGGGGACATGTATTGCAGTGTTTAGGAACACTATGATCACGTTTGCCTTTTTTGATATTGTTGAAGTGTTCTAAAAGTCTGATGTGGAGTTTTCGGGTGGTGCGGCCTACGTATTGGGCTCCACAACCACATATATTGTGGAGCCCAATATATACTGAATAACTACAAACTTCTTTCACTCATCCAAATTGAATTTCTGACACAATGTATGTCATTTGTATTAAAAAAAAAAATTGGGGGGTTTGACGGTCAGTATTTTTTACAGAAATGTGGCGTCGCCATGGGTACCAAATTTGCCCCCAGCTTTGCCAATGACATGTTTGGCTGGGTGACCATCTAGGGGGCAGTTTGGTCCTATGGTGTCGCTACATAGATGATGTATTACTTGTATGGGAAGGTTCTACTGAAAGTCTTGGTGCCTTCTTTGAATACATCAATTCTAATGATTATAATCTCCAATTTACTCACAATATCAGTTCTGTTTCCTTAGATTTTTTAGATCTTACCATTTACAGATCAAAATCAACTGAAAACCAAAACATTTTTTAAACCAACTGACTGTAATACAGCTATAGACTTATCCAGTGCTCATCATCCTCCATGGCTTTCTAATGTGCCAAGAAGTCAATTAATCCGTCTTAGAAGAAACTGCTCAGATGATATAACATTTCTTCAACAAGCTCAGACAATTAAAACAGGTTATTCAGAAAAAGGTTATGATCAGGATCAAATAAACACAGATATACAAACTATATTAGATACAGATAGATCCCAATTTAAAAAAAAATCATTATGAAAGACAACAGGTTAAACATAATTCAGATGTTCAGAATAACAAATTTCAATTTGCATTTATAACCCAATATAATCCACAAGCAAAATAAATTAAAAAGATCCTAAATACATATTGGTATATTCTTGTTATGGTACTTTTTGAAAGTAAACCAAAATGTTCAAAGTCTATCTGTTCCTGTCCAAATCAATAAAATTAAATTGCGTATATACGCTGAAGTAATTAAGTCTGACACACGAGGTTCAGGTTAAAATAACTTCGAGAAAGTTTATTGGCAAGTGAAGAAAAAGCGGGCGCGCAGGCCCTTTTAAGAGGCATTTTGCGTCATCATTGATTATTAGAATATCAGCAAATAAACATCATCAATTGGATTAATTGTTAAGTGACGGGGTTAGTGTCTTACCTATTGGTTCGTAAAATTAAGAGGTTAGTCCCGTGCCCACCCATCAGAGGTGGGATTATTCTGGACACGGGTGGGGGACAAGGGGGTCTTAAGTGTCATTTTACACGGTCAATGATATCAGGCTTTATGTCCAGGTGCAAGGTCTCTTATGAATAGAACATTTCATTACTACTGTGTTCTGTGGCCTTCAAACTGTACTATCTTACAAGCTCTAAGGAGTAGCCAGCAAGTCTTAAGGAGTAGCCAGCACCTCCTGGTACTTGTCCTTGAAGGAAACACGGTCTTTGTCTACTGTATTAATTGGGTTGAGAAGTTCAGTCACGTAATGTAGTTTTAAAATGAACAAGTTAAGTCATGAGGACAAAATGGAGGATTGAAGAAGTCAGGTTAGGAGGACAAAATGGAGGACGAAGTCACAGTATAAAGTTAAAATGGAGTTAGTACAATAATTCAATACAAGTACAATAAAGATTTTTAATAATTCCACATCAGTCCCCCCTATGAAATGTTAGATTCTAAGAGATAAAACTTTATTATATTAGTATCAGAAGACGTGTTAACCCAAAGGCACAGAAACCCCGTGGCCGCTAGCTAGGTGTTAATGCAAAGTGCAAGGCTGTCCCTAGATCTGACCCTAATAGGCTAACCATCCGTCAGTATGGCTCTCGAACGCTTCACACCCAAGGGTATCCCATGGCAGCTAACCCACCACTTCTCCACATGGGGCCTTTACCATTCACTGACAGATGCTGTCCCTGAGCTAGTCCCTTCCTAGAATTCCTGCACTTTATCAACAAAAGGGAATGTTTGCAGCGGCAGACAGGGTGAGTTGATGTCTTGGAATTCTTGGTCATCAACTTCGAGATGGGTCAAAGTGGGTGCTGCTTGGTCAACAGTCTTCATGAGGGATTTTCTCAGACATGGGAGGACACAACAAAAGAGAAGAGCAAAAATAAAAAGAAAAATTAGTATAGCCATACCAATCTGTATTAAAGCCTTTTGCCATCCTGTCATCCAACCAAACCATCTTTCCCAGGGATCTTTTATCCCCGAATTCCTTTTTAACTCTTCAGACAGGTCATTTAATTTTTCTATAGCTAGTGTGACTTTACCATTAGGGCCTGTGTTTTCTGGGATGTAGGTACAACATGTCATAGTGTCGGGCAAAATCTTACAAACCCCTCCTTTTTCGGCTAAGATCATATCTAGGGCCATTCTATTCTGGAAAGTCATTTGGGATGTGGCCTGCAACTGTTCGGCCAACCCCTGGAGGGCGTCTCTGGTGTAATTGACAAAACGCTGTTGATTATAATAAATGTAATTTATCCAATTTAGATTCTTGTTTGCGGTAACTATGGTAAAAATTGATTCAAATCCTGCAGCAACTTCATCCCTAGCTTTAAACTCATTGGGCACCCCCCTGGGCACTCCAATGGCATCAATATATACATGAGGATCAAAACTTCCTTTCACTGGGGCGTCACGTTTAACCTTAGTGTGGCTGAACTCATGGGTGTTGAGGTGTGTGTCAGAAATAATATGTATAGGCATAATGGCCTTAGTCAAAGTACACTCTCCCCACCATTCTGTGTCCATTCTGGATCTTAGCTGTAAATCCCCACACAACCAATAAATGTCCCCTAGTGACCTAGTGTGATGTTGCAGCAAACGTACAGGGACAGTTCTGTATGTAGCACAATAGCCTTTGGAAAAGTTACCTACAAATTTACCAATACCATCGTACATGGCATAGCAAGTGTAATTACCTTTATATACGGTAATACCATCAGGGGGTTTGACGTCTTTGGCTAGAAGAGGATACTCCTTTGTCCATGCAATACATATGGACCTGTTAAAATTATAGTGATAGGCAAAAAGGCTTAAAACACATTCTTCTATATCTACGGGTAGGATTAAAGGTACGGTACCCAGGTGAGGCCGGGCACCTCCACACACATAACATGCGGTTCTATTATGCTTATTAGCATTATATTTCATCCATTCTAACCATAAATTTACATCATTAAAACCTGTTTCAGCGGCCATGGTATCTTCAAAAGTGGGGTTAGCAATGGCCATCATGTCCTGAAAGGTCTGGATATGGGGTTTTAATGGGTTAGGGACCATATGGGTGGCCCCTTGCCACTCAGAAGAGTTGCACATATCTTTGAGGTAGAAATGCCCTAATTTCTGGTAGGAACCCCTTTTCCAGTACATTCCCATCACATACTGGTCTGCATCTGTTGGGCTTGGGTGCTCAATGTTAAGGATTAATTTCATTGGTGTGCTCCCCCCAGGCTTTCTCAAAGTCATTCTCTGGAGAAGCGATCTACCACGATCATCTACTTTAGCTATGGCACTTTTTGGTTTGTAACCCCAGGCAGGCCCGGCATTCCACCCCGCCGCCCCCCAATGGTCACAATTGTGCCCCCATTGCTTGTCAACTACACAAACATATGGGTCTTTCGAATGAGGGATATCTCTATAGATGCTCTGGATTTGTGGTGTGGGAAATGGGCATTCTACAATATCACAGTAGTCAAAGGTATAAGTAGCCACCTGGGTGCATGATGAATTATACCAGAAGGTGTACCCACTAATGTCTTTGGTAATGGCTACTTGCTGGGCCTTCATAAGGCTAATTAAGGGGAAGATGTACCAGAGATACATGTTTGTGCGATATTCGCCTCCTCTGGGGCAGGAGATTTCTTGCAGTGGGAAGCGTGGATCCAATTTGGCCTACCGGCCAATTTGACGGAGGTTGCGGTAATCAGGAGAACTTGGAATGGACCGTCAAATCTCGGTTCTAGGGTATTTTTCCGCACAAACTTCTTAACCAGGACCCAATCTCCGGGGAGTAGGTTATGGGAACCTGTATCCAATTCGGGATCTGGAATTGAAGAGAAAACTTGGGCATGTATTTTGTTTAGGACATTTGCAAGTTCAGTTACATAGTCTACTAAAACATCTGATTGGAGTTGCAACTGCTGCGGATAATAACAACCTAGTCTGGGTGCTGTCCCAAATAGAACCTCATATGGGGACAGTGAATGCTTCCCTCTAGGTGTGTGCCTAACACTGAATAGAGCTATTGGTAGGCTTTCTGGCCAGGGCATCTTTGTTTCTTGTGACATTTTTAACATTCTGGTTTTTAGAGTGCCATTCATGCGCTCCACTTTACCACTACTTTGTGGGTGGTAAGGGGTATGGAAGGCTAGAGTCACCCCTAGAGCAGTCCAAATTTCTTTAGTCACAGTTGCTGTAAAGGCTGGGCCTTGATCACTCTCAATGACTTCTGGGAGTCCGAATCTGCATACAATATCTGTAATTAGGCGCTTTGCGGTTGTCTTTGCAGTGATATTGGCCACTGGGTAGGCTTCTGGCCAGCCTGAGAACATGTCCACTATTACTAGTGCATATTCATGGGGCCCACTCTTGGGCATTTGGATGTGGTCAATTTGAATTCGTTGGAAGGGGTACATGGGCTTTGCCAGGTTCTTTGCAGGCACCTTGACTGGTCTTCCCGGGTTGCATTTTGCACAAATAACACAGGCTTTGCAGAAGTTGCTTATCAATGTTGTGATTCCGGGTGCTTCATAATACTTCTGTATGAGGGCGGCCATCAGTTCTTTTGACAGGTGTGCAGGCCCATGTGCCCATTGGACCACTGCTGGGTATAAATTTCTGGGAAGACAAAATTTGAAGTTGTTGTAATATATTCCGTCCTTTTGGACAGCTCCTTTCTTTTTCCATTTCTGGATTTCCTCAGGAGTGACTGCAGCTTGTTGTTCTTGTAAGATTCGCAAATCAGTAGGAAGAGTTTGCAAAGCAAAAATAGGGACTTCTTCTTCTTCTTCTTCTTCTTGTCCGGACACTTCTTCATCCACTTCCTGCAGATCCCTGGCCGCTAACTTAGCAGCTTGATCAGCCAAATGGTTGCCCTTTGCTTCATCTGTATCCAATTTCCCATGGGCCTTAACTTTCAAAACGGCCACTTCTTTGGGGAGTAGGAGGGCATCCATTAGCTCCTTGATTGCAGTGCTGTGTTTGACTGGTGTACCGGCGGTGGTAAGAAATCCTCTAGTCTTCCAAATTAGGCCGAAGTCATGTGCCACACCCAGAGCATATCTTGAATCTGTATAGATGTTGGCACGTTTTCCTTCGGAAATTTTGCATGCTGAAGTCAGAGCCTGTAATTCAGCTTCTTGCGCAGACATTGCTGGCGGTAAGGATGATGATTTAATGACTTCATCTGTTGTGGTTACGGCATATCCTGTGTGATATGTTCCTCCTTCATCGGCATATCTCGATCCGTCCACAAACAGGGTAAAATCCGGATCTGGTAATGGGTTCTCATGCACAGTTGGTAAGTGCACTGTTTCCATTTTCATCTGTTCAAAACAGTCATGAGGTGTTTCTGGGTCATAATCATTCTTTATGACCAGATCTTGGAATTCCTTTTCCAGGAAATGGCGTGGCCATGCTTCTAGAAGGTCAGTTGTTGGGTATTTGACAATACCATTTTCCTGTAGCTGTTCTTCGTTCATGGTGGCCCATAGTTTTGCCATGGGCCCAAGATCATTCCATGACCTTGTCTTCAACTTGGTAACAGGAATATGTGGGATAGCAGTATCCCAATGACGGTAAAGGTAGTTAAGTTGTTGAGGTAGCTGGATCAAGACCATGCTATTGCCTTCAGAGTCACAATAGAAGTCTTGTGCAGTGAGCTTTACATCGGTCCGGTGGTAAAGCTCATCTTCATAGCAAGGTTCAGGAGTAATGTTCGGTTTGTACCACATGGTGCAGAAGGCGTGATCTGGGCCTTCACAGAGAGGTTTTTCGCCTTCATAAAATGTCAAATGTGGATGCATGACTTTCTTGATACATCCACAGAGCAGGTGAATGTAGGTTTCATCCGTGATAAATCCATAATAGATACCCCCCTCAGGGAGTGGAAGAAGAGTGGACGGATTAAGCACTTGACATCTTTGTATGGAAATGTTGTCAGGCAAAAGAAGATGACACTGTAAGCGCAGATGTCTGGCTGGAGACACGTGCTTGAGCTGGACTTGGTTGATGATGGCAGAAATGTCATGAGGGGCCAAAACAACCAGAGGGTGGCCAAGGACCAGGTCTGAGGTTCTTTCTATGAGTTCTCTCGCAGCAAAAACAGCCCTGAGACAGGAAGGAGTCCCTCTGGCCACAATGTCCAGTTGACATGAGAAATATCCAATAGGCCTCTGGCGGCCTCTTGAGTCATTAGTTTGGGTGAGGACTCCTGTAGCATGGCCTTGTCTTTCAGAGACGAATAATTTGAAAGGTTTGGAGTAGTCAGGTAGGCCCAAGGCAGGAGCTGAAGCAATGGCACGTTTTAAAGCATCGAAATTGTCCAGGGCGTCATTGGTCAGACAAAACGGGTCAGACTTAAGAGCGTCATAGAGAGGTTGCATAAGCAGAGAGGCTTCTGGGATCCATGCTCTGCAGTAGGAAATGAGGCCTAGGAAGGCATGAAGAGACTTTGAAGTCCTCGGAGGTGGAATGTCCAGAACAGCTCTTACCCGGTCCCGAGTAAGATGTCTGGTACCTTGAGATAGGCAATGTCCAAGGAAGATCACTGAAGATTGACAGAATTGTAGCTTGATGAGTGAAGCTTTGCATCCCTGTTCTGCCAAATAGGAAAGAAGACTGATTGAACACCTTTCAGTAGTGGGAATATCATCTCCACACAGCAGTAGATCATCCACATACTGAAGTAGGACAACTTCTGGGTGCTCAGCTTGCCATGGGTCAAGGATGGTGCCCATGGCCTTAGCAAATTGACTTGGAGAATTTTGTGCCCCTTGGGGCATGACAGTCCAGGTATACTGTTGCATTTCATGAGTGAAAGCAAACAGGTATTGACAGGATGGGTCCAGTGGGACACTGAAAAAGGCATTGGCCAGGTCAATAACTGTGAAGAATTTTGCAGATGGTGGGACTCCGGAGAGCAGAGTATGAGGATTTGGTACAAGAGGGGTGTCTAGGACGGTAGCTTCATTAACAGCACGGAGATCCTGAACCATCCTGTACTTCTCTGGCTCACCCTTTGGAGTTTTCTTTTTCACAGGAAATAACGGGGTGTTGCATTCAGATTTACATTTGACAAGGGCACCCTTCCCCAAGAGTGCCTTGATGTGGACAGAAATTGCAGCAGACTGTGCTGGTTTTAATGGATATTGTGGTTTTCTTGGTAACTTAGCTCCTGAAATAAGCTTTACCACCACAGGGGGAACATTTAGGTGACCTATGTCCTCTGGGCCTGAGGACCATAACTTAGCGGGCACCTGTGTTTTTAATTCCTCTGGGAAATTGGACCTTAATTCTGCTGCCTCCTCACGGGGCTTTTCTATATGCAGCATCAGAGGCAAAGAGCATAGGGCTGAAGTGTCTGATACAGACAGAGGTGTAAACATTTCTACCTGCCCATCCGGGGTAAAGGTGATGGATGCTTGCAGGCGTGAGAGAACATCAGCACCTAACAGGTTAATGGGGCATGTGGAGGATACTACAAAGCGAGCAAGCAGGCTAGAGCCAACTCGTAGTGGAGTTGTTAAAGGGCTACGTCTTGGCTGGCCATCCACTCCAACACAAGAGACATCAATACTGGACAGGAAGGATGGGTCTGGCAGGTCTTGTTCTCGTAGAACACTACGGGCTGCACCTGTGTCAACTAGAAATGTAGTAGGATGGTCTTCAATGGGCAAAGTCACTGTGGCAAGTGGCCCTCCCTTATCCCCTGTAGACGCTGCCATTACAGGGATTACAGACACAGGCTTGCCAGTTTCCTAATCATCTGGTTCTTCAATAATTGGAATCTTTTTCTCGGTCTTGGGGCCTGGGGCAGATTTAGAGAACTTTCTGGGTGCCCCAGGTTCCTTTTTAGGTTCCGGACAATCACTTCTGTAGTGTCCCTGAGCCCCACAATTAAAACAAGTTACATCCTCTAGCTTGGCACCCTTGGTGCCAGAGGTGATGGGGGTAGCGCGGGCCACCATGAGTGGAGCTGGATTGGGTCTTCTTGGGGTCTGAACAGATTCCAGACCTCTAGCAACTAAAAGCAGGGTATCCAAGGGAACAACCTTGTATTCAGGACGTGCAGCAATGATTCCCTTGCGTATAGAGTCTTTAACACCTTGGACAAACGCACCTGACAGCATTTGTGAATGAATCTTGTCAGTAAGATCAAACCCCAAATCTGTGAACATTTGATACAGCCTTGCATGAAACCTTTCCACTGATTCTCCTTTATCTTGAATAACATCAGTAAGGCCAGCAGCCTGATCCGCAAGTTTGTCCTTAGCCCATTCTCTTAATTGGGTGCAAAAAGTTACTCCGGAGGGGTAATCAACGTCACTGCCGAGCAGATCCGTACTGAGGTGTCGGGCCATGCTTGGCCAATATGCATCCCCTGCTTTTATAGCACAAATGCTCAGTAGATCACGCCATGCTGCGGAATAAGTCTTTTGAATTTGAACTATCCCTCGGTAGAAGGGCATAGGCTGTTTTTCTGGGTCAGGGAGTGATTTCATTAGAGCACTAGCTTGAGTGGGATTGAAAGCAACATATTTAGGAGGGGCCTGTTCTCCCCGACCCTTGTGGCCAAAGGGGTCATCGATAGAACGATGAGTTGGGGCTCCCGCGGCAAGCTCCGATGAGACATGGGACACCCTGTCCATCTCGTCATCATCGAATTCTATGATATTGGCTCTTTTGCGTGGTGCAGGGCCTGAATGAGGTGAAAGGATCGGTGGTTGGGAACGAGCCCCAGATGCAGGGGTGGCTAGCGAGTCATAACCTGGGGATAGGTAGTCACCGGGAATTACCGGCATCAGGGCCGAACTGGGGGCCGCCATATTGGTGGCCGGAGAAGGTACTACATTAGGGTTAAGGGAAGAAGTGGCGGCCATGTTGGAAGAGGGCACATCCGGGGCAGACTGTGCCGGACTGGGCATGACCGGAACCTGGGGCGTGGCTTGGGGAGTGGGGAGTGGATATCCGGGATAGGGCAGGGCCATGGGATATGGGAAGGGGTAGGGCCAGGCTGGGGAGGGGAAGGAGGTGGGGTATTGAGCTGGGGTGGAGATGGGAGGGAACGGAGAGGGATTGGTAGGGGTGGGTGTAGAGGGAGGAGCTGGGGCAAGGGCGGAGGAGGTGGTTAGTTGGGTGGAAGAAGAGAGGAGGGGGTCATGAACAGAGAGAGAGTGTAGGGCAGGAATGGCAGATGAAATGTTAGGGGAAGGTATAGCAGGTAGCGTAGGGATGGATGAGGATGATGGGAATGTTAAAGATGGGGCAGGGGAAAAGAAAGATCCATCAGAATTCAGGACCGGGCAGACAGGGGAGGTGATGGGATGGGTATTGGGAGTGGGGAACATAGTCAGCTGGCTATCACTAATTGCTGACTGAACCTTGGGGATAGACATTCCCTGGGCGCCGGTTTTGGGCGCTGGCTGAGGATAGACCCCAGCAACACAATTATTATGATACACAAACAATTTCACACCTTTGTGATTTATCTCTTCCTCAACCCAACCTTCTAGCTGAATAGCCTTCGCTACTCTATACCATGCTTCAGCAGTCTTTAATAAACCATTATCTGTAAGTTTGCCTTTCTTTTCTGTCAGTAACCTACGCCAACTTTCTGGTTGCAATCTTCCACATGTCGGTACAGCAATTCTACATACTTTTGCAATCTTTTCAACACCTTTAACCATTTCCTCACCCTCTCTGTCTTCGACTAAATCACATGCTAACCAGCCCTTACTGGGCTTGCTTAAATCCTGTCCCATAATCCCTTTACCCCTATACCAGCGTCCTAGATATAGGGAGAGAGAAGGAAAACTGAACAAGAACGTCTACAATGCTCGACTGCCACCCGAGAATCGTGGGACTTTCTCAGGTGCGTCTTCCCAAAACGTAGACTAGTCACTGAATCCGCCTACCCGGGGTGGTAGACACGGATTGGAGCGAGGTGAGAAGTGTGTGACCAATCACTTCTCTTTCAAGAGAAATGGGAGTGGATAGTATAATAATATAGGAAGTTTAGAAAAGATGAAAGGCAAGGAAAAATCCTTAGAGACAGACACAGGAGTTCATGAGACTCCTAATAAAACAGACAAGACAACAATACAATTGAAATACAGTGCATGCATTACAGTTCAAATAAAATCAACAATAATCCCTTTCCTTCTACATGTGCTTACTCCAAAGTCACCTTTCTCAACCTCGTAGTGTCCCCGCTCGGAGAACGACTTTCATAAGTCTCACTACCAGCGGCCAAGGATAACAGCTAACACCGGTCCGAAATCCTTTCCAGCCTCCCTCTACTCTGCAGTCCACAAGAATGTGGCCACGTCTATCCTCACTCCCGTAGTGCCCCTATAAAACCCACTTATAAGTCTCACTACCACGTGATGCGAAAAACAAGCAATACCTGCCTGAATTCCCCCAGGAAACAAAGTCCCCTGCCACAAGGCTAAGTCTCCTACCACGATTAAATAATCAGTGGACCTTCAGCTCAACTAGAGCCGAAGGGTCCGGGTCAGGACGTCCCCAACTCAACTAGAGCTGGATAGTCCGAACGCGCACAGTGAAGCTAGCTAGGCTATCAAAGTGACACAAACTTGGATCACAGGAAACTATGATTCTACACAGATCCCACAGTTCCACAAACTTCTTTTTCCTTACAGCCACAGCCACGAGGCTCCTAAAAGAAGTAAACAGGCAAAGAAGACCCCCCAGGAACACATCCACGGGTCAACCCCTCTTTTTCCTTACAACCACAGCACCGTGGTTCCTAAAAGAGGTAAAACAGGCAACAGAAGACCCCCCAGGAACACATCCACGGGTCAACCCCCCTTTATCCCAAAAGGGGTAAAATACAAACAGATAGACAGACACACAGAAGACCCAGGCAAGTCCCCTCAGGTCCACCCCCCTTTATCCCAAAAAGGGGAAAACAAGCAAGACAGAACCCCAGGCAAATCCCCTGCAGGTCCACCCCCCCTTTATCTCAAAATGGGGAAACAGGCAAACAATTCAAACACAATTCAAACACACCCAGGCAACAGATAGACTAAAATGCAGGTAAACAAGTGAGTAACGAGACACCGGGCAAGATATTACCTGTCTTTGATGTCCTCCCGGGAAGCAGTCACAGACACGTGGACGGGTCAATCAAAGGGGCCGGAACGTACCGGTGGCTCTGCAGAAGTCTCTACCGTGTATCTGGAGGTGATCAATCTCCCTTCCTTCCCCCTGGATTCCTCCGTCCACCCTTGTCTTCCTTAGGACGGCTCACCGGCCGGACATAGCCCGATGCCCCACGTTGGGCGCCAAGTTGTTATGGTACTTTTTGAAAGTAAACCAAAATGTTCAAAGTCTATCTGTTCCTGTCCAAATCAATAAAATTAAATTGCGTATATACGCTGAAGTAATTAAGTCTGACACACGAGGTTCAGGTTAAAATAACTTCGAGAAAGTTTATTGGCAAGTGAAGAAAAAGCGGGCGCGCAGGCCCTTTTAAGAGGCATTTTGCGTCATCATTGATTATTAGAATATCAGCAAATAAACATCATCAATTGGATTAATTGTTAAGTGACGGGGTTAGTGTCTTACCTATTGGTTCGTAAAATTAAGAGGTTAGTCCCGTGCCCACCCATCAGAGGTGGGATTATTCTGGACACGGGTGGGGGACAAGGGGGTCTTAAGCGTCATTTTACACGGTCAATGATATCAGGCTTTATGTCCAGGTGCAAGGTCTCTTATGAATAGAACATTTCATTACTACTGTGTTCTGTGGCCTTCAAACTGTACTATCTTACAAGCTCTAAGGAGTAGCCAGCAAGTCTTAAGGAGTAGCCAGCACCTCCTGGTACTTGTCCTTGAAGGAAACACGGTCTTTGTCTACTGTATTAATTGGGTTGAGAAGTTCAGTCACGTAATGTAGTTTTAAAATGAACAAGTTAAGTCATGAGGACAAAATGGAGGATTGAAGAAGTCAGGTTAGGAGGACAAAATGGAGGACGAAGTCACAGTATAAAGTTAAAATGGAGTTAGTACAATAATTCAATACAAGTACAATAAAGATTTTTAATAATTCCACATCATTCTCCAGAGAGATAATATACTAAAAGATGTTATCCCTAATAGACCTACGATTATTTACAAACGAGCAGCCAATCTAAAAAATAAACTGACCCCTAGTCTTCTTCCTGCACATTCCTCACCCACACCTGTTTCTTTTCTCCAACCTTTAAAATGTTTTTATTGTTGTGGACATTGTTCCACATGTAAATATCAAAAAAGAAAAATAAATAGTTTTGTTGGTACTCAAACTAAAAAAACATACCTAATCAAAAAACATATCCAGTGTTCTACTACTTTTGTGGTTTATTTGCTTCATTGTGGTTGTGGAGCCCAATACGTAGGCCGCAGCACCCGAAAACTCCACATCAGACTTTTAGAACAGTGGTTTTATCAGAGTCCATACAGATGTTCAAACAGCTAGTAGATGCATACTTGCAAAAAACAGAATATTCAAGGATATAATCTTTCAATGTAGGGTAATAACTGCTTGATCCAAGGATAAATCTGACTGCCATTCTGGGGTCAAGAAGGAATTTTTTTCCTAGCTTGTTGCAAAATTGGAAGTGCTTCAAACTGGGTTTTTTTTTTTGCCTTCTTTTGGATCAACAGCAAAAAACATATGTGAGGAAGGCTGAACTTGATGGACGCAAGTCTCTTTTCAGCTATGTAACTATGTAACTATGTAACACTTCAACAATATCAAAAAAGGCAAACTTGATCATAGTGTTCCTAAACACTGCAATACATGTCCCCTTTTTTGTTGGGAAAACGCATTGGATAAGGAAAATTGGACTCTTTATTGTTATTTTTATATTTTATTTATTTCCTCTGTTTGCTCTGCTGCTAAGACTGGAATTGTGCTTTTATCTACCACGCTGCCATCCAGTTCCACTGGGAGTGGAGATATGCCTATTACATCCTTTTGTCTGTAAGTGCAATCAATAAATATATTTTGTATTTTTTCTACGTACTTCACCATGTATGCCTTTTTTTATCCATTTCTCTGAAGATATCCATATATTTGGATCTACTATCAAATTCATCATCACATATACCACAAGGGGGTGAGAGGCCTGATTTTCACTTTGTTTTGTGAGTTTGCCATTAGCATCACATTTTCACAATTATAATCATACTGTGTTACGCTATGATCTGTATTTTTTATCATTTTAGATTCCACAATATTCTTATATAGAATATTTCTACTCTGGTTATACTTTCCAGGTTGTATTTCATATTATATGCTTATTGAATGGGGTTTCCACTTTGTAGTTTTATGCGTCCCTATAACCCCTTAACGCCGTTACGGCGTTCTTTGCCGTCCCGCATTAAATGGGCTTTAAAGCCGTTGCGGCGGCATAGAACGCCGTAACGGCTTGCAGCTCCAGGAGCTCCGGTGGACTTACCTCCGCCGCGATCCTCTTCGGGAGGACTTCCTGAGAGCCCAGGCAGCCCTCCCCAGCAAATGAGGCCCACGGGGGCCATGTGATCGCTCTCAAAGAGCGATCACATGGCCCCCTATAGCTGGCTGTGGATCTGCCAGCAGGGGGACTGTCTGAAATGTCAGACAGTCCCCCTGCTGGTGGGAAGTATAAAAAAAAAATTATTAACCATGTTAAAAATTAAAATAGAAATGTATTTATATATATAATATAAGTATATATATATATAAAAAAGAAAAAGAAACCTTGCACTCCAACTTACTCAGTAGCAGACCCGGTGCTAGATTGCACTAAATAGATATAGCCAGAGAAAATCAGCACTCCCAGGATTTGTATCAAAAAATGAAAATAAGTCTTTATTCCAACGGTCAACGTTTCAGTTCCGCTAGGGAACTTTCATCAGGACAGAATACACACGTTTAAAAAATAGACATTGTTTAAATAAGGAAGGTAATCAGAAAAACTCACAGTTCAGATGTGCAGGGTCTAATCATCCTTCCAAACGAGCATCTGGGCGGGTGCAGGATGCATACGTCTCTCTGTTCGCACGCTCAGGTAACTTCCTGGTTGCCCGCGTCCTCCATCTCCATGGAGACGTCGGGCGCATGCGCAATAAGCACATCTGCTCTCACTGCAGCCACCCCTCGCTCGGAAGTAGGATATCACTCATCGTGTCAAAAGATACACAGTTTCAATGCCCTCAACCTGCCAAATAGATACATATTCTTTTAGATAGTGACATACAGGCATACATATAAATCACTATTACTGCATATAGAAAAATGTGATTGCAAAAGTAATAAATAATAAATAATGAATCGTTCTAATGTATATAAATACCATATTCTATGGCACAATTCTTAATCAAAGTGAACATTGTACCATTATGTCTCCAAATTTAAATGTGCAATATATATAGTATTGTAATTTGTTAAGATGCAGAATACAAACTGCAATTAAACCTCATGAGTATTACTTAATATGTGTTTTTTCTAATATATGTTACCAATAAAGTGCTATTGTTATTTAGAAAAGGACTATTTAAGTCAAATTATCAAACAAACTAATACAGTGCATCACATAAAATAATATCAAAAAGAAAAGTGCTAGTGCCTAATTCAAGTGCTACTGTTGCGAAATACTCCACAAAAGTGATCCTTCATATACAGCTACACAGTGATATATATATGTATTAAAAGTTGATTTGTGTGACATAATAAGTGCCAAACCTGCCAGTAGAATCCTGTATGTCAATAAGTCCTGGACAGTAGGAAAAAAATCCTTTACATCTAAAGAACTGAAATAGTATGTGAAGCATCACAAACGAAAGATCCTTAACTCCTCCTGCATAATATCGAGAACCATGGTCAAAAAAATTACCATAATGATGTATAATCAATACAACTTCATAAACAGATTTTTGGTTTAAAAATTACAAGAAATCACAACTAAAAAATAAAGATAGGCCAATCAGTGCAATTTTGGACAAATAACTATACACTTATAATCATAATATTCTATGTTATGGCTAGAGACCTCTCTACCCTATACTGCATTCTAGAAGAAAGTGTATATCAATTCTTCCATAAGTCCGGCATAAGTTGGAATTCATAATACTCTATTTTCAGATTAGAGACTTCTTTTTCATATATCATTATAGAAAAGAGGTATAGGTCAACTTTTCATTAAGTCCATCTGGAGCTAGTGTTCCCAATTTTTGAATCCACCAAGTCTCCTTCTGTAGTAGCTGCTCCCGTCTGTTGCCACCTCTTCTAGAGATTGGGAGATGATCTATCGCCACACATTTCAAGGAAGCCAACGGATGGCCTTTTTCCAGGAAGTGTCGTGCCACAGGTTTATCTGACTTATTATCCCTATAAGCCAACCTAATGCTTGACCTGTGCCCTCTTACTCTTTCACACAAGGCCGTTTCAGTCTTGCCGACGTAATTTAAGCCACAAGGGCATGACAATTTATAGATTACATAATCTGTACGGCAACTTATCCTGTGTTGAATTTTGAATACTTGGCCCGTATGTGGATGGTTAAAGCTCTTACAAGGGATGAGGTGTCCACAGGTCACACAGCCTAGACACCTCACGCAGCCATGATTTGCTACGTTTTTACTAACCGGCATGTAACTCTGAACCGGGTCCATGTGAACCAGAAGATCCCTTAAATTTCTGTTGTTCCTGTAAGAAAACATCGGTTTATGATGGAGACTCTCCGGCAAGCTCTTATCATTCTCCATAATATGCCAGTTTCTAATTACTGTCTGACAGATTTTAGTAGTCGCCGTATTGTACATCATTGGAAATGGAATTCTAACATTCTTCTCTCGCAGCTTCTTCTCTGTCTCCGTATTTAGCTCTCTGGCTTTATTGAGTGCTCTATCCAACACTTTGCTAGTATATCCTCTCTGTGTGAATTTACTGCACATTTCCTGTAGTTGTTTTTCACACTGTAATTCCCTCTAATTATTTCAAATTACTCTGAGCTTAACTTCTGTGGCTGGTAAAATATTTGAAAGGTTATTAAGGGATTATATTCAAGAATTCCTTGAGAAGAACATGGTCATCAGCAAAAATCAGCACGGTTTTATGAAGCACAGGTCGTGTCAAACTAACTTGATTGTTTTCTACGAAGAAGTAAGTAGAAGTATAGATCAGGGTGTTGCAGTGGATGTGATCTATTTGGACTTTGCCAAGGCATTTGATACAGTTCCACACAGAAGATTAGTGTTCAAACTCAAGGAAATCGATCTAGATGAAAATGCTTGTTCTTGGGTAGAACATTGGCTTAAAAACTGAGTACAAAGAGTTGTCGTTAATGGTACATTTTCAAGCTGGACAGAGGTGGCAAGTGGTGTCCCTCAGGGGTCTGTTCTGGGACCCCTTCTATTTAACATGTTTATAAATGATCTTGAAGACAGCATTGAAAGTAATGTTTCAGTGTTTGCAGATGACACAAAACTTTGTAAAATAATACAATGTGAGCAAGATATTACTTTGCTGCAGAGGGATTTAGATAGACTGGAGGACTGGGCACTCAAATGGCAGATAAAATTTAATGTTGAAAAATGCAAAGTTATGCACTTCGGCGTAAAGAATACACAAGCAACGTATACCCTTAATGGAAGCGAATTAGGGATAACAACACACGAAAAGGACTTGGGAATTGTTATAGACAACAAACTATGCAACAATGTGCAATGTCAATCAGCAGTGGCCAAGGCCAGTAGGGTATTGTCATGCATGAAAAAGGGCAATCATTCTCGGGACGAGAATATCATTTTGCCTCTTTATAAATCACTGTTAAGACCACACATTGAATATGCTGTGCAATTTTGGGCACCTGTTCTAAAGAAAGATATTATGGCACTAGAAAAAGTGCAGAGGCGGGCTACAAAATCAATAAAAGGAATGGAACATATCAGCTATGAAGAAAGGTTAACAAATGTAAACCTATTTAGTTTAGAAAAACGTCGCCTGAGAGGGGATATGATAACATTATACAAATACATTCGAGGCCAATTCAAACCATTGTGTGGAAATCTATTCACAAACCGGACTTTACATAGGACACGAGGTCATGCGTTTAGACTAGAAGAAAGAAGATTTCGTCTAAGGCAAAGGAAAGGTTTTTTTACTGTAAGAACAATCAGGATGTGGAATTCTCTGCCTGAAGAAGTGGTTTGATCAGAGTCCATACAGATGTTCAAACAGCTACTAGATGCATACTTGCAAAAACAGAATATTCAAGGATATAATCTTTCAATGTAGGGTAATAACTGCTTGATCCAAGGATAAATCTGACTGCCATTCTGGGGTGAAGAAGGAATTTTTTTCCTAGCTTGTTGCAAAATTGGAAGTGCTTCAAACTGGGTTTTTTTTGCCTTCTTTTGGATCAACAGCAAAAAACATATGTGAGGAAGGCTGAACTTGATGGACGCAAGTCTCTTTTCAGCTATGTAACTATGTAACTATGTAACTATGTAACTATGTAGGCATTAGCATACATGGGGGCCATGGCCGCCCCCATGGATGTTCCTGCCTTTTGTAAGTACCACCTTGTCTCGAATCGGAAGTAATTATTTCTCAATGCTAATGATAAGAGTTCCAGAGTATATTCAATAGGTGGTCCACTGTATTGTTCCGTCTCACACAACAGTTCCCTCATTGCTTCAATACCCCCCTCATGGGGTATCACTGTATACAAACTGGAAACGTCCAGAGTAATTAATGTAACAGGTCCATCCAAGGTTTTCAATTGCTTCAACTCTTCTATCAACTGGGCCGTATCTTTAACACAAGTCGGAATTCCATTGACGGGTGATTTAAACAGAAAGTCCAAGTATTTTGCAATAGGCTCTAGTATACCCCCTACAGCCGAGACAATAGGTCGTCCAGGGGGTTTCCTAGGATTCTTATGGATTTTTGGGAGTGTATAAATAATAGGAGTCCGGGGACTATCTTTATACAGAAATTGAAATAGTTGTAAATCGATTTACCCTGCTGTTAGTCCAAAAGTAAGGGTATCATGGATTCTTTGAGCTATCTCCTTAGTCGGGTCACCTTTTAAAAGTTGATAGGTATTTCCATCCTCCAATTGTCTGTATATTTCATTTGCGTAGTCCTCATAACTTTGTATCACTATACCACCACCTTTATCAGCAGGTCGTATAGTGATTGTGGCATCTTCTGATAGTGCTTGGATAATCTGTTTTTGTCTTTTTGAGATATTAGAATGCTTTAAATGATGTCTTGACATTATATCTTCCATCTCAGTTTTTACTGACATTAGGAAAGTCTTAATGGAGGGATGGCAAATAGGCGGATCAAATTTACTGACAGCTTTGAACCTATATTTAGTGCTTTGCTCATTATCTATCATTAAATCTCTTTGGGACTTGTAGAAAAAGTCTTTTAACCTAAGATTCCTCCCAAATTTAAAGAGTTCAATGTCCCATTGGAATTTGTTGGGCAACATCATAGGAATGAAGGAAAGGCTAATGCCTACATGTACCAATTTGAAAAGGAATACATCTTTAAAAAGTACTCTGATAGCATCATTAAATATTTTCAATATATCGATGACATCTTGATCCTGTGGAAAGGGAGTACCCAGGAGGCGGCAAAATTTGTAGAAGATATTAATGGACTAACTACATCAATAAAAGTGACTTCCAATATCAATAACCATGTGATACATTTTCTGGATTTGGAGATATTAATCGAACAGGGAAGGATTGAATACCAACTGTACACAAAACCTACAGATCGAAATACATTGCTCCACTACGAGAGTGCGCATCCAAAACATGTAAAGAATTCTCTACCCCTCTCACAATTTTTGAGAGTAATTCGAAATAATTCGAGGGAATACAGTGTGAAAAACAACTACAGGAAATGTACAGTAAATTCACACAGAGAGGATATACTAGCAAAGTGTTGGATAGAGCACTCAATAAAGCCAGATAACTAAATACGGAGACAGAGAAGAAGCCACGAGAGAAGAATGTTAGAATTCCATTTCCAATGATGTACAATACGGCGACTACTAAAATCTGTCAGACAGTAATTAGAAACTGGCATATTATGGAGAATGATAAGAGCTTGCCGGAGAGTCTCCATCATAAACCGATGTTTTCTTACAGGAACAACAGAAATTTAAGGGATCTTCTGGTTCACACGGACCCGGTTCAGAGTTACATGCCGGTTAGTAAAAACGTAGCAAATCATGGCTGCGTGAGGTGTCTAGGCTGTGTGACCTGTGGACACCTCATCCTTTGTAAGAGCTTTAACCATCCACATACGGGCCAAGTATTCAAAATTCAACACAGGATAAGTTGCCGTACAGATTATGTAATCTATAAATTGTCATGCCCTTGTGGCTTAAATTACGTCGGCAAGACTGAAACGGCCTTGTGTGAAAGAGTAAGAGGGCACAGGTCAAGCATTAGGTTGGCTTATAGGGATAATAAGTCAGATAAACCTGTGGCACGACACTTCCTGGAAAAAGGCCATCCGTTGGCTTCCTTGAAATGTGTGGCGATAGATCATCTCCCAATCTCTAGAAGAGGTGGCAACAGACGGGAGCAGCTACTACAGAAGGAGACTTGGTGGATTCAAAAATTGGGAACACTAGCTCCAGATGGACTTAATGAAAAGTTGACCTATACCTCTTTTCTATAATGATATATGAAAAAGAAGTCTCTAATCTGAAAATAGAGTATTATGAATTCCAACTTATGCCGGACTTATGGAAGAATTGATATACACTTTCTTCTAGAATGCAGTATAGGGTAGAGAGGTCTCTAGCCATAACATAGAATATTATGATTATAAGTGTATAGTTATTTGTCCAAAATTGCACTGATTGGCCTATCTTTATTTTTTAGTTGTGATTTCTTGTAATTTTTAAACCAAAAATCTGTTTATGAAGTTGTATTGATTATACATCATTATGGTAATTTTTTTGACCATGGTTCTCGATATTATGCAGGAGGAGTTAAGGATCTTTCGTTTGTGATGCTTCACATACTATTTCAGTTCTTTAGATGTAAAGGATTTTTTTCCTACTGTCCAGGACTTATTGACATACAGGATTCTACTGGCAGGTTTGGCACTTATTATGTCACACAAATCAACTTTTAATACATATATATATCACTGTGTAGCTGTATATGAAGGATCACTTTTGTGGAGTATTTCGCAACAGTAGCACTTGAATTAGGCACTAGCACTTTTCTTTTTGATATTATTTTATGTGATGCACTGTATTAGTTTGTTTGATAATTTGACTTAAATAGTCCTTTTCTAAATAACAATAGCACTTTATTGGTAACATATATTAGAAAAAACACATATTAAGTAATACTCATGAGGTTTAATTGCAGTTTGTATTCTGCATCTTAACAAATTACAATACTATATATATTGCACATTTAAATTTGGAGACATAATGGTACAATGTTCACTTTGATTAAGAATTGTGCCATAGAATATGGTATTTATATACATTAGAACGATTCATTATTTATTATTTATTACTTTTGCAATCACATTTTTCTATATGCAGTAATAGTGATTTATATGTATGCCTGTATGTCACTATCTAAAAGAATATGTATCTATTTGGCAGGTTGAGGGCATTGAAACTGTGTATCTGTTGACACGATGAGTGATATCCTACTTCCGAGCGAGGGGTGGCTGCAGTGAGAGCAGATGTGCTTATTGCGCATGCGCCCGACGTCTCCATGGAGATGGAGGACGCGAGCAACCAGGAAGTTACCTGAGCGTGCGAAAAGAGAGACCTGCACCCGCCCAAACGCTCGTTTGGAAGGATGATCAGCCCCCTGCACATCTGAACTGTGAGTTTTTCTGATTACCTTCCTTATTTAACCCCTTAAGGACACATGACATGTGTGACATGTCATGATTCCCTTTTAATCCAGAAGTTTGGTCCTTAGGGGGTTAAACAATGTCTATTTTTAAACGTTTGTATTCTGTCCTGATGAAAGTTCCCTAGCGGAACTGAAACGTTGACTGTTGGAATAAAGACTTATTTTCATTTTTTGATACAAATCCTGGGAGTGCTGATTTTCTCTGGCTATATATATATATATATATATATATATATATATATATATATACATATTATATATATATATATATATATGTAACGTCATACAAAGTGTATTTTAATATTAATATAAGTACATATATTAGTATTAAAATACACTTAGAATGACGTTACATAGATATAATATATACATATATATTATATATATAATAGATATATACACATATATTATATATATATATATATATATATATAATTACAATAATAAATAAATAAAATAATAAAAGAAATAAATAAAATATATTTATATATTTAATATAAATTATATAATCATATGTAATTTCATTCTAACTGTATTTGGTTATTAATATATGTATATTGGTAACAAAATACACTTAGAATGACATTCTATATATATCTATCTATAAATAAATACAAATAACCGCAAATATATATATATATATATATATATATAGAGAGAGAGAGAGAGAGAGAGAGATAAATACATATAATTACATAACAGATTACATTAGTATACACATAGAATTTAAATACCTATAAATTCATATATATTAAAATTCTACATGTATATTTAAGTAATCTTTTAACATAATTATGTGATTTGATTAATTAAAATTTGATATACATGACTGACAACACAGGGAGAAAGTGCAGAGAATTTAATTTGCAATCACTATATTTGACCCTGTAACTCTCCAAGACACCATAAAACCTGTACATAGGGGGTACTGTTTTACTCTGTAGACTTCGCTGAACTCAAATATTAGTGTTTCAAACTGGTAAATTGTATTACAATGATGATATTTTAAGTAAAAGTGATTTTTTTTGCCTTTTTGTACAAACGAACGGCACTTTTATGGACTATATTATTGTTGTAATATGTTTTACTGTTTTAAAACACTAATATTTGTGTTTAGTGAAGTTTCCCGAGAATAACAGTAACCCCCATGTAAAGGTTTTATGGTGTTTTGTAAAGTTAGAGAGTCACATATAAGGCTTGCATTTCATTTTTTTCTACATTGAAATTTGCCAGATTGGTTATGTTGCCTTTGAGAGCGTATGGTAGCCCAGGAATGAGAATTATCCCCATGATGGCATAACATTTGCAAAAGTAGACAACCCAAGGTATTGCAAGTGGGGTATGTCCAGTCTTTCTTAGTAGCCACGTAGTCACAAACACTGGCCAAATATTAGTTTTTTGCTTTTTTTTCCACACAAAAACAAATATGAACGTTAACTTTGGCCAATGTTTGTGACTAAGTGGCTACTAAAAAAGACTAAACATACCCCACTTTCAATACCTTGAGTTGTCTACTTTTTCAAATGGTATGCCATTATAGGGGTATTTCTTATTCCTGGGCTACCACACCTTCTCAAAGGTAACATTACTAATCTGGCAAATTTCAATTTGAAAATGGAACATTCTATATTTGACCCTGTAACTTTTCAAAACACCATCAAACCTGTTAATGGGGGGTACTGTTGTACTCATGAGACATCGCTGATTACAAATATGTGCATTATTTTGCAGTAAAACCTAACAGTATTATGACATTCACAGCTAAAATGTCAGACGGAAATACAAAGTAAAAAAAAATCTTATTTTCTCACATTTTATTAAATTTTATTCATAATAAATTATGTTCCACAAATGAATAGTTAATGATAAATTAAAGCCCTATTTCTCCTGAACAACATGATATATAATAAGTGTGGGTGCACTTAATGTGGCAGCGGTGAACAGACATATAGCGCAAATTCTAGTTTTTGTTTACGTTTGTTTTGATCAGAATGTGCACTATTAACTCCTTACTGAAGGGCTTAAAGATAGCTAAGAATATAAACAAAATTCCATTATAATTATCTACATTGAGTAAGAAGTCCCTTAAGATCATCTCATTACCAAAATACACACAAATAAGATACCCACAACATACTACCACTCCCAAACAATTTAAATTTTTCCCACAATCATTACTATAAAAACCAAGAATCAGGACACTATAATATACCCACTACTAGAATGCCCTCAAAAAGACCAACACAATCACCTAAAAGAAGACTCAATCCTGCCACCCATAAAGATACCACACAGTATCTACATTGAGACACATCACCATATGTCTCCCAAACCACATAGAAAAAGAACAACTACACTCACACACTAAAAAGTAGAACCCGACAGACAAATAATCAAGGACCCAATATTTCCTAATGAGCTGATAAAAAAAAAATACTTTTACACCTATTCATCGGATTACACATCAGACATAGATTATAATTGTCTAGAGGTCAACACCAACTTACACAGATCCTTTGAGAAAATAAACTGTAATACTTTGAGAAAAAACTTCAGTTGCAACTCAACTGCAGGGGACAGAATAGATTTGATACTGTCACTTTAAGAAAGTGTGATTTATTGAAATATGATATTGTCACTTTAACAATCTTCTGCAGCAATAAGAACTGAAAATAATATCCCGTTTGGCAATAGAAATATTGCTTAGGATTGCTTCACAGAAAATAGCATTCAGTAGCAATAAATAAACAATTATCTCCTCATTTAGGAATATATAATGCAGTCCATTAGACTGAAGAAAATAGGCAATTGCTGCTTTGAGATACTTGCACAGTCCTTTAGAATTCAATAGGAGATGATGAGAAAAAGATAAATCATGAATTGGGAAATATAACACAGTCCTTTAGACTCCAAATTATGTATGAGCAAATTTACAGGTAACATAATTCCAGAGGGCAGACATAAGAATTCCCTTTTTTATCCTTCCAAGTAACTTAAAACATAAACCACTTATCAATCCCTGTAACTGGAGAATTTAGCTTGGTTTCCATGGATGTTGAGAATGGAAGTCCTTTCAAGCTTAGTTAGGAATAAAGTTCACTGAAGTATACTGAGGATTATAGGAAATCATAGTGAAGTCGTTCCGAGTCTGGGAGAGGAGAAGTCAGTGTAGTCAGGATCTGGTAACAGGTTCAGTACACGGATGATCATGAGAAGGAGCTCCGTCGGCAATTGGCAACAGTTTGGTTACAAATTGATTGAGCAATGTGAATGCGGCCACGGCTTCCTTTTGAGATGAAAGCACATGACGTCAGATACATGGGCGGAGTTGGATCGGCGAGAACCCGGAAGTCATACGGGTAAATTCCAATCAGAAAAAGAACAATATTGGGCAATCCTGACACCACCTTGTAGAAGAAAAAATGAGAAGTCTTTCACTCAAGGAAGAAGAAGCGGCAGAAGATATGAAAAAAGGAAAGACTGTAACCACGTATCAGTGTTCAATCCAAGATTCAGGTATCTTCAACTAATCCAGTAAAATTTTAAAAGGCTATAAAAGTGGTTAATTTCAGTAAAAGCCTAAATTATGCCCCCACTTGGGCATTCTTTGGAGAAAGAGCTGGATAAAGCTGAAGCACAATGGCTCTTCCAGCTGGATACCTTCGAACCTAAAGGTTTAAATATTGATTTAGAATTGATTGTTTTTGAATAATTATTTTTTTAGTTTTAACCTTTTTGGAGGGAATCAGTATCTATATTTTATTTGTTATTTATTCAACCAAGTTTATTCAGTTTATAGGTAATTTATATTATATTTGCCCTCTATTTATATTTATAATTAGTTATATATTTCTACTATATAATTTTAATATGTTTTATAGTAATTTCACATTTTATTTTCAAGTTTATTTTTTGGTTTATTTTAACTGTCTCCACTCCAAGGCTGGCTATATATTATTCCTGGTTATATATTTTTGCCCTTAGTCTATCTTAGATATTTATACCCCTCCTTAAGTGGATGTTTTATAATTTAGCTTTTTTACAGTTTTAACTTCCACTTCAAATTCTGGCACTCTTAATCCATCTATTAGATTGCCTGTTTTAATTTTATTTACATCACTATTTTTGAGTTGTTTTATTATGTGATTTGGGCTATGTTCAACCTAAGAGTTGTTCCCAATTCTCTAATGAATAATTCATGGCATTGATCACATTTTAATGGTTACTCACTTCGCACCCTCCTTTTTAAATTGTTTAACATTTTCTTTTAGTGCTATTGTTGGCTTGGATAGTTAAAAACAGGAATTGTGGTAATTGACAAAAAGGGGGTGCAGGGAGGCAGCACCTGTGGTGGTGTTCTCAAGTCCAGAGGGACACACCCCCAGGTTTTCATGATGACGCGGCCCATGAAATCACGTGGGGGAGGGCCAAAGGTGCCATTTTGGCACTCTCGTACCAAATAAAACATTGCTTCTAAAGGAAATCACTCACATTCACACCCTCCCCTTTTCTCTCCAAGTTCCCGACTGCTTTTTTATTTCTAGCAGTTTTGGCCATTTGAACCACCATATTTAAGGTGGCGGCGGCCATCTTTAACCCCTTAAGGACACATGACATGTGTGACATGTCATGATTCCCTTTTATTCCAGAAGTTTGGTCCTTAAGGGGTTAAACACCCGTATAGTATAATGTGGTGGCCATCTTTGTTCCACCCCCCCCTTAAAGCCATCCCATCCTTTTTTTTATAAAATATCTTTATCTGTAGCTACATTTTATTTTAAAGTTATGTTATTCAAATATACAAACAAAGGATTATATTATTTTATTTTTATCATGTATATTATGTTTTGTGAAATGTCTAAGTTAATTAAAAAGTGGGTCACATGATTGGAGACATCATCTGACCTTTTAAAAATTTTAGCTATTAAAACAAGATAGGTCTTATGCACTGTAACACTTTGAGAAAGCCTAACTGCAGATGATATTAATTAGTGTTTATTATATATTTTATACCATATTTTGTTTTATTATTTACCTCTGTAGAATATTGCATATTCTATATGTTCCTATTCAAATACATATTAAGATGTGGCTGTCCAATGGGTTAAACAGAACAGATGGTGTTTGCTATTCTGTACCATGGGGTCTCTGGAATTTGCTATATAAGAGATTTGGAGTGGTCTTTATATGGGGAATTTCCTTATATGGCCAGAGTCTAAACTAAACGTTATGACATAATTTGGGCTATATAGAGCCAAGGACAAAGGACCACACCCTCTTCCTTCTACGATCCGTTTTGCTCTCCTCTCTGATGTCCTGAGTTGCTGATACAGAGACGACTCTCTGTAATGTCGTTCAGAAATACCATCTGTTAAGTATATTATTGTTTGCTGTTGAAATAGAATAAATACTTATTTTTTATAAAGAACGTCAGATTGCGTATTAGTACTTTTCATTAATATAGACATATATTAATGTGTCGAGCTAGACCCAAGAAGAAATATCTATATATATGTAATAAGTGGGGGGATGTGATTAACAGCCAAACTGTATGCCAATGAAGTGTTATTGTGTTCTAATACAGGGATTCAAGCCCCCATTCTACCCTTAGGCAATAATGGAGTCCTCTGTGAAGCACATGGCCTTTCACCAGGCAAAATCAGTTGGGTTGTTGATAAACTCCTCCTCCATTCCCTTCCAGTGCAATCCCCCTTCCCCCAGGAGGCACTCTGGTTCTGTTACATCCTAAGGGATTGACTAAGGAGCCCTGTGAATAGCACATTTTCTGTCTCTTTGGAATTACCTTCATTCACCCGCCTCACCTTCTCTCTATCTCCCCTCTCCCCACTATACACACCCTCTCTCTCCTACTCTTAGCTGACTATCAATGGAGTGGTAACTGTATCACGTGTCTATGCCTGTTTTGTTATGTTAATTTAGCCTACTTTCCATTGAGTCAATGATTAGTTTTTAGTAGCAACATATACTAGCCTATTTCAAATGTATATGTATTGTTTATTTGTTTAATTAGCCTCTCTTAATAAATATTATTGAATTGCCGAAAGCAAGGAGTGTGGACTCTGACTTTACACTCAGTTTTTAAGTTATTATTTTAAGTTATTATGTTTATTTATTAATGTTATTATTAATTCCAAGTTTATTCCAACTTGCGAGTTAAACGCTTATTACAATATAAAAGACTTATTCAACTAAATAAAAACACAGCCAGATATTACATTGGCGAGCCAGAGAGACTGTTTTCTGGTGTTACAAACTTCTATTCAGGGGGGAGTTGAGGAGAGAGAGGATTTATCAAATTACTCTTTGTGTTGAATAGAAGTGTGTGCAGCCAGAAACAGAGAAAAAGAACTGTGTTAAAAGCCGTGTTCAGAGCTGTGTGTGTTTTTTAGAAGACAAAGATTTTCAAATCACAAAGACTGTTCCAAGATTATATTCTACAGACAAAAGCACGTGTTATAACGAAAGCAGCACAAGATACATCGTGTATTCTAGAAGCAAGCACGTGGCAGAGATCCGCAAGCGTCCAGAATCAAGCCCAGAACTGCACAGCTTTACGAGTAAAAGGCTGACTAAAAGCAGACGGTGTCATGCATTAAAGATCAACTTGTCTGGTGAGTAATAATGGATTTTGTTACTGATATTGCAGAGAAAAGTAAACTTGATTTTGTGTTTAATAGATGCTATACAGATAGTCAATTGTGGGCAAGTTTGTATGAGCAATGTAAACAAGAAAATTCAGCTATTGCTAATAAACTGTTATGTTTAAATAAAACAAAAAAGAAAATTAGAAATGTTTTAAAATTGGTAGAAACCTTTGACACAATGATCCTTAGAACAGGAGTAGCTCCAACAAAATTGCAAGTACAGCACAAGTAAAGGTGCAAGAGTTAAAAAGTACACAGACAGACATTAAAGAGAAATCTGTATGTGTAAAAGAAATGAAATGTACTAACTGTGATAGACTCCAGGCAAGTATTTGTGATTTAGAAGAACAGCTGGATCTTAAATCTGAATTGATCTGTAAACTGAGAAATTAAGCTAAACAGTTGTGTGTGATTACAAGGAGTGATCATAATTTGATACCAGAGCCAGTTGATGTCACAGAAATATCATCCCAGTCTGATTTGCAATGTAGAAAATCCTTAGATAAGGCTGCAAAACTTAAATTAAAAATTCAAGAGCAGCTGATGAAAGTTACCAAAGATATTCCCCCATATAATCCATCAATGGATGCCTTTGGTAATGCAGACGTATTTGAGTCTAATTTATCTAAACATAATTTGAATGACGAACAAAGGAACAGATTGTTTAAAATATGGCTGCCAACATACATTGCACATAAACTGACCCCACCCATTAGTACCCCAAATGATGAAAATGGTGAAATAGTCCATGGGAATGAGCGTGATAGATTGACACAATTAATAAGATTAACAACAGGAAATGAGCATGTGGATATTGAGATTTTAGAAAAATTAAAACCAAATATAAATGAAGATGTCTTCAGTTTCCTTTTAAAATTTGAGCGTGCATACAGATTGGTAATGAGTAGTGATGTCCCGAACCGTTTGCCGGGAACCGTTCGCCAGTGAACATGCAAAGTTCACGTTCGCGTTCGCCACGAACACGCGCGATGTGTTGGTCCGCCCCCTATTACGTCATCATTGAGTAAACTTTGACCCGGTACCTCACAGTCAGCTGACACGTTCTGGGAGGGAGGGTCTGCTGCTGATTGGCTGGAATGTGTCAGCTGACTGTGAGGTACCGGGTCAAAGTTTACTCAATGATGACGTAATAGGGGGCGGACCAACACATCGTGCATGTTCGTGGCGAACGCGAACTTTGCATGTTCGACGGCAAACGGTTCCTGGCGAACGGTTCGGGACATCTCTAGTAATGAGTATTCCTGATGATCAGACACCAAAATCTATGGTAAATGCATTTGTAAAAAAAATTAAATATCTTGATCCAATATCAATTGCATGCGCTCTCCAGTGTCAAAATATTGAAGAAGCCGTGTCATTTGTAGATAGGGTTAGAAGAGAATTCAGACAACAAACGGTTACAAAATCTGTCTCTGCAGTAAGGAGAGGTAGGGGAGAGGAAAAACCCAGCTACAGGAAGCCCCCTCCTCCCTTGAGTCCTGCAGCTGTTAGAACTCAGACAAAGAGGAGAAAAGCTCCAAGTTTTAATATGCCCCACTCACACTATGAAAGAAACTCGACACATAGTCTGGTCTGTTTCTATTGTAACAAGCCAGGTCATATAAAGAGAAACTGCAGGAATTATGTTTAATATTTACAATCAAGGGATCATGGCAAATCAAATGGTTTATTCAAGATAATCCTAATATAGAAAACACCAGAGATTCGCCATATACTCCTCTGATAAGGCAAGTGAGAGAAATTGTAGCTTCTTCAAACACAGTAGACAGACCGGGTGTGATTTCTAACATGTCTAATCAGCCTGACCAAATTTTAAATTCACAATGAAAATCTAAAGGACTCAGGCCACGTCCACTTGAATTTTTGGCTCCATTAAATTTAGATGGATGTGGTAGACCATACATTAAATGTTCTTTAACCCCTTAAGGACCAAACTTCTGGAATAAAATGGAATCATGACGTGTCACACACGTCATGTGTCCTTAAGGGGTTAAAAGGTTATGACATGGAATTTCTCATCGATACAGGTGCTCAGTTAAGTATAACTAGTTTACAACTACCTTTATCACTAAGTGCATCTAGATGTACAATTGTAGGATTTGACAGAAGTGGAGGATCTATGGCAACATTAGTAAATAATATCACTTTAGAAATACCTCAGTGTTGATTTCTGGTACTGCAAAAATGTTGATAATATCATAGACACAGATGTTATACAAAGAAGAGGTTGGATTGTTGATTTGGGAAACAAAGCTATTTGGAAAGATGCTAAGGGTAGGAAACCAGTGCTATTGGATCCTACTGAATATGGTGAGCTAGGAATTGTTTGTCCAGTAGATGTAGTGTCTACAGAAAGGCAATGGCCTAATACTAGGGATAACCTTGAGCTTAAAGAGATTGTACAGAGTTATCCAGATTTATGGGCACAAAGTAAAAATGAATGTGGAAGATTTAAAAAAGTGCTGATTGACATTCAAGGTCCTGATCCACTCCCACAGAGGCAGTATAGATTACCCCCAGATTCAACTGATTCTATTGCAAGTGCCATTAATGATTAGGAACAGAGAGGGGTAATTAGGAAAGCAAATAGTCCATGTAATAGCAACATTTGGCCAATATTAAAAAAAAGCTTCAAATTCCTGGAGATTAACAATTGATTTACGAACATTAAATAAATACACACCACCTTCTGCACATGTGGTAGCAGAAACCCCAGATATAATGTCACGATTGATGTCAACGGCTAAAGTATACTCAGTAAGTAATGGGTTTTTCTCTGTACCACTGAATCATAGTTGTCAATATAAGTTTGCTTTTACATTTCAAAATCAGCAATATGTGTTTACTGTGTTACCCCAGGGTTTTCACAGTTCTCCAACATATTTTCATCAGGCATTGGCAAAAGTTTTGTCTAAGTTTTCTAGGCCAGAATGCTTGTTACAATATGTTGATGATATGCTTTTGCAGACTGAAACTGAGGAAGAACACCTGATTCTTTTGCAGGATTCGGGTTTAAAACTGAACACACACAAAGTAACACTGATGCAACCAGAAGTACAATACTTGGGTGTACACATTGGTCCAGGACACAAGAAGCCAGTGCAGGAAAGAATCAAAACTATTTCTTCTCTACCTGTACCGACTTCACACAAGGCCTTATGCCAGTTCCTAGGATTAATTAATTTTTCCAGAGAATTAATTGAAGGGTTCGCTGAAAAAGCCAAACCTTTATATGATCTCTTGAAAAATAGTGAATCTTCATTTGGACCATGGACAGATGAACATCAGAATGCATTTGAGGTACTTAAAAGAGACTTACAGGTTGCACCTGCTTTAGCGACAATACATCCAACTGCATCTTTTGCAATTCAAGTACATACTTCAGAGACGGCTGTCTCCGCAGTACTATTACAATTGCAACAAGAGATATGGAGAATAGTGGGATATTTTTTCTAAAATTCATTCCCCAGTGGAAAGAGGGCTAGAAATTTGTGCCATACATTTGGTAGGAGTATATTTTGTGGTAATGGCAACTGAACACATAGTGGGATTCAAGGACATAGTTATGCAAACACCACATACACCTTTGAAATCACTTCTTGAAAAAGGAATTCCAGGTGTGTCACATCAGAGATTTTCACAATGGTTAATAGCTCTATCACTAAAGCAAATTAGGGTAGAACATAAGGCAAAGTATGTACTTCCACAACTAATGCAATATGAGGGTAAACCCCATGAATGTTTAGCAGAAATTGAAGAGAATTTTCTTTCTCTTTTCAGAAAGGAAGCAAGTGAATCTGATGAACCTGTGTTTGTTGATGGGTCCAGATTCTGTTGAGATGGGAAGTACTATACAGGTTATGCTATATGGTATCCAAAACGAGGATATTCAGTAGAGCATAAATTGCCAGGTCATTTGTCAGCACAGAGAGCAGACATAGAAGCATTTAAAACAGTACTAACACTTGAGGAAAAAGAAGGGCTTCCCCTAGTGATATATAGTGATAGTTCATATGTGGTTAGATCACTAACAGAACATTTAGCTATATGGAAAAGAAGAGGGTTTGTAGATGCCTCAAATAAAGTGTTAGCACACAAAGAGACACTAGAGACCATATTTGGAATTGTGTCTCAAGAGCCATGTTTACATGCTATAGTTAAAGTTCCTGCCCATCAAAAAGGTAAAGATTTACTTAGTGAAGAAAATGAAATAGCTGATAAATTTTGCAAAAAGAGCAGCTTTTACTGATGAAAATGCATTGCAGACAAAGCCTATGTCAGTAGGAGTGGTTAGAAAGACTAACACAAAGCCTCCATCTTTTGCAGAAGAACAGGCAAAGGATTCGTCCCTTGCGGCTTCTCAGGTTTATCCAAAACCTCCATTTGTTCATGAGAACGGGGTTTTGTGTCATGACCAAAACCGAGAACTGTGTCCAGTCATGCCAGAACATCTAAAAGTGTTATTTACACAATATAATCATGAAAGTTTAGGTCATATTGGACAGCAGAAACTGTTAGAGGTACTCAGAGATACGTTTTTTTGGGATAACATGGAAAAGACTGTACAACAGGTAGTACAATTGATATAGATTAATTTAGAAATAAACAAATATGTTTAAATGTCTATCTGTTCCTGTCCAAATCTGAGATGATTAAATTGCGTATACGCAGAAGTAAGTTCACACTGACACATGGAGTTCAGGTTAAAAGCACTTCAGAAAATTTAATGGCATCTGGTTAGAAAATGGGTATGCAGACCCTTTTAAAGGCAAAATGACATCATCATTGAATATCAGATAATAGCAAATAAACATCATTAATTGGATTAAATGTTAAGTGGCTATATCAGTGTCCACCCATCAATATTATTAATTGGCTCAGGGATTTGAGTGACTAGCTAGGTGTCCTCCCACCGGGAGGTGGTATTGTTCTGGACACGGGTGTAGACAGATGGCTCAAGCGCCATCTCTCCCAGCATGAGTCTTACTCGGTGGGAAGGGGGGCTTGAGCGTCATTTTGGGCAGTTAGTGATGTCAGACTCGTGGTCAGGTGCAAGGTTCTTTTTATGAATAGAACATTTCATTAGTACAGTGTTCTCATGGCCTTGGCTCTGGCCTTGGTTATACTTTGTTGCATGTCACAGGAGATTCAATAATTCCGGAGTCAGCTATGTCTTTTTAGAAAATACAGTCTCTATTCATTATACTAAATGCTGTTAGGAAATTATGTCATGTAATGTAGACAAAATGGAGGGTCTGTCATAATGTGAGGTTATGTGAGATTAAAATGGAGTTAGTACAATAATTCAATACAGGTGCAATAAAGATTTTTAAATAATTCTACATCAGTCCCCCCTATGAAATGTTAGATTCTAAAAAGGATAAACTTTATTGGTTAGTTCCAGAAGACAGGTTAGCCCAAAGGCACAAAACCCTATGAAGTAACGGTTCTTAAAGTCGTCTTAGTTCTTCAGAGGGACATCATAAAATAGACAAGCTTACATTACCATATGGACCTGTGTTATCTGGAGTATAGGCACAACAAGTCATGGTGACAGGTAAACATTGTTGGTTGCGATAGATATAATAAATGCAAATCAAAATATTATTATTATTGGCGGTGACGGTTGGGAAAATGGACTCAAACTTTCCTTTTACTGCAAAATCATCTGGTACCCCCCTTGGCACACCTATGGCATCAATATATATGTGTCAAACTTTCCCTTTAGAGGGGTGCTCCTCTTTGTGTTCTGAAGCATGAATGTGGTGTGTCAAGAGTACCTTGTCATGTATTATGTGTATGGACATAATAACCTTAGCTAGGGCACATTTGCTTATGCATTGTAGTATTAAACCTGTCCCACGCCACATCAGCGTAGGTGGACTCATTTAGTCAATATTAATATCACCACAAACTCAGGATGGGCAAATAATCCTGAGGAAGCTTGGCGTTTGGATCTTTTTAGCTTCACGAGGTCTCCTTTTGGGGTCCTCGGCTTTCCATCGATGGCAGGTGGTCAGGCATTATTATGGCCATCAAACACCTACTTGTTGGTATCTTTTTATTTTTTTAACAAGTCATTTTTCCTTTAGAGTCAAAAGTGTGTCAAAATCAACAAATGTTACTTCTCATGTTGCAGAGAGAGAGAGAGTCTTGAATCTGGAACAATGAATACACTGAGTGATCTCTGCAACTTTCACAATGCACTATTGGGTATATGGTCTCGGTTGTCACATTGATGACCGGCTAGGCTTCTGGCCATCCTGACAAAATGTCTATTATAACTAGTGCATATTTGACCCAGCAGCTCTTTGGCACCTGGATATAGTCACTTGGATTCTTGAAAGGGATAGTGAGAGTTAGCTAGGTGCTTAGGATTCTCCTTCTCTTCTGCCTGAGCTGTCCTTGGCACAAAGGACACAGGATCGGCAGTAACTGATGATTAGAGGAGTAATTCTAGGTGCTTTAGAGTATTTAGAGATCAAAGAGTTCATGAGGGTCTTGGATAGGTATAAAGTTCCATGGACCCACTGCCCAGTACATGTTTTTGGGTAAACAGAACTTGAGAGTGTTGGAGTACAGCCCGTCTTCAAGGGTTGCCCCTTTCTGTTTTTCCAGCTTTGTATTTCTTCAGGGTCAGCAGCTGCTTGTCATTCTTTCAGAAGCTTGAGATCTGTGGGTAGGATCTACATGGTGAGTATAGAAGTTTCTTCAGCGGACACCCTTCTGTCCACTTCCCTTGGTGCACTTGTGGCTTGGTTGGCAGCTTTTGGTCAGCTGAGTGGTGCTTCTTATCTTCCAAATTGATCCAAAATAATTTGCTGCACCCAGGGCATATCTTGAGTCAGTGTAGGTATTGGCATGTCTTCCTTCAGGCATTTTGTATGGCACTGAGAAGGCTGTCAATTCAGCGTCTTGAGCAGATGTGGGTGAGGAAAGTGAAGATGCTTGACGTACCTGATCTTCTGTAGCAACAGCAAATCCAGTATGGTACCTTTCCTCTTATCCGCAAACAGAGTGGAGTCAGGATCTGGTAAAGCTACTGCATGCTCTGTTGAAAGGTGTCTTGTTTCTTCTTTCATCTGTTCAAAGCAACCATGAGGAGCAGTAGAAGAGGTTTCCTCACCTATTTCTGTGTGAGATTGGGGGGTATTTGTCTTTCTATTTACAGTTCTCTTGCTGACCCCCCTCTGTAGAGAGTTATAAATTGATTGTTCATGTTTTGTTCTAATGAGTCAGGTTCCTTTCATGAGATTTCTGGGGACTTAGTGAAGAAAAAACATGAGGGACAGCCACCTCCCTTACAGGTGTCTTACTTCCATGGGAATCTGGGTCAGGACCGCACTATTTCCTTGAGAGTGCCCAAAACAGTTCTTTCATGATGAAGTGCACCTCCACCAGTCTGAATAATGTGTGGTATTCCCCCCTGGGAAGTGGCGGAAGAGTGGCCAGAGCAACTTTTCTTCAAAATATAATGTTGTCAGGTAGAGGCAGAGTTGTCTATGAGCGGAGGAAATTGGTAAGGAATAAGAAGGGAGGAAGCATATAAAGGATATAGATATGGTGGTGGGGGATGGAAGAATGAGTAGTGGATAGAGCGAGAGGGGAAGAAGGTGGAGTAGGAGGAGGAGGAGGTGGAGTAGAGGGAGGAGTAGAAAGAGGAGAGAGGAGTAAGAGCAGGAAGAAGGAGTAGGAGGAGGAGAAGGAGGAATGGAGGAGAAGTAGGAGGAGAGAGGAGAAGGTGGAGTAGAAGGAGAAAGTGGAGTAGAGGGAGGAGTAGGAGGAGGAGAAGGAGGAATAGAGGGAGGAGTAGGAAGAGGAGGGAGGAGTAAGAGCAGGAGGAAGGAGTAGGAGGAGTAGAGGAGAAGTAGGAGGAAAGAGGAGAAGGTGGAGTAGAGGGAGGAGTAGGAGGAGGAGTAGAGGAGAAGTAGGAGGAGAGAGGAGAAGGTGGAGTAAAGGGAGGAGTAGGAGGAGAAAGTGGGAGGAATAGAGGGAGGAGTAGGAAGAGGAGAGAGGAGAAGGTGGAGTAGAGGGAGGAGTAGGAGGAGAAAGTGGAGGAGAAGTAGGAGGAGAGAGGAGAAGGTGGAGTAGAGGGAGGAGTAGGAGGAGAAAGTGGAGAAGTAGGAGGAGAGAGGAGAAGGTGGAGTAGAGGGAGGAGTAGGAGGAGAAAGTGGAGAAGTAGGAGGAGAGAGGAGAAGGTGGAGTAGAGGGAGGAGTAGGAGGAGAAAGTGGAGTAGAGGGAGGAGTAGGAAGAGGAGGGAGGAGTAAGAGCAGGAGGAAGGAGTAGGAGGAGTAGAGGAGAAGTAGGAGGAAAGAGGAGAAGGTGGAGTAGAGGGAGGAGTAGGAGGAGGAGTAGAGGAGAAGTAGGAGGAGAGAGGAGAAGGTGGAGTAGAGGGAGGAGTAGGAGGAGAAAGTGGAAGACTGTAGGTGAAGGGGAGGGATCGGTGGAAGGAGTAAGCGGGGGTGGGCAGGTAAGGGAGCAGACAGGTGATGTAGCAATGGAGGATACATCAGAAATCAAGACTAGGTAGAAATGCAATGGAGGCTGCGAATAGCCCATGTACAACAACTATTAACTGGCCCTATGCTTTCCCTAGAGAAAAATAATAAAAGGCTAACATGCTCATCTTGTCTGCACAGGCCTCGAACGTTTCACTCTGTGGGTGTCCCGCAGTGGCTAGCCCACCACATCTCCCACACCAGACTTGTGCCCGTGGAGACAGACGCTATCCCTGACTCTCGTTCTTTATTTTATTAATTTATATCTAACATCTCAAAATGTAATTCCTACTTATATCACAAATATACATTATCACAATTTTATGTCTCGCAAATGGGATAAAATTTATTCTACTCTTCACTGATAATGTATTTTTAAAACATACAAAATAGACAAATAACATTGTCTTCTGCAAAATAAATGGAAAAGATAATGGAGATTTTGTTAAGCTTATAATTGGCTATACATTAATTCACATTTCTTGTTCTCCAGTTTCTGGCTGTTAATGACAATGTACAATGTAATAGAGCAGCAGAAAATGCTAGCAGAATGCTTGGTTGCATAGGGAGAGGTATTAGCAGTAGGAAGAGGGAAATGCTCATGCCATTGTACAGAACACTGGTGAGACCTCACTTAGAGTACTGGATACAGTACTGGAGACCATATCTTCAGAAGGATATGGATACCTTAAAGAGAGTTCAAAGAAGGGCTACTAAACTGGTTCATGGATTGCAGGATAAAATTCACCAGGAAAGGTTAAAGGATCTTAACAGGTATAGCTTGGTGAAAAGACGAGACAGGGGAAATATGATAAAAGCATTTTAAGTACATAAAGGGAAACAACACAGTAAAAGTGGAGACTATATTTAAAAGAAGGAAAACTACCATAACAAGAGGACATAGTCTCAAAAATAGAGGGACAAAGGTTTAAAAATAATATCAGGAAGTATTACATTACTGAGAGGGTAGTGGATGCATGGAATAGCCTTCCAACTGTAGTGGTAGAGGTTAACTCAGTAGAAGTGTTTAAGCATGCGTGGGATAGGCATAAGGCTAAGCACTTGCTGCTAGTAACAGATCTAGAATTAATACAATATAATGCCCAAAAGTCTGAAATTCCTATGCATATGCAATAATAAAATATCTGGGCTTACAACAAAAATTATGTTAGTCAGTCTTTTAATCTTGGAGGCAAACATTATCCAGTAAAAAAAACAGATTGGAACACACTCCCACCTTATTCATTTGTTAATAGTTATGCTTATAATGTTAACTGGTTCCTTTTCAATTAGATCAAAACATTTTGAAACCAGTCCTTAATTGTATTACCATTTGTTCAAGAAATCTTGGTTTATTAGAACTTTCTTTTAGTAAATGTTCTTTAAGATAACCCTTCTTCCAGCATGTTATCAATCTTTGTATACAAAGGTCAAACACACTTGTTACTTACACGTGAATCGATACACATATATATTCTATCTACATATTAACCATCACTTGTCACAGACACTTTCCTGATATAGGGAAACTAATAGCAGGATTATTTTAGTAATTGTAACTTTTTTGTTCATAATATATGGGAATTAAGGAAGACAGCATGTCTTTAAGATAGGATGAGCATGACACAATACATGGGCGGATATGACCTCACTGATATGGTAAGGGCAGAGTGAGGGCAGGAGGAGGCGTGGGTACTAAGGACAACCTTCTTTTGTTCTAGGGGCCATCTTCTTTTAGGGCATTTCAGCTTGCAGTAGCTTTACACTAAATTATAGCTTAATAAAAAAAAAAATCAGAGAAGCAACATTCTGTTAGGCAAAATGAAATACTAAACTATGGACAGACTTGACGGATTAAATAAGACAAATGAAAACATTATACATTTAACAGCCCGTGAAGCTTTGGGATAACATGGTGCAAAAATAAACTCAAGGGATGCAACTAACCTCCCCCATCATTCACCAGCTATTAATCACCCAACACGTCCAAATACATATACTACGCCACGGAACCTGCTGGCGTCACACAAATGGCAACAACAACAACACACAAACCCTAGAAACCTCCTATACGACACATCACTCCTATGTAAGTAGCAAAATACACAATTAGAATATTTTCTAGCAAAAATTCCATTGCTAAGTCTTATCAGTAGTTCTGAATAACTCCCTTCCCCCCCGAACCTCCGTCTCACAGAAGGCAAGGAGAGAGAGGCGGGGGAAGCGGGAGTGAGACTGCCAGCAGAATCTCTTTAACCATTTCAATGCTGTACAGTAACAAGACAGAAGGATAGCCACGTTGCAGTTATTGCAAAAGCAAAGAGACACAAAAACACAACATTTAGTAATTCTCTCAGTGAAACTCAATACAAAACCCCCACCCTCTACCAAGGTAATGGCTAACACAAAATACAAAAAACCCCACAGCATTTAAGATTGGATGGGGATGGTGACCGTGGTCAGTTACATTTCGGTCATTACTGACGGGATGATGGGAGTGGTCACCTCCTGGACGCCATGACAGGGCTCTGGCTGGGAGAGCTTCCCAGTAACACAATTATTATAATATACATACATTCTTAACCCTTTGTGATCTAGTTCTTCCTCAACCCAACCTTCCTGCTGAATAGCTCTTGCTACTCTGTCAGTAATCTACGCCAGCTTTCTGGCTGCAATCTACCACATGAAGGCACAGCAATTTTACACACTTTAGCAATCTCTATCTTCAACTAGATCACACGCGCTAGCCAGCTCTTATTGGGCTTTTCTAATCCCTGTTCCCCTCCCCCTATAAAAGGCGTCCCAGATATAGAGGAGAAAGGTTTTAAACAGAGTGTCTACAATGGTGGACTGCCACTCGAGAGGGGTGGGTCCCCCCAAGTGCGTCTTCCCAAAACGTAGACTAGTCACTAATTGGAGCGAGGTGAGAAGTGTGTGACCAATCACTTCTCTCACAATAGAAATAGGAGAGGATAGTGTATATAACTCAGGAAGTATAGAAAAGGTAGAAAAAAAGTAAAGTGGAATTTTAGAGACAGACACAGGAGTTTGAATGACTCCCAATTTAAACAAAAACAACAATACAATTGAAATACAGTGCATGCATCACAGTTCAAATAAAATCAACAGTAATCCCTTTCCTTTACTCGTGTGACCAAAGTCACCTCCCTCAACCTCGTAGTGTCCCCGCTCGGAGAATGACTTCCTCAAGTCTCACTACCAGCGGCCAAGGATAACCGCTAACACTGGTCCGAAATCCATATGCCTCCCTCGTTACAGCAGTCCACTAAGTGTGGCCACCTCTATCCTCACCCTCGTAGTGCCCCTATGAACCCACTCATAAGTCTCACTACCCCGTGGTGATGGAGACAGCAATGCCTGCCCGAATCCACACACCACAAATAACAATTGGAATGGCTCCAGCTCAGCGCTCAAAGCTGGAGGGTACCACCTCTCTTCAAGCAGAGCTATGTGCACAATGAGGCTAGCTAGGCTATCAAAGTGACACCAGAAGGATCCCCAGGAAACTATGAGTCTACACAATCTCCACAGATCCAACACCCCTCTTTTTCCTTACAGCCACAGCCACGAGGCTCCTAAAAGAGGTAAACAGGCAAAGAAGACCCCCAGGAAAACTTCCACAGGTCCACCCCCCTTTTTCCCTACAGCCACAGCCACGTGGCTCCTAAAAGGAGTAAACAGGCAACAGAGGACCCCAGGCAAAACCCCCACAGGTCCACCCCCCTTTATCCCAAAAGGGGTAAACAGACAAACAGACAAACAGAGGACCCCAGGCAAAACCCCCGCAGGTCCACCCCCCTTTATCCCAAAAGGGGTAAACAGACAAACAGACAAACAGAGGACCCCAGGCAAAACCCCCGCAGGTCCACCCCCCTTTATCCCAAAAGGGGTAAACAGACAAACACTCTACCCGGGCACTTAAGCTAAAATAGGCCAATACAAACACACCCAGGCAACAGATAGACTAAATGCAGGTAAACAAGTGAGTAACAAGACACCGGACAAGATATTACCTGTCTTTGATGTCCTCCCGGGAAGCAGTCACAGACACGTGGACGGGTCAATCAAAGGGGCCGGAACATACCGGTGGCTCTGCAGAAGTCTCTACCATGTACTTGGAGGTGATCAGTCTCCCTTTCCTTCCCCCAGGATTCCCCCGTCCAACAGCATCTTCCTTAGGACGGCTTACCGGCCAGAGGCCATAGCCCGATGCCCCACGTTGGGCGCCAAATTGATATAGATTAATTTAGAAATAAACAAATATGTTTAAATGTCTATCTGTTCCTGTCCAAATCTGAGATGATTAAATTGCATATACGCAGAAGTAAGTTCACACTGACACATGGAGTTCAGGTTAAAAGCACTTCAGAAAATTTAATGGCATCTGGTTAGAAAACGGGTATGCAGACCCTTTTAAAGGCAAAATGACATCATCATTGAATATCAGATAATAACAAATAAACATCATTAATTGGATTAAATGTTAAGTGGCTATATCAGGGTCCACCCATCAATATTATTAATTGGCTCAGGGATTTGAGTGACTAGCTAGGTGTCCTCCCACCGGGAGGTGGTATTGTTCTGGACACGGGTGTGGACAGATGGCTCAAGCGCCATCTCTCCCAGCATGAGGCTTACTCGGTGGGAAGGGGGGCTTGAGCGTCATTTTGGGCAGTTAGTGATGTCAGACTCGTAGTCAGGTGCAAGGTTCTTTTTATGAATAGAACATTTCATTAGAACAGTGTTCTCATGGCCTTGGCTCTGGCCTTGGTTATACTTTGTTGCATGTCACAGGAGATTCAATAATTCCGGAGTCAGCTATGTCTTTTTAAAAAATACAGTCTCTATTCATTATACTAAATGCTGTTAGGAAATTCTGTCATGTAATGTAGACAAAATGGAGGGTCTGTCATAATGTGAGGTTATGTGAGATTAAAATGGAGTTAGTACAATAATTCAATACAGGTGCAATAAAGATTTTTAAATAATTCTACATCACAATCATGTTTGAAATGTGCACAAATAAATCCCAGACCTAAAGGACAAAAAACACCTATACAATGTATAGCACCTGCAAATGGTCCTTGGACTACTTTACAAATTGATTTTATTGGGCCATTACCAACAGGTAAGAATGGGTTAAAATATGTGTTAGTAGTTGTGGATGTATTCTCTAAATGGTTAGAAGTAATTCCACTGACTAAAGATGATTCACAAAAAACGGCTGAAACATTATGGACACACATTTTCTCAAGATCGGGATTTCCTAGACTTCTAGAGTCAGACAGATGTACCCATTTCACAGGGAAAATCATGCAAGCACTGTGTGCTATTCTAGGCATAGCGCAGAGATTTCATGTTAAATATCATCCACAATCTGCTGGGATTGTGGAACGTATGAATCGAACATTGAAATCTAGACTTTCAAAAATGTTACGTGAGAAAGGCAACACATAGGTACAGGCACTTCCTGCTGTACTTATGGGTATTAGAGGCACTACGTCTTCAGCTACACAATACACTCCATTTGAATTGATGACTGGTAGGAAAATGCAGTTGAATTTTCCTAATGAACCATATTTGTCTACCCCACAGAAAGATGCAATTGCTAAAAATAAATGGTTGCAAATGTTGCAGGAAAATTTGGATCAAATTCTTCCACATGCAGCTACTCGTATGTGCAAGATGACACCTCCTGATTTTTCAAAGTTTTTAAAGGGGGGTATGGTCATGATAAAAACTTTTAGGAATACTGGACCTTGGGAGGCAAACTCGGATGGTTCGTATAACATAACAGATACAATGGGACAAACAATGGTACAAGTGCAAAGACCTCTTGATGGTTCACGGAATAAACGGAGGCAAAATTGTTTTTGGGTTCATGCAGATCAGTGCAAATTGTATAAACCTACAACATAATCTGATAATATATTGATACTGCTTTGTTTTTCTTTTCTTTTAGATAATTTGTAAGCAGACCTACAGACGAAAGTTGGCCGGTGACAGACGATGTGTTCGCAAAGACAACCGTGTAGCAGAAAGAAGTTGTTCGTCTTGTAATAGTTATTTTTAAGATGAACAAAACGACTTTCAATCAGGAGTTAAAGAATGACTTATTGGGAAATATTAGAAAAAAGAGAGACAATGAACAAGTATTAAAAGGTCATGTTTGTTTCAGGACAAAAGATGGCGATCTACAAGTATGCAATGTGCGAATTAATTTCACAGGAGATAGTGTTATTAATTTAAACATTACAATAGGTCCTAATGATTTATTTAGTTGGACCAAAGGTTCATTTGTACAAGACAATGTAAAAACGGGATCATGGGAACTTAACATATTCCAAAATGCATATATCATGATTGTAGTTAATGGAGAGGAAATGGTAAATTGGTCAGGTGACATGTATGTGAATGTTGCACAAACTTCAGTAACAACAAGGATGAGGTGGTGAGGTACTTTATACAATTCAATATTGGCTTATACATTTAGAGCCAGAATTCCTCTTAAAAAAACAATACACCAGGTATACCTTGGATATGGGAAATACGAGCATCTAGGAAATCGTTGACAATAAGAGTTAACATGATGTTTCTGGTAACTGATTATGTTATGCGAGATATTATAATGAAGCCTAGTCTTGTAGACATCCATGAAGGAAAGGAAAGACTTAGATTAACATGTAGTACACATATAAGTTTACCCCCTGAGTCTGTAATGACATGGAAAAGGGAAGGAATGTTTTTGGGTAGTATGTCACATACAACGCCAAAGGTTATTCACAGAGGTGTACTAGGAAAGGTGGATTGGTCGGAAGAAATGTTTGTTTTCTATTTAGACAATACTACCTACAGTGATAGTGGAAACTATCAATGTTGTATAATGTTAAGAAATCATCACAAGAGATGTGGTGATGTTAAGGTAAATGTATTCTCTCCCAGAATGGTAGAATGCAAAAATAAGGTTTTTAAGTTATCAAGTCCCTTTCAATTGAATCATTTTCAATCAAAGCCTTTGTTATTAGATGGGAAATTTGCAACAATAATTTGGCATTTTAATGTTTCTCAGTGGAAAATCTCAAGTAAATTTCCACAATATAAGGAACATTTATTAAATATGGAACAAGGCTTAGAACATTGGTTTGGAGGAAGTAAAGTATTAAACAGGAAAAAAAAGAGATATAGTAGAAGGAATTATGGCTGGGTTTGGTACTATAGGAAGTATCACTAACTCTATGGATATTCAAACATTAAAGAATTATTTGGGAACTGTATGGTTAATAGGGGGAAAAGGATTGCATATTCAAAGAGGTTTAAATCAAATATTGAAAAATGTGGTTATGAACACAGCCTCTGTTATTGCACCCTCTGTTCAACATTTACAGGAAGCTACTTTGGCATTAATGAGAAATGCAGATTCATCCCAGGTAGCCAAAGCTTGTTTGGAGACACAAGTTGAATATTCTACAGATTTTAAGGTGATGGCACAAGCATTAAAATGTGGTGTTACTCCTATAGAACTCAAACGTAGTTACCTGAGGAGTTTGCGTTCGCTAAAAATCTTACAGATTTATGGGTTAACAAATGGTTGGGGTGTAATAATGATATATGTAGAAGTTCTTCTTTAATAACAATTTCTGGTATTGAAAAAACACTATTTTCAATGTCGGTATTAGGAATTCCTATTAGTAACACACAATTATTATTTTATAAATTACAAGATCCTGATTTTGTATCTTATAATAACATTACTGAACTTGAGCAGGTAGATCTTTCTAGTTGTCTACATTTTGCATCCAAAATAATGTGTTTAAATAACCAAGTTGAAACCATTTATCATTCATGTTTTCATAACCAAAGTTCATTTTCCGGTAAAATTAAAACAGTTAAAAATCCTCATGAAATTGTAACTCCCATATAAAAAGACAAAGTATGTGTACAGGTTATGTCAAATAATGAGTTAGTAAGAGCTACATTTTCAGAATGTACACATTCAGAAACATTACAGTAAGGTTGATATTGTATCAATGGGGGTCCACTAATAATACATATACAAGGAACTCAAGTTAATATATTGTAGAGTACTATACAAGAGATAGATATCATGCCTATTCAATTAAATGTTTCACAAACAAATGAGTTTCCATGGAGAAAGTGGGCAGATGAGATTAGGAAAGACAATATATTATTATATTCGTTACAAAAACAGTTGAAAGAAACAGAAATTCAATTTGAACACGAACAGGGTAAATTTAAGGTGATAGAACATGAATGGTCAGTTGTTTCTAGTTCCTCTTGGTAGAATGACATAATTAAAAGTACAAACACACTTTCTAAATCATCTGTAGGATCAGCAATTGTAAATATTTTATTTCATCCATTTATTATTGTTATATGTGTATCTAATTTATGTATTGTTTTACAAGTAATTATGCAATGCAAAATTAGAAAACTGTATATACTCGTAAATGAAAAGGTTAAACAGAAGGAGAATACACTAAAGGAAACTGTAAACAGGGTAATACACAATACTTCCAAGGAATCTCAGATACTGGGTAGCTATGAACACATCTCTTCTTATACCCAATGACTGTGATATGAAATGTGATACAAATGATGTATGAATGGAAAAGTAAATCACATTTTGTTATGGTTTATGAATAAACCATGAACAGAGGGAAATGTAGAATATTGCATATTCTATATGTTCCTATTCAAATACATATTAAGGTGTGGCTGTCCAATGGGTTAAACAGAACAGATGGTGTTTGCTATTCTGTACCATGAGGTCTCTGGAATTTGCTGTACAAGAAATTTGGAGTGGTCTTTATATGGGGAATTTCCTTATATGGCCAGAGTCTAAACTAAACGCTATGATGTAATTTGGGCTTTATAGAGCCATGGACAAAGGACCGCGCCCTCTTCCTTCTACGATCTGTTTTGCTCTCCTCTCTGATGTCCTGAGTTGCTGATACAAAGACGACTCTCTGTAACGTTGTTAAGAAATACCATCTGTTAAGTATATTATTGTTTGCTGTTGAAATAGAAGAAATACTTATTTTTTATAAAGAACGTCAGATTGCGTATTAGTACTTTTCATTAATATAGACATATATTAATGTGGTGAGCTAGACCCAAGAAGACATATCTATATATAAAAGACTTATTCAACTAAATAAAAGCACAGCCAGATATTACAACCGCCAAATAAAATTAGTCTTTTTTAATACCATTTGGAGCCTTTTTGACCTATCTTGGAAGATTTTATCCAGAGGACTCACCCAGCACATTCTTGGTGGGGATTATTCCACCTTCGCCCAGTAGGACTGACCATACCTATATTTGCTCTCCTCTTGTGAGTGGACCTCTTTTTATACAGTTTTATTCTTTTTATATATACAAAGAGCACTTTATTTATTCTTTTCCCTACATACTGAGGATATATAACTGCCGGATTGCCACACCACAAGGATTGCCACATCAACTAAGGACGCACAAGGACCATCAACATATCCACAGACGGGAATTATACCGTCCAAGCGCATAAATCTGGAGTTGATCATAAGCTCCAGAAAATTGTAAGTGCATTTTGTTTCATTTATAACTATCTAAGAACTCCAAATATACTACACTATATTACGTCTCGTATCATCTTATTCCCTATATCACTCCAGACTCGAGAACACCACCACAAGCGCTGTTTCCCTGCACCCCCTTTTTGTCATATCAACCAAGTACCAGAAAGAAGAGACTCTGGTTCGGGAAGTCCACACAAGCGCCAAAAATTCTTTGTGTTTCTGCCAATTTTGGTAATTGGTTGAATATTGTGTACAATAGACTTCTCATACTCCGATTTTTTTTTTCAGGGTGAATTTTATTATAATATTACAGACAATATAAATATAACACTTAGTTATTTGATGACCTTTATTTTCTATATTCTTGTCATACAATAGGATGTCATTTTTATTGTGTGTATCAATTTACTTTTTTTGCTTAATAGGTTATAATTGCATTTTAGTTGGTAATAGTGCCCACCAATGTCATTTTAGACAGTCAAGAGGTAATATCCAAAAGCATTGAATTCCAAGGGGTATTAAAGCCCTTGGATCATATACAGATGTGAGCCTCTGATGAAGTGTGGTGCGTTAGGCTGCTTTGCATCTGTCTGGAAGTGTGCACTGGAGATCAAGGCACAATGGATGCAGGACAGCCCAATGGTAGAAAGCATGCAGCGTTCCGACAAGTTACTTCCATCCCTATCTCTCTCTCAGCTGGAAGGAGTTTGGAAAAGGATGGCATGCAGGTGCAAACTAGCCGGGGACTTTGCCTGCTATTACAACTACGTGCAGGAGACTCAGTACAGAATAGAAAGTGCTTTTAATAATTCACACGTTTTCAATAAAATATTACAGAGAGCACTATGGCTCTTTTCTGTTTTCTTTTATAGATTGATGCTGTATTCATATGTCCCTGGATCTAGTGTAGATGTCCAAAGGTTGATGTACCAATGCTGTATTGTGGATGCTGCTTATGGGTACTACATTACCCCAGCTGCCATTATAGCAGGCACCTTCTAATGTAAACTATGACATTTTGATACAATGTCTAGCGATACAATACAAGTACTGTGTCAGTTAAAGATTTTGGCTGCAATTGTTTCCAAAACATTTAAAACTGCTGTATCTAACACTTTATTTTAGAACTGAGACAATAAAATGATTGTTATTATAAATAATTTTACCTTTCACTTGAGAATGATTTACACATATTTTTATGTTTCAATTAGTATTTTTATTTGTATGTGTTTTTCATTTGTTTTCAATTAATTTTTTGATCATGATTGTTATTATTTTTTGAATTGTGTACACTAGTTTGAACTTATCTTGGACCATTGTCAATAAGATTTTACCTGTATGTTTTACAGGTAAAATTATATATATTCATTATTTAATATTTTTTCCTCCTTTTCCTGAGACACCATTCCTGGTTTAGCACTAGGGTTGCGGTCCTTGTTGCTTTTTTAGTAATCATCGTGCTGCCTACATTGATATCAATACATTTGTGAGACAAAATACTTTAAAGAAATCACAAATTATTCTGTGATTCTAATTGGAAAATAAATAATACAACTAAGACCACAGAGAATATGTCTCCTTTAGAACTCACTAATCTTAAACCCAAATCCACCTTTTATCCTTCAATGTACAAGTATGGCTGCCTAGAAACCTTTGAGAAATTGGTCATCAAAGATCTAGAAAGAATAAGAAGCAATAGATTTCACCACAACAACTTTTTGAGGAAAGAAAAGAAATCCTTAAAACTACTCAAAAATTACAAAAGTATAGTAATTATCTTCAGCAAGAGGGCACAGCTATGGGGACTAGATTCTCCCTTAGCTACGCAAACGTATTCAACGTATTCAAAAGTTGCCACCTGGATTTAACTAAGCAAATCAGTAAGAGCCTTCTATTGGATAGTTACTGTATGGGCAATTATCTTCCAACTGGCAACAAGTTGTTTAACCCCAACTGATGCAGTTAGTAGCTTCTCATTTCTTAAACAACCATGTCGAAAGACACATCCCATGGTCATGGAAAATATGTTAGTCTGTTTGAGAAGGGTCAAATCATTGGCATGCATCAAGCAGAGAAAACATTTAAGGAGATTGCAGAAACTACTAAAATTGGGTTAAGAACTGTCCAACACATTAATAAAAACTGGAAACATAGTGGGGAACCACCAGTGATGGGTGCATCAGGGTAAGAAGAGAGGCAGATGAAGTTATACACCCATCATGCCTAGTGCCTACTGTACAAGATTATAGGGGCAGTGCTGTGATCTGGGGTTGCTGCAGTTGGTCAGATCAAGGTTCAGCAACATTATGTGCCCAAAGAATGAGGTCAACTGACTACCTGAATATACTGAATGACCTGGGTTATCCAACAATTTATTTTTTCTTCACTGATGGCACATCATATTCCAAGATGACTATGCAAGGATTCATCGGGCTAAAATTGTGAACTAGTGGTTCAGGGAGCATGAGACATCATTTTCACACATGGATTGCCACCACAGAGTCCAGACCTTACCCAAGTGTGAATCTTTGGGATGTGTTTGAGAAGGATTTGCTTAGTGGTCCGACTCTCCCATCATCAGTACAAGATCTTGGTGAAACATGAATGCAACCCTGGATGGAAATAAATCTTGTGACATTGCAGAAGCTTTTTGAAACAATGCCACAATGAATGTGTGCCGTAATCAAATCTAAATGTGGTCCAACAAAATATTAGAGTGTGTGACCTTTTTTTTGGTGGTGACATTTTTTTTGGCCAGGCAGTATATTTACATATAATTTTATATGAATAAAATCTAAAAAAAAATTGAGAAATTAAGATTGTTAGCAATTTTCTCAGTTGTATATGGAATTTTAACTGGGAATGTAGTTATACTGTTAGCATTTACTGCAATAAAATACACATATTTGTGTTCAGCGATGTCTCATGAATATATAACAGTACACCCCATCTACAGGTTTTGTGGGGTATTGGAAAGTTACAGGATCAAATATAGGGCTTTACCCCTTTTCAGTTCTTTTATTCATTAAAATTTGCCAGATTGGTTTGCTGGACATATGTTGCCTTTGAGACTGTATGGCAGTCCAGGAATGGACATTACCGCCATAATGGCATACCATTTGCAAGTAGATAACCAAAAGTATTCAAAATGAGTTATGTTCAGACTTTTTTGTATTCATTTAGTCACAAGTCCTGGCCAAAGTTAGCGTTCATATATATATATATTTTTTCATTTTTCACATATAAACTGCATTTTTACCATTAATATAATCAGTATTATACATTTTGACACTCTAAAACACTCACATTGTGTAGTGTAAGGTCTTGAAAGTACAACAGTACTCCCCATGTACAGGTTGTATGGTGTTTTGGAAGGTTACAGGGTCAAATATATGACTAGCCCATTTCTGTTTTTGCAAATTGAAATTTGCCATATTGGTCATGTTGCCTTTGAGACTGTATGACAGCCGATAAATGAAAATTAACCCCACCATGGCATACCATTTAAAAAGTAGACAACCCAGGGTATGTAAAATGTCCAGTCATTTTAGTAGTCACTTAGTCGCAAACCCTCGCCAAAGTAAGAGTTCATATTTGTCTTTTTGCTTTTGTTTCACAAGAACTGCACTTTTACTGGTGATATCATAGTTGTGATCAGTTTTACTGATCATTGCATCCAAAACCTCAGGATTAAAGTTCTTAAAGGGCATTTCAAAGACTCTTGTGAACGAAAGACATTTGAAATGAAAATGATCACACATTTCAATATGAGAAATAAAGGACTTAATGTAGACTGGCTTTCTCACACACTATCAATATTGTATATAAACACACATCTTAATGTGTTATATAGTTCTTTTTCAGTACTCTCACTTAATTTTAATTTGATCAATTTATATATATGTATACATATATGAAGTTATATATTTGCATACTCTGCTCAGCTGTTTTTTTTGTTTGTTTGTTTTCTTTTTAACTAGCGTTTTGACCCTCCTCTGTTTATTTACTTTTTCTGGCTATTCTCAGCCAATCTGCAACTTTCACTTTCAGGCATTTCTTCGGCTATTTATGACACCCCCACCCTCCCCTCATTAGTTGTTTTAAGTGTTAAACTCTATCAGATTGATCAATATTGCTACAGACCAGAGGAAGAGAGGAAAACTATTGAAAGCTTGTCTTTGAAATATTATGTTAGTCCAATAAAAACTGTATCATTGCATACTGCAATACTCTGGTATTTTGGCAACACACACATACACATACGTGTGTGTGTGTGTTTAGCAATGTATTAACTATATATATAATTATGAAATGATATGAAACCTGGGCCTGCACGCACCTGAACATGTATAAATGGGGTGCTGCTGGGGCCAATTTATGCAATCTTCATGCAAGATCCAGCGCACGCACTCATCCACTAAACAGTAACTCTAATGCTCACAGCTGAATATATTGGTGCTGTGTAAATTGTCAGGATCGGGACAGGGATCCAACACGCAGAGTACAAACAGTAGCCAGATACGTATACCGGACCTTAGAATGGCCGGACTAACGTAAGTAGTACAGTATAGAATGGTCAAAGACAAGCCGAGGTCGAGGGTAACAGAAGACAGGTAAGCGAGAGACAAGCCGAATCAAGGGTAACAGAGATAAGCAGAGTAAGGTAAACAAGCCGGGTCAAAACCAAAAGGGATAATAGAATACACAAGCACTGAGTGACTAGAACAAGCTAGAACCACGACAGGGCAATGAGCTAATGAAAGAAGCTCTGTTAAATACCCTGTTCAGAGCAGTAACCACGCCTCCAAGGCGTCCTGATTGGTCCTGCAGCCATTGACTGACAGGTTGTTCCGGGGGAGTGTCCTGATGACTACTTCCTGCCTAGATGCTGTAAAAGGCAGTCACTCCCTCGCGGCCGGCCTAGCATGACCGGATAGACCGCGGGGAAGGGAGCCATCAGACCGTCTAGATGGAGGAACAGCTAAGTCTCTACCTCTTTCGGAGGTAGAGACCACAGGTACCCTGACAGTACCCCCCCTCTCAGATACGCCCACCGGGCGGAATGAACCGGGACGAGATGGGAAGCGAGAGTGATACGCCCTGCGGAGACGGGGAGCATGAACATCCTCCTGAGGTACCCAACTCCTCTCCTCAGGACCATATCCCTTCCAATCAACCAGATATTGTACTCTCCCCCGGGAGATTCGAGAATCAATAATAGAGTTAACCTCATACTCCTCCTGACCCTCCACCTGAACAGGGCGAGGAGGGGCTATTGTGGAGGAAAATCTGTTACATATGAGTGGTTTCAGCAATGAAACGTGAAACGAGTTCGGGATGCGTAAGGTATTAGGAAGAGCTAAACGATACGCAACTGGATTGATACGGGTCAGCACCCTGTAGGGTCCAATATAACGAGGAGCGAACTTCATGGAGGGCACTTTTAAACGGATGTTCCTCGTGCTCAGCCATACCCTATCACCTGGAACAAAGACCGGAGCCGCCCTTCTACGTTTATCAGCGTGTTTCTTGACCAACATAGAGTTGTGCACAAGGATTTGTCGAGTTTGATCCCACAACTTCTTCAAATTGGCAACATGAACATCAACCGACGGCACCCCCTGGGAAGGGGAATCCGAAGGAAGAATAGACGGATGAAAACCATAATTCATGAAGAAGGGGCTTGAATGAGTAGAATCGCAAACGAGATTGTTGTGTGCAAACTCCGCCCAAGGAATCAAACCGACCCAATCATCCTGGTGTTCAGAAACAAAGCATCGTAAATATTGTTCGATTTTCTGGTTGGTACGTTCAGCAGCTCCGTTAAACTGAGGATGATAGGCAGAAGAAAAGTTTAATTTAATACCAAGTTGAGAGCAGAAGGACCTCCAAAAGCGGGAAACAAATTGGGAGCCTCTGTCCGATACAATTTGAGAGGGTATTCCATGTAGGCGAAAAATCTCCTTAGCGAATATCTCTGCCAATTCGGGAGAAGACGGGAGTTTAGGCAGGGGAATGAAGTGTGCCATCTTAGTAAACCTGTCAACCACGGTGAGGATAACAGTCTGTCTTTTAGAGATAGGTAGATCGACAATAAAGTCCATGGCCAAACAGGACCATGGTTTTTCTGGAACCTCCAAGGGGTGCAGGAATCCACATGGAAGCGTATGGGGTTGTTTGGTTTTAGTACAAACTTCACATGCAGCGATGAACTCCTCAATATCCCTCCGTAAAGCAGGCCACCAGAAGTCCTTAGAGATCAACGCGTAAGTTTTGCGAATACCAGGATGTCCCGCCATCTTGCTATTATGTAAACACTGTAAAAGTTCCAGTTGAAGAGCAGGAGGAACGAAATGACGGCCCGCAGGAGTCTGTTTAGGTGCTAGATGTTGCAACTTAATGATCTCGGCCAGTAATGGAGAATGAATCCTGAGATTCGTATTAGCAATAATATTGCATTTCGGAACTATAGAAGAAAGAAGTGGTTCAGGTACAGTAGAAGGTTCATATTGGCGAGATAATGCATCGGCTTTAGAGTTTTTAGAACCAGGTCTGTAAGTCAGTACATAATTGAAGTGAGTCAGGAATAAGGACCAACGAGCTTGTCTAGAGGATAAGCGCTTAGCCTCCCCAATATAGGACAAGTTTTTGTGGTCCGTCAAAATCGTAATAGGGTGTAGGGTCCCCTCCAACAAATGTCTCCACTCCTTTAAGGCTTTAATGACTGCTAACAGTTCCCTTTCCCCAATGTCATATCTGCTCTCAGGCCCAGAAAATTTCTTAGAGAAAAAACCACAAGGGTGTAACGGTTTATCCACCCCTAACCTTTGAGACAGAACAGCCCCAACTGCTGTCTCAGAGGCATCGACCTCGAGCAAGAAAGGCAGAGTCGTATCAGGATGGACTAGAATGGGAGCCGAGGCAAAAAGTTCCTTGAGAGTCTTGAAAGCACCAAGAGCTTCCTTAGACCAGAACTTAGTATCAGCCCCTTGTTTGGTCATATTGGTAATAGGCGCAATGATAGAGGAATATCCTTTAATGAAGCGCCTATAGTAGTTGGAAAAACCAATAAACCTTTGGATAGCCTTGAGTCCTTTGGGCAAGGGCCAGTCTAAAATAGATTGGAGTTTTACAGGATCCATTTTAAAACCCTCCCCAGAAATCACGTATCCAAGAAAGTCTACCTGAGACTGATCAAAACTGCACTTTTCCAATTTGCAATATAGACCATGTTGCAGCAGCTTGTGTAATACCTTTCTGACCTGTCTATGGTGAGTCTCAATCTCCTTAGAGTGTATTAGTATGTCGTCCAGGTAAACAATAACACAATCATGCTGAAATTCCCTAAGTACCTCATTAATCAAATCTTGAAATACTGCAGGAGCATTGCATAGTCCAAATGGCATAACAGTGTATTCGTAAGGCCATACCGGGTATTGAATGCCGTCATCCACTCGTGACCTTGCTGGATTCTCACCAAATTGTAAGCCCCTCTGAGATCTAACTTGGTGAAGATTTTGGAGCCCTTAAGACGATCAAATAACTCGGTAATCAGTGGGATAGGATAGGCATTTCTGACAGTTATTTTATTCAAGCCTCGGTAATCGATACAAGGTCTCAGCGTGCCATCCTTCTTCTTAATGAAAAAGAACCCAGCCCCGGCCGGAGAAGAAGACCTCCTGATGAATCCCTTTTCTAAATTCTCCCGAATATACTCCTCTAGAACCGAGTTTTCCTGAACAGACAAAGGATATACATGGCCCCTCGGAGGCATAGTGCCGGGTAGCAGCTTAATCTTACAGTCAAATGACCTGTGTGGAGGCAAAGAATCGGCATTCTTCTTGTCAAACACTGCCCTTAAGTCTAGGTAAAGGTCTGGTATTTGTCTTTCTGTGGACTGAGTAGGATTCTCCGGTATGTTAATATTAGCTAATGGAGAAACCTTGCACAAACACCGATCCTGGCAGCCCTGGCCCCACGAGAGTATCTCTCCTAACTCCCAATCGATAATAGGGTTATGTTTTTTCAACCATGGGTACCCCAGAACTATGGGAACGGAAGGAGACGAAATGAGCAGAAGAGATAAATTCTCCACGTGTAGGATACCAACATTTAAATCAATGGGTACGGTCTCACGAAAGATAACAGGGTCTAGTAGTGGTCTACCATCTATGGCCTCAACGGCCAAAGGTGTCTCCCTTAGCTGGGATGGAAAATTGTTCTTACTAGCAAAGGCTTGGTCGATAAAATTCTCAGCAGCACCGGAATCTATCAATGCCATAGCCCTTACTACTTCCTTCCCCCAAGTTAAGGAAACTGGTAGCAAAAGCCTGTGATCCTTATAATTAGGAGTAGAGGACAAAATAGAAACACCCAAGGCCTGTCCTCTAGAGGGACTTAGGTGCGAGCGTTTCCCGGGCGGTTAGAACAGTTCGAGAGTAAATGACCCTTGGCTCCACAATACATACACAAACCCTCTCTTCTCCTGTGCTGTCTTTCCTCCTCAGAGAGGCGGGTATACCCTATCTGCATAGGTTCAGTAAGCAAAGATATCGTGGAGTCAGGACTTGGAAAAGCAGGAGCTAACCTAAAAGAAGGTCTCTGGTTCCTCTCTCGAGTGTTCTGTCTCTCTCTTAGACGTTCATCTATACGAGAGATGAACGAAATTAAATCCTCTAAATTCACAGGGAGTTCTCTGGTAGCAACCTCATCAAGGATTACATCAGATAGGCCATTCAAAAATACATCCATATACGCCTGCTCATTCCACTTGATTTCTGCCGCCAGAGACCTGAACTCTAGTGCATAATCCACCAGTGTTCGGTTCTCCTGTCTCAGGCGCAACAGTAATCTGGCTGCATTAACCTTTCTACCTGGAGGGTCAAATGTTCTTCTAAAAGCAGCTACAAATGCGTTATAGTTATAAACTAATGGGTTATCGTTCTCCCATAGTGGGTTGGCCCATCTCAGAGCTTTCTCAATGAGTAGGGTGATAATAAATCCTACTTTTGCCCTATCTGTAGGATAAGAGCGAGGTTGCAATTCAAAGTGGATACTAATTTGGTTTAAAAAACCACGACACTTCTCAGGAGCCCCACCATAGCGTACTGGGGGGGTAATGCGAGAAGAAGCACCCACTGTGGTTACCTCTAGACCTGAACAGACAGGAGAAACAGGGGTATTACGTATCTCCTCTGGTGGGTTATTGGCACAAGCTAATAGAGCCTGTAGCGCAAGCGCCATCTGATCCATTCTGTGATCCATGGCTTCAAACCTAGGATCAGGAGCAGCCAGCTGACTGTTTGTACTTGCAGGATCCATTGGCCCTGTCGTAATGTCAGGATCGGGACAGGGATCCAACACGCAGAGTACAAACAGTAGCCAGATACGTATACCGGACCTTAGAATGGCCGGACTAACGTAAGTAGTACAGTATAGAATGGTCAAAGACAAGCCGAGGTCGAGGGTAACAGAAGACAGGTAAGCGAGAGACAAGCCGAATCAAGGGTAACAGAGATAAGCAGAGTAAGGTAAACAAGCCGGGTCAAAACCAAAAGGGATAATAGAATACACAAGCACTGAGTGACTAGAACAAGCTAGAACCACGACAGGGCAATGAGCTAATGAAAGAAGCTCTGTTAAATACCCTGTTCAGAGCAGTAACCACGCCTCCAAGGCGTCCTGATTGGTCCTGCAGCCATTGACTGACAGGTTGTTCCGGGGGAGTGTCCTGATGACTACTTCCTGCCTAGATGCTGTAAAAGGCAGTCACTCCCTCGCGGCCGGCCTAGCATGACCGGATAGACCGCGGGGAAGGGAGCCATCAGACCGTCTAGATGGAGGAACAGCTAAGTCTCTACCTCTTTCGGAGGTAGAGACCACAGGTACCCTGACATAAATGCAGATCTATAAATTATAGTAATTTTAGTATCTTTCTCATTTCAGTTCTATATCAATCGTATTCCATTGCTATAAACTTCTTATCCCGGTGGTATACCAGTCTTTTTTCAGCATTATTGCCTTGTTCTTCTGCACTATATCCCTCTGGTTCCCGCTCTACTTAACCGTCTTATTAAAAAAAAAATACAAAAAAATATTATTTTAAGGTGTTTATTATCATGTTGGTTAAATCTGATGAAGTACATGGAGTAAATAGGATCTGTTTGTTTTTTGATGGAGCTAAAATACAACCAATCGGTAATTATTATAAATTGCTTCTACAGATGCAGTGCTGGTGCCACATGAAGATTATGATATAAACTCAGTTTCTTAATCTCCAACGTTTCATCTTTATTCTGAAAGACAAAAAAAGAATATCTCTTATAAAAACTAGAACTCAAAGTTGCAACACTAATTGGATTTCAGTACGTATTAAAATAAATAAGCATAATATAAGGATAGTTAAGATTGAAGAATGACAGGCTTTATACTCTTTTTTAAATGTAGGAAACAGAACCCACAGTTTATACAGTTTTTCTAATTTTTCTACTTTTTTTTTTTACTTTTATTTCTCCCTGTTAATCAATGTTTTAAGCTTTGCCCTTTCCAGTCAGTCTACAGAGCATAAAGAAAGGAAGAGAAACAGGACTGAAATATATTGTAATGTTTTATATAAACTGTAACAACAATAGCACAGAAATACAAAAAATGACACTTTACAATAAAACTGCCAGGCTCGATGTCATTTACAGTTTTCTATCTGGCTCAGTTTATTTTACACAATTAAAGGGACACTATAGTCACCTGACCAACTTTAGCTTAATGAAGCAGTTTTGGTGTATAGATCATGCCCCTGCAGCCTCACTGCTCTATCCTCTGCCATTTAGGAGTTAAATCCCTTTGTTTATGAACCCTAGTCACACCTCCCTGCATGTGACTTGCACAGCCTTCCATAAACACTTCCTGTAAAGAGAGCCCTATTTAGGCTTTCTTTATTGCAAGTTCTGTTTGATTAAGATTTTCTTATCCCCTGCTATATTATTAGCTTGCTAGACCCTGCAAGAGCCTCCTGTATGTGATTAAAGTTCAATTTAGAGATTGAGATACAATTATTTAAGGTAAATTACATCTGTTTGGAAGTGAAACTATTTTTTTCCATGCAGGCTCTGTCAATCATAGCCAGGGGAGGTGTGGCTAGGGCTGCATAAACAGAAACAAAGTGATTCAACTCCTAAATGACAGAGAATTGAGCAGTGAAATTGCAGGGGAATGATCTATACACTAAAACTGCTTTATTTAGCTAAATTAATTTAGGTGACTATAGTGTTCCTTTAACTATGTACATATTTACTCACTAACATAACCCTTGTAGCCTGTTGAGAGTATCCATCTTTTTTCCAGTGTGTTGTTAAATTTGCTCTCCATAACTGTTGAAACTTCTCCCAGCATGTCGTAAATCTGATTAATCTGTTATATCTGGTTCAGAGTGAACTATTAAAATGAATGTTTCTATTATTCTTTCTCTGTAACAGCTGCTCTCCTAGAGAGTTTGCCTGAAGTACATCATTCCTTCCCACAGGTAGTATTTTCACACTAAAGGCAAGCATGGAAGCTTTCAGAAGTGGGTTCTCCTGCTAACATGCATTTAATGTGTTAGCATATCTGTTAGGAATACTCTATTCACTATTTATCCCAACATCATAAAAGGTATTTTTTTTACTTTATAGATGTGAGAATTTCTGTTAGCACAATGCATAGATTTGTTCATTCATATTTAAATTTACTTTAAGAAATAACTGACCTGTCTAAAATTCACGGAAGAAACACCATGGTACTTGAGGGACACTTGTATCATAACAGCAATGTCTCTGGAGGCATTCTTCACTATTAATCGTTGGATGCCCACAGTTCTTCCTGTGAGAGGCATCTGATGGACAATGACCGTAGGCTACAAAAGAAAAAGAGGATAGTTGGTTGGAAACCACAAAGAACCAACAATCAGTAGATTTTACAATAGATATTTGTTTCCTTGTTATGAACATGAATTATAGAAAAAAAACACACATAGTCCCTTTGGATGGGAACCACAAAAACATTTTCTACAAGTATAAAAGTACAATGAACTATTCTTATGAACATTAATTATTACCTTTATGACAAGGAGAATTAAATTCCACCACTGCGTGATGCTCTGAAATAAGAACAGAGAATAATTTGAGAGCAGACCAAATGCATATATTACTCAATAAACACATACGTTTATAGACAGACACACAGCCATCTGATGATAACAGGGTACTTACAAAACTTGAGAAATGTTTATCAAATAACAGATGTAATAACAGATGGTTTGTATAACGTGAGAAAAATGAAAGAATTTATTGTGTGTCATCAGTTGTGTATGTTTTCATATCATATCATATGTTTGCTCTCATTTTCTTTGCTTACATCTCTGTGGCTATGCGGACATGTCTTTGTTTAACCATATTTGGAAGAAAATTGCTGTTTGGTGTTGTTGATAATGTGTCATACCTGGCTCATAATAATCATAAACCAACACGGTAGCAGGATGCAGATTATCCACATGTGTTTCTTGTTTGGTGATAAATGATAATGTTTGTTTCTCATGTGTTATCTGCAGAAACAGAGAACAAAGAAATCATCAATGTTGCATTGAAAGTATAGTCAAAACAGGGAGATGAGCAACAGACCACAGAGTTTATATATTTAAAATTACACAACATATTACCAGTTCAAAAATGTACATTCTTGATTTAAAACCATGAATTTACAAATAATACCAAGCAATATACATAGGTCTCATTAATACTCTATATGCTTGGTATCATTCATAATTCTTTAGAATTTAATTAAAAATAGATTAAAACCTCCATAAGTTATAATTAAGCATGGGCCCGGACATCAGACACAGGCATACCACACTGTATATATATATATATATATATATATATATATATATATATATATATATATTGTTTAACCCCTTAGGGACCAAACTTCTGTAATAAAAGGGAATCAGGCCATGTCACACATGTCATGTGTCCTTAAGGGGTTAAAAGCAAAAATAAAATAATACATACTAGACAACTGCCATCAAATAAACAATATATGGCCCTTGGCCAGGTTAATATGCCTAGTTTTTTTTTTGGAATCCTGTCCCTGACTTGTTATTTTTTTACAGACATACTTTTTATTTACCTCTTTAGATATGTAATTAAGCCTGGACCATTAAGTACCAGCAAATCGCCTTTCTATCCTTATGTAGTTGTCCTCTACCTTTCTGTTTATATTATGACCCAAAAGTTCAAATAATCTTGAACTCATGCCACAAAACAATTGCACAAAAACACATCTCCCCTTTCCACAATCAACTAACCAAATCAGTATGTAGACAGAAAAGGCCAACTCACATGTCAAAATAACATTTTCATGGCCCAGAAGAAGTCACTTGGATAACAGACATTGTTTTTTTTCTTCTGCTGTCCTGAACTTTTACTGTATCACTGGAGCAGCCCCCATTTTTTCTAGACCGCCAGATCTTCAAGCTATTTATATGAATGTTCACTAACTGACCATAGAAGGCACTCAGCAACCTAACACCTTCAGGAGCACTTTACACTCCATCAAATGCATGCCAGATTTACAGTGACAACTGTGTTTATTTCAATATTTTTGTAAGTTGATGTCACAAAATCATTATCGTAGGAAACACCCTTTACTCTGGCTAGTTTAAAAGGACAGGAGTGGTTATTATGAGATAAGAAATTCTTAATAATAGAGAGGCTTAACCATCTGGAGGAAGAACACTAACACTCTCTGAAAAGACACAACTCTGAGACCTTCTGTCTCCGAGAGACACTGCCATGTCTTTACCTAAGACACTTTCTTACTGTAACACTTAGAAAAAATCCAAGACTTTCTTCCAAACTCTCATATTGAACTTTTCTTATACTTTTTACTATCCTCGCTGGATTGAACCATCTTCCAAGGATAAGGATTTTCTAACAACCGGAACTGGTAACTATATTTGTTTTTTTATTTCTATTTTACCTAAAATATATTTGGAAACAATTGAATAGTATATTCCTAATTTTAGATTATTTTTTGTTTACTTTATTTGAAACTGACGTTCAAATAAAGTACACAGTAGCATAGGCAATTGTCTGTACTATTAGCATATTCCAAATTTGTTAATTCAAATATTTCAGAATTGCCTCTTTACCTGTAAATTTAGCTTAAAAGCAGAAAGGAATAAATTCAATTAATTAAGACTAATTGAAATAGTGATGCTAATTTGTTGATTTGGGTTAATATAAATTGTTGGATAGCTAGATCGAGGTAGTTTGTAATTGTTGGTCACCAAACGTAATTTAATTTGTAGTGTAATCAGTTTAATTTTCAGACTGTTATATTTGTGTTCTGGATGGTGGGGATTATTATTGAAACAGTTCAATAAATGATGGTTGTAAGTAGCCAGCATTAAGATGGCTAAAGTGATGTTCTAAAAGAAAACTGCCAGGTTTAGCTGTGCCTGCATATTATTTAAATTGTATATGCGACCCCTGCTGGTGATTGTTATAATTTTGATTGACTACAATATTCATTATCCAGATTGTATTGATCATTTAGACATTTCTTATTGATTGTTTGATAATTGATAAATGATAAATTATCATTGCATCGCCAAATATCTACCTCATTATTCACTTTTATGTTATCATACATTTGTATTATTTTATTTCACAATACATTAATATGTTTAGAACCTGGTTGTGATATATAATTGTGTGAATTATAAAAATGTACTTTAATAAATAAATTCAGTGATCTAACAGAATTGAAAGTAGTAGGCAATTCTTTCTTAGATTAATACTAGTTCTCTGCTGTTTCAGTGCCATAATGTAAATTTTTTATATTAATACAATTAAAACATTTTGATAATTTTTATAAAATATTATTTGTAATATTTTTTATCCCATTATAACTCCTACAAAGGAGATTCTACCCAACTGTATCATCTACTCAATTATTATGGAGATCAAATATATATTGTATATGTTGTAAATATCTGCCCTTGTTGATTTAATCTTTTCTAAGTTGTTTCTAAAAATGTTCAGTAAAATGAAAGTAAGGTAAGTAAGGATTGCCTTAATGCTGAATGATTAAAGGGGGAATGATGATATAGGAAAAACATTTATTAAAAAATGTATTTATTAAAAATTCTTAAGAAACGCAGTCTTATTACCCATAGGGTCTCGATGCGCATACCAGCAATAAAACAGACAAAACAATATCCAGAAAACAACAGCATTATAATCACATGCATTTGAACCAGGTTAAAAGTTTCATGTCATCCCGTAAGCCTGAGCAAATAAAGCTGTTTTTAAGCTCCGGCGAAACTTCAGTAGATCATTCTCAAGTCTTAATGTCAGAGGCAGGGAGTTCCAAAATTGCGCTCCCTGAACATCACTCGTTCTCCCTCCGCACTTTTTCTTTTTAAAATTTGGAATCTTCAATAAGGCTAAATCAGCCGATCTCAAGGATCGACTGGGAGTATAGCGTGTGAATTTATCCTTCAGATAGTCTGGTCCCATACCATGGACTGCCTTATATACCAAACAACCATTTTTAAACAGAACCCGTTCACGAACGGGCAACCAGTGCAAGGCTCTTAATGATGGAGTGATATGGTCATTACGGGCCACACCCGTAAGTAGCCTTGCAGCTGCGTTCTGTATCAACTGTAGTTTGTGTATGATGTTCTGAGGCAGTCCAATGTACAGAGCATTGCAGTAGTCCAATCGGCTACTGATGATGGCGTTGACCACCGAGATTTGATCGGAGGGGGCAATGAATCTGAAAATAGACCTCAGAAGCTTCAGGTGGTAGTGGCAAGAGCTTACCACCTGATTAATCTGAGGCTTCAGTGTCAACCTGGAATCGAGAATGACTCCCAGATCTCTGACCTTAGTGGCAGGACTCGGAGATGGAGAAAACGAGTCCGGCCATGAGGGAAAGATACTATTCACCTCCTGGTTACTGAAGATGATGCATTCAGTTTTGGAGCCATTAAGTTTTAAATAATTGGCTCCCATCCACGACTGGATATCCTGTAGGCATGAAGGAAGATTGATTTGATCCTCCTTTTTCTTGGCCAGGCGAAAGTACAACTGGGTATCGTCGGCATAGATATGATAGGGAAGCATGTGGCGGCGGATGATATGGGTCAGTGGCCTCATATAGATGTTAAACAGGATTGGAGATAAAGCCGAACCCTGGGGGACTCCACACGTCAGGGAGATGTTAGAGGAGTAAAATGTCCCCAATTTTACCCTTTGAACCCTGTCGTGGAGAAACGAGGTCACCCAAGCTAGCGCCCTGTCATCCACACCAGCCACAGTAAGTAGCCTCTCTGTCAATCTATCATGATCAATGGTATCGAAGGCCGCCGATAAATCCAGGAGTACCAGGGCAATTTCCTCCCCTCTGTCCAAAGCCCACAGGAGATCGTCGTGGACTTTAACCAGGGCAGTTTCTGTCCCTCTACCAGGTCGAAATCCCGATTGGAAGTCATCCAGAATGTGATTAGATTCCAGGTGAGGCTGAATTTGCCATACCGCCGCTCTCTCGATGATCTTGGCCAAAAAAGACAAGGTGGAAATAGGTCGATTGTTGCTCAACTCGGAGCGTGGCACAGTTGGTGTCTTCAGCAGAGGGATAACCACAGCCTGCTTCAGAATGCCAGGAACAACTCCGGTGGCAAATGACATACTAACAATGTCTGCAATATAGGGGGCCAAAGCATCAGCGGCATCCTTCACCAGCTGAGCAGTGCAGGGATCCAGCGATGAGGACGATGCCCTGAGAGACTTGAGGATGAACAGAATCTCAGATGAACTAACGGGTTTAAAATTCGATAACATCGAGCCATCATAGGGTGTAAAAGTTTCTGCATCAGGTTCCACCACTATGTTGCTCCTGATTAGATCAATTTTTTGTTTAAAAAAGTGAGAAAGGGATTCATAAAACTTTTGAGATGTTTCTTCTTGGCGAAGCGAACAGTTAGGATTTGCTAGGAGGTTTGTTGTGCGAAAAAGCTCTGCCGCTGAGTTTTTCGCTTTTGTAATCTTATCTGTGAAATATTGTTTTTTCGTATTTTTAATACTAGATTTATATAATTTTAAAGATTTTAAATATTCCAATTTAAGGTCGGTATTGTAATCTTTTCTCCACCGTTTTTCAGCTGCTCGACATCGCCATTTCATCTCCCTGGTCGCCTGATTAAACCAGGGAGGGTTTTTATCTGCTTGTCTTACTAGACAAGTTTTTTTCAAGGGGGCTAGAAGTTCTATTGATTCTACGATCACTGAATTAAACAGTAAGATTTTCTCTTCTACTGTGTGGGAATCATGAAATTTAATAGGGTCCATTTTGCTGGAAAAGGTTGTGCTAAGAAGAGGTCCGGTGACTTTGGAAATGTCTCGAACCCATGAGCATATATTATTTCTTTTTGGGATGTGGGGGATTTTCTTCATTTCAACACCTACTGCCTCAAACTTGATCAAATTATGATCACTCCAGGCCGTGGGTTGAGGAGTGGCAGTCGAGGAAATCAACCCATTGTGGAAAACATAGGTTGTACAGATTCATACATAAAGGAAATGTTGGCAGATCTCAAGTCCAAATTTGTTTTGAATTAAATTGATGACTGATATACAAAGACAAAAACCCTATTACAAAAAATCCTTATTACAAAAGAATCATCAAAGTGTTCTTACCCCATTCAAGTATATTGTCACCTTGTCCTCACTGATTTCTGTTCTTTTCACATGTGGACTATTTAATAACTGAAAAAGCCAAGAGCAACAGAGGTCAGACACACACGTGTAAATAAAACTGCACTATTTCAATAAGACAGAAATACACAAGGATACAAAATAAACAGCAAAAATAAATCATTTGGCAAGCATGTTAAGATCCTAAAATATGTAAGTGGAAAAGGGGATGTCAAGCAGGTTGACTGTGTGGTAAGACAGGAATAATAACTTAGAAAAAATGTTTATCTGTGTTCTATTTTTTTTAACTGTCATGGTTATTTTTAATTTATTTTTTGTTAACATCATTTTCACACGTTCAGTTCTCACCTTATTAACGCTCTTCTTATCAGGAACGAATCCTGAGAGAAGCTCAACCTCAATAATTGCCATGTTGCTGGATGGTCGTTTACCGGTGTAGCTATATGACAGAAATGCAGTACAGGAAAAATACAGGTTACCGTGCATACACATGGTCTGCGAAAGCTCAAGAAAAATCGTCACATTCTGTAAGGGGAATGATCCATTTTATATGTAGGAGTGCTAGAGGCTCAGGTGGTAATACTGATAATATATCTAGAGTCCTAGGAGTTAGGTGTTTGTGCCTTCCCTCTTCATGGTGGGGTAATTTGGTTTTACTATAAAACTTTACTCCTATAACTTTTTCCATTCAGTAGTCACAATGCAGGCATCATATGTGAAACCGTATCCAGCATCTTCATTTACTAGTAGGTAAATCTGCAAAGCAGAAAGAACGGTAGATTGGTCTAATCAGACCCTTCCCGTAGACCTGCTCAGACAAGTATCTAGGAGTGGTGTAAAGTAGACTGGCTATTCCAATGGAATACATGGAAACCATTCTACTTTTAATATCGGTTTTGGATAATAAATGTCTCCATGATTTCTATTTGCGACCAAATGTTTTAAAACATTGCACTATTAGCTCTTTTATACAGCTCTCCTCATTTCAGAAGGACACTTTTACATTTAACATTTTAATTAAATCTTCATCAAGCAATAAAAAAGTTTTTTTCAATATTTGTTTTCAATATTAGTTTCTCAATTTAATTAATTTAACAATTAAAATACAAATATGAGAAAATGTAGTTTATACTCTAACCTTGGAAGAAGAATGAACGTACTCATTAAGGCAGTTTTGATATATAACAAAACATATCTAGGCCAGGGGTAAGTAACCTTTGGCACTCCAGATGTTATGGACTACATCTCTCTTGATGCTTTGCCAGCATTATGGCTATAAAAGAATTATGGGAGATGTAGTCCACAATATCTATATTGCTGAAGGTTGCCTAACCTTGTTCTAGGCCCTAATGAGAAACTAGAAACTGGCACCTGATTACTCACTGCAAAAGAATAAGCTAAGAAGCTATTTGACTCTATGAGAATTTACACATGTATAGTCTTTAGACTCTAAAACACAAATGTAATCCAATAATTGCTGTCCTTACCTGGCTTCTATAACAATCTCAAAGTTTGTTAATGCCTGATAAGAGCAGACTGGGGGCTGTGTGCTTACGGTCAGGGCAAAATAGTCTTCCTCCTTAACAACAGGAACATGATATTCCAGATGTGCCTGCAGAGACAGAGAGCATGGGCACTGGTTTGTAGAATACTTTATATTGATGACAATATAAACTAATTCCTAGTTCCTTCACCAACCTGCACATAAACACAGGAACCACCTGTGGCCGTCACTGTATACTCTCCAGGGATGTCTGGCAGGGATGCTTTCTGCAGGAGCTGATTGTGAGCTTGGTCCACAGTAAATTGTTTCATAAAACCTGAGAGTGAGCGAACGGTCACTGACACATCTCCCGTCCCAATGACTGTGTGCGCCGCGTAATCAGATATCGCATGAAGAGCAGCAACCGTGTCCTGTGAATGGGATAACAGTTAAAACAGAAATTAAAGAGAGAGAAGGAAGGTTTGTGATCTGTGCATTTCAGTTTTATGTAAAGACTTCTGTCTTCATATTATGTGGTGGAATCGATCATATTAAACCTTAGCAAGCATTGACTAAAATGTGTGTGCTGAAAGATGTGATGATCTAAGGTTGTATGATAACTCTTATGTTATTATTTTATATACACCATATACTATCCTTTTTAAATATATATTTATGAGATCCTTGTATGTAATTATGCAAAAAAATATAACTACTTGTGAATAACATGTATTATTGTAGGTTTTTTCCACAGTATTTTGCTACCAGTCTTTCTTTTTTTTTGTAAGGGAATGTTTTTCATTATTGTTTAACTGTTCTTTATTGTTTTATTATTTTGTATGCACGCATGCATTTTTATTGTTTGTGAGTATGCTTTCCCTGTCATTGTTGCCGTCTGCTGATGTGTTTCAGTGGGAGAACTGGCAAAATCATTCATTCCAACAAAGGCCAATGGTTGCAGCTATTTGTTAGACTGTTAAGAGGTTTGCTTGCATGCTGTTTGGGTGTCTATCACTTTTGGGATTACCATACCTAACCTAAAATAACTAAATTGATAATAAAAATACTATGTTATCAGTGTTTTTTTTGTAATTGCAAATAAATACAATGTGTGAACCACATTGTGTTAGTTCCCATGTGAGAGACAAAATGGTTTTCTTAGAACACTAATATCAAGGAAAAAAATATTTTGAAAAAAAAATATTGTGCCAATTTAGTTAGCAGATATTCTACAGTCTGCAATTGTCAGTTAATATATCCTGTAACTCTAAAAAGTAGTTACATAGTTACATAGCTGAAAAGAGACTTGCGTCCATCAAGTTCAGCCTTCCTCACATATGCTTTTGCTTTTGATCCAAAAGAAGGCAAAAAACCCAGTCTGAAGCGCTTCCAATTTTGCAACAAACTAGGAAAAAATTCCTTCTTGACCCCAAAATAGCAGTCAGATGTCTCCTTGGATCAAGCAGCTATTACCCCACTAATTAGAAATTGTATCCCTGTATGTTATGTTTTTGCAAGTATTTATCCAATTGCAACTTAAACATCTGTATAGACTCTGACAAAACCACCTCTTCCGGCAATTAATTCCATATCCTTATTGCTCTTACTGTAAAAAAAACCTTTTCTTTGCCTTAGATGAAATCTCCTTTCTTCAAGCCTAAATGTGTGACCTCGTGTCCTATGTATAGCCCTGTTTATGAATAGATTTCCAGATAATGGTTTGTACTGGCCCCGAATATATTTGTATAATGTTATCATATCCCCTCTAAGGCGCCGTTTTTCCAAACTGAAGAGATTTAAATTTTTTAACCTTTCTTGATAACTAAAATGCTCCATTCCTTTTATCAATTTTGTAGCTCGTCTCTGCACTTTTTCTAGTGCCATGATATCCTTCTTTAGAACAGGTGCCCCAAATTGCACAGCATATTCAAGGTGCGGTCTTACCAGCGATTTATAAAGAGGCAAAATTATATTTTCATCTCGAGAATTTATGCCCCTATTTATACATGACAAAACCTTACTGGCCTTAGCAACGGCAGATTGACATTGCATATTACTACCTAATTTGTTGTCTATAACAATTCCCAAATCCTTCTCGTGTGTGGTTATCCCTAGTTCACTACCATTTAGGGTGTAAATTGCTTGTGCATTCTTAACCCCGAAGTGCATAACTTTGCATTTTTCTACGTTAAATTTCATCTGACATTTTAGTGCCCAGTCCCCCAATCTATCCAAATCCCTCTGAAGCAAGGCAATATCCTGCTCACATTTTATTACTTTACAGTTTTAAGTTTAAGTTTTGTGTCATCTGCAAACACTGATACGTGGCTTTCAATGCCCATTTCAAGATAATTTATAAATATGTTAAATAGAAGAGGTCCCAAAACAGAACCCTGAGGGACACGACTTACCACTTTTGTCCAGCTTGAAAATTTACCATTAATGACAACTCCCTGTACTCTATCCTTAAGCCAATGTTCTACCCAAGAACAAGAATAGTCATCTAGACCAATTTCTTTTAGTTTGAAGACTAACCTATTGTGAGGAACCGTGTCAAATGCCTTGGCAAAATCCAAGTAGATCACATCCACTGCAACACACTGATCTATATTTCTACTTACTTCTTCGTAGAATGCAATTAGGTTAGTTTGACATGACCTATGTTTCATAAAATAACTCTAAAAAGGAGTTGAGGTGGAAGTTTTTACCCGAGTTGAATAGTAGCCTCCATATGAACTTTGTTCGTTTATGATCCAGTTAATGATTTGTGTAGCTTTTTCGTTATCCTTTGCTGTATCCTTAGAGGTTGCATGATGTTCGATGTAAGCCAGGGCTACATAGGAAGATATCTCAACATTTCCACTGTAACAGGTTTCAATTCTCCAGTGCAGGGATATCTCTACATTGGATAAACCAGCAGAAATTATCCAGCATGCAATATACCATGGACAAACATAGTTATTACTAAAATGAAAAACAACACATCTTTGTATCACCTCTAAACTTATTTTAGTAATAGAAACTGTACATTTTATATTAAAGTTTTGTTTGTGTTATTTTCATCAAGTGCAGTGTTTAATGGTAAAAAGTGTGTAATAAAAATATCTAATAGCAGGAAAACATTGCCAGTTAAACTGAATTATAACATTAAAGATGAAGTTGTAATGTGTTAAAATTCTCATTTAATTTGACTTGGGTTTTTACTATTTGTTGTTGTTTTTTTCACAGTCACATGCATAATATATAATACATATTTCACAGATCATGGAGTTCCAAAGCCAAATGGTAATATAATGCATAATTATTGTCAACATTATTGTATATTTTTTGTAGCAAAAATGTTCATCTCAATATGGTTGAATGAGTGGACAGTTCCACCAGATGTGGATCAAGGTACCACTATATGGGTCCACACCTTCAATCATGGAATGAAGCCTGTGGGGAGTAAGGTACCATCATGTTATTAACTTGTAACTAAATCCTGTGTACTTATTGCTAGTAGTTCCCTTATGAACTTGTAAAATATTTTTTCCATTCAGAAGTTAAGTTGAGTTAGGGAAATGTTCAAGTCTGCTGCCCAACATTCTATGAAAGAGGTCTTAATAGGAAGAGCCGCTTCTTGGGCTTTTGTATATAGTACAGAGATTAGGTTTGGAGTCATCCTTTCTCAGGGGCACATTTGTTTAAAGGTAGTAAGCGGTGTCTCAGAGGAGGCAGTAACTGGAAGTAATCTAATGTACTGTTTCATCTGCTGGTAGTTAATTATATTTAGTAGAGATAGCTCTTCTCCATATAATAACTCTTGTAGTGGGATAATTAGATATATATTTAAGAATTGTTTGAGCATCAAATAAAAATCATGGGTGGAAGTTTTAAATACAGATGGTCTGTACTATATTTGCATTATTTATTTTTTAAAGGGTACATTCTAAATTGGTCTGTGGAATACTGCATTCCAAGTATCATGTTTATTTTTATTTTTGTTGCGCACCAATATTTAGTTTTTTTTTGTCATAATGGAGATACTGTAATTCCATGTGAACACTGGATCACATAAAATAAGAGAATATATTCATATTGTTATGCAGTTACTCTACCGGTTTGTATGGCTTTATTCTCGAGGTCTTCCAGTAAATCTTGTCTTAGGTCTTCATCTTTAGATAGAGTAAACACATAGGCCAGAAGGGATTCCGTAAAAGTATTAGTCACGCTGTGGGCTTTTTTCTTCAAACAGGTCAAAGCATTGTCCACAAGGCCGTCCTTGAAAAAGCAACATGTAAATAATGCCAAACTTCACAAAGAGATAACATATAATATCCAGCCAGAAATAAAGAATTACATAACTTAATGGACCTATACCCTCAGACTCCTGTTTGTAGCCTAAATGTGAACTCTCACTTCCCAGGATGTTTTATATTATTTTTTACTTATTTCACAAATATGTACTTGAGATGTGAAGAATAAAATCAAATGTAGAGGTCTACAGCTCTTTATCCTGTAACTGAATGTCTTCATCTCAGGTCCCTGTTAGCAATTGTTATAAACTCTGTCTTTTTCACCAGGCAGTCGGGAAGGAGAAAACATCAGTGAAGAGGAGAAATGAAACAATCTTTCTATGTCTCCTCTTCATTTGTAATGTTTACCCTTGCTGTGCATGGACTAGATTGTGATGTAATTTGCTAAATCTTTAATATGAATTTATTGGAAAATGGAGCACCTCATGACAAAATAATTTACACAAGTTAAAGGTGTTTTTTTCAGTAGTGTAAATTGCAGAGACATATCAGTTCCCTTTTAACAAGTAGAGAGCAGCCCATGAGCAGATTATCACCTACTACAACTGAATAAAGTGAAGCAGTGGCGGCTCTAGATTTCGTGAGGCCTGAAGGCAAAAACCCCCAGCACCCATAGTGAAAAAAATAGGGGTTGTCTTGTGTGTGTTTAAGGAGCTATAGCTGTATTGAATGGCAGGCTTGCAGCACTAGCTACAGATAACTGGTCTTTGTATTCATCATTCAGAGGCTCACAGTGTAGAGGCTCCCTGTGACACTGCATTGTGAGTTAAGGCATAACTTGCAAACTCAATTAATTTGCAAAACAAATGTAAAACAAATGTAATTAGCAATTATCCTAACTGTTTATACATGATTGTAAGGTGTTGTTGCATATCCTAGCAGCCATGTATATATAAGTGTGAAGAGGTTATGAGAAACAAAAATGGAAATTTTAGTTGGGGAAAAAAAAGTTGACAAAATAATTTCCTAAATAATAAAGTTACAAGAAAACTGTGCCATAGATATTTTCCCCACACATTCTATTATCCTATTGCATATACCTATATTAACCTGTATGTTCTTTTTACATGTTTCCCCATGTATTGTGTATGTAATGTATACTATACCTATTATACTTGTTTCCACTTTACCTTTGCATTGCCCATGCCATACCACCCTCAGATTGCAGACATAGACATACACTAATACATGCACACATATACACAGTGTTTCACGTACACAAACACAAACACGTATACACACTCTAATACATGCACATACATACACACACAAAAACACTGATTCACAAAGATACATACATTGACAAATACAGACATACAGTCACAAAGTGTTTCTGTCTGTGTGTATTTCTGAGTGTATCTGGCATTGTCTAACTGGGTATGTGTCAGAGAGAGTGTATCCGGCAAAGAATATCTTTGTGTGTGAATGTATGTCTCTGTGAGCATGTGTATGTTTCTGTCTGAGACCATATGTGTGTGGGGTAGCTGCTTGCAGAGTGTTGTGTGTATGGGGGTCTGCCTCTGGTCTTTATGCAATGTGTTTATGGTGAGGCTATGTTTCATGACTATGTGGGTGCATGATGAATGTTTTCAGCGGGTGACTGTGACATGGTGAGTAAAGGGGTAACTGTGGCAGGGTGAGTGTGACAGGGCAAGGGGGTGAATGAGACAAAATTAGGGGGTTATAGTGACAGAATGAGGCAGGGTGAGTGTGACAGGGTTGAGTGGTGAGTGTGACATTGTTGGAGGAGGAAGTGTAACAAGATGAGATAAAGGGGTTAATGGGACATGGGGGTTAATGTGACAGGGAGTGAGTATTACATGTTGGCATTGGGAGTGTAACTGGCGAGGGGAGGTGAGTATGACAGGATTAAGTTAATTTTGTCAGGGTGAATATGGCAGAATGTGACAGGATTAGATGTGTTAATATAACAGGGTGGGTGTAGCAGGGTTGGAGGTGAGTGTAGCACAGTTGGAGGAGGGTGTTTGTGACAGGGCAAGGGGAGATGAATGTGACAGGATTAGGGAGGTTAATGTGATAGGGTGAGTTTGGCAGGATGAAGGGGTGAGTGTGACAGCAAGATGAAGGATGAGTGTGACAGGGTTGGGGTGAGTGTGGTATAATTGGAGTGGGTGAGAGTGACAGGAATAGGGGGGGTTAATGTAAGTGTGGCTGAGTGAAGGGCAGGTTGACAGTGTGTTTTGCTGAATGACAGCATATGGAGGGGTGACAGTGTGTGTGATGGAGTGATAGTGTGTGGGGGTTGACAGTGTGTGTTGAAGAGGCCTTGATACCTGGTCTGCAGATCCACTGGGTGCAGAGCTGCAGACCATGTGGAAGAGGTCTCGCGAGCTCTGGCACTTGAAGTGTTGGAGTGTTGTCATGGCAATGCTCTGATTGGATGAGCTTGACAGTGCTCTTCCACATAGTCTGCATCTCTGCACACTCTGGATGGACCAAGATGGTGACACCAAGAAAGAAGACCTGGCAGGACCAGAACAACTTTGACAATGGTATGTTGAACTAATGCTGGGTCCAGAAGAAGCTGAGGCGGAGATGATTCTTGGTGGCTTAAATAAGAGATCCCTCAGCTCTATATAGTGACAGAGACACTTTAACACCACAATCCAGTTCAATTCTGGCACAGCCAGGGCACACAATACTTTGAAGGAGGAGAAACAGGTGTGTATGAAGATATTCTAAATAACGCTGCAATATTGACATACATATGTTATATTGAAACAGGTAGATGGCTTTATCTGGAAATAAAGTAGATTTTCTCTTATCATTATGCTTTTACAGTTGCCATAAGTGGTGGCAGCAGCCACGTATTTTACCAACATTATTTTTCATATTATTCCTTAGCGAAATATGTTTATTTTGGTCACTATGACAGCTAACTCACTTCAAATTTCCGTCCAGATTTAATCAGAGAAATTACGACATGGGCTGTAAGTTTAATATCTTCATTGTCATGTTTTTGTTCTTCATAATCCTATAATGAATCAGGGAAAAGCAAGAGAAAATATTAATGTATGAAATATTTTAAAGTATTAATGAATATGTGCGATTGTACCAAACTATAACATTATCTTAAATACTGATAACTATATACACAGCAGGTTATTTTTTTTAAACTGTAATTCTTCTTTGAATTTTGCTTTCTTATTTTCTACTAGAGTTCATTGTCTTAGTAAGCATATGCAGAGTCTTTATGTTTTGCTGGTGATCTATATAAACCCCTACCAATATTTAGTCTTAATTTCGACTTGTATAATATTTGATGTTTGCTTCTTTTCATTGCAATATCTTGTTAAACTACTATGCTGACAGATATTCTCTAACAGAATGCCATCTACATATTTTTTGCCAGAGACAGTAACTAAGATCTGGATGATACATTTTTCAAAGAGCAACTTAATGCATTTTCTCCTTCCATATCATTATGGAATTTAGACTTATTTTACATATATGATGGAAATGTTCTTCTCAAGTACAACATTTTAAGAGACTGTTTGTCAGGATCCCGCAGGCGGCTGCGAGGGGAGACTGCAGTCCGCTCGCGGCACTCACCCTCCAGCCGTCCCCTTCTCATCGTACGCTCGGCGAGTGGCATCCTCCCAGCCTCGAAAGCCGTCCGCGTCTTCCTCTTCATCCCCCAGCAGCAGCATGCATGACGCTGCACGCTGAGAGACTGCCCATTTTTGTAAACGCCGGGTTCAGCCACCTGACCCGGCGTTAAAGGCACAGTGCCTCAATCACAGTGGGAGGTATAGATATCTCCCACGTGTGATTGTTAATTCTGATTGGAAATTATCCAATCAGAATTAATCAATGGGCTTAAATACTTACCTTTCCTGTCTCTCTCTGCCCTGTTGTGGTCTTTGCTTTCTAGTATTGCTGTTCTACTTGTGTTTCTCTCTGGTTACGTACTCTCTGGCTTGTTTATCTGACCTTGCGACTTCCTCCTACCCTTTGACCTCGGCTTGTCTCTCGTTATTCTGTCTTCTGGTTCCCCTTACTCGGCTTGTCTCCTGACTATTCTTTGTGTGCTTTGCCCGGCCACTCTAAGGTCCGGTACTGAACCTTTTCTGTGTGTGTGTTAGCGTGTTTGGTTCCCAGAATCGTGACACCGTTATAGTAAATGCAAGTTGCTCTCTTCAGCTGACGTTACATTTATATATTTTTTTTTTGCTTGGGGGTTGTCATATATTTAAATTAAACTCTTTTTTTTGTAATCAGAATAAAAAAGCAGCTCCAGTACTGTATGTGAAAATTTTCATTACATCTAAAAAGGCGTTAAAATAAGGAATGTCCTGTTGGAAGCAGCCACTGGGCAGTTGTACGCTTTTCAGGTACTTTACAGAGTCTTCGATGTTCTTGTCTTCTGTGTGTATAATTTTTTGAGCCTCACTGAAATATCTCACCACAGAGGCTGTGAGCCTGCAATAAAATGAGAGAAGAACTGAGTTTAGACCCCATGCCAAAGAACTTTTGCTTAAAATGTCAAAAACAACCAGGTAAGTTGGTGTCTCCCACCTCTTTCGTTGTCATTATCACAAACTATCTGAAGATAAGGTTTTGTGCTCATTACTATTTCATGTCCACTGGAAAGTCTCTCCCATTGCAGAATGGCATAGGTCTCAATTAGCTTTATATGGCAACAGAAACCATTCCAATCTGTTAGAACAAAATAAACCTTTTAAATAATTTTTCTACCGGAGTCACCATTAACGTTACCATTAAGGTCTATGGGAATTTTTGTAGATGGATCATTTGAAAAGCTTTGTTCCAACAAATTGGAATAATTTCTGATGCTGATTCAAACGAATTAAGTCAACATCATAGGTAGAAAACTGCTCTGGAACTGAGACCTTCATTGAAAAGGTTTGGATTTTTTCAAATTATCACAATCTGTTAGAAAAAGCTTTCAATTGTGACTTCTGAAGATAAATCATTTGAAAAGTTTATTTTTTTTTCTAACAGATTGGAATGATTTCTGATGGTGACTCAAACTAATTAAATCGATGTCTATATCAGTCTGCAATGGGAGAGAATTTCCAGTGAACGAGAAATAGTAATTAACACAAAACATTATCCTCACATCGTTTTGTGATAATGACAACAAAAGAGTTGGGAAAGAGGTGGGAGACACCAACTTACCTGGGTGTATTTAACATAGTAAGCAAACATTCTTTGACAGATTTTGATCGATTGAAAAGGTTATAAAAAATATTAAATTGTGGCCTATGCTCAAAATGAAATAGAAAAATAGAATACAATTGTGAGGGTATTTGAATGAGTAAATCATGGATAAGATAATGAAAGAATGTTAAAATATAAAGTAATATGTCCATATTTTATGTCTGACAATATTAAAACATAATGTGTGATTTATTATAAAACCTGTTGTGATAGTTGTTAATCAGTGGCCTCGATTTAATAAGATTTATAAATGATTCAATACTATCAGAAAAACGTTCCAAACTATTTACCTACAGAAGTCACAATTAACGTCTTTGGGAATTTTTGTAGATAAATCATTTTAATAGTTTTTCTAACAGTATTGAATCATTTGGAAAGTTTATTAAATCGAAGGCCAAAAAAAAACATAAAACAAATAATGCAAAGATTAATTGGTTCCGAGATAATACATACCAAATATTTCCTTTATCTCCTGGAAATACAATATAAGAGCCATCTTCATGTTTGAACTCCATCTGTTTCTGGTACCCTGGAGAGATGAGAATGTTCTTGTGATACCCAAAGCATCATGTGCATTTTGCATGTACAAACCTAATCTTTGTTTTGTGGGATATTAATCTATTTCAAACCCTATCTTGGCTCTACTCATAAGTTTAAACTACAGATAATTTAATGTATTCCCTGAATCCTTTGGAATCTTAATCTGGGACACTGATGTATTCTAGGTTACAACGAATGACCAGAAAACACATGAAAAGTGAAACAGAAATATTCACTTACCTACTACCAACGCTTTCAAAAGTTTATCTGTCATTTCCGGTTTCAGTTGCTTGGTATGGTTTAGATATAGATACAAATAAAGACTTGCAGCAAACTTTGCCATATTCTGCTCTCCGCATCCAGTAGGAAGACCAAAGATATTTTCAAAATTCTCAGCGGCATTATTGAGAATATCACCTGCCAGACATGGTTATAAGACATCACACATAAATAAGACAAAACGATCTATATACACTATATCTACCTGCTATAACCTCACACAATTATCTGTTCAACTAACGTCTCCTAGCATTCTTTATTAGCACTGGATAAAGAAAAGGGTATTACCAAAAAACATAGTATAGCTCACCCAAATATTCATTGCTGCCATGGACTGGAGAATATGTGAAGTAGAAACAGGGAATGTGTTGTCTTTAACCCCTTAAGGACCAAACTTCTGGAATAAAAGGGAATCATGACATGTCACACATGTCGTGTGTCCTTAAGGGGTTAATCTGTTTCATATTAAAGGATAGTATTGTGCAGAATACATGATATAAATGGAAAAACAATGGACAGCACCCCACATTACACTGAATGAAGGTGAAGTGTGAACCTTCTACTTTACTATCATAATATATGTAACTATGTCAGTGAGATGGAGACCGTATCCTCTACATTACTAAACTACTGCTAGGAAAGAAAAGCTGTGTGCTATTGAGGAATAACTGGATATTGTGTTTCACCCTGCCAGTTATAGAAAGGTTGGCCTCTCATTGGGGAACAATATATTTTACGTGGTAGTGATATGCTACGTAATCAAAATAATGGGATCTCAGCATCAAATAGAGCAGAAATGTTCAACAAACAAATATGTATAGTATATTAAAATGTATAAAGTGTGCGAATTGTATTTTTTAAATAAAGAATGCAAATAATCTTATGGAATTATAAATGGCAGATAAATAACACATTGATGTAAAAGTCCTTAATATCTCCACTACAAAGTTATTTAATTTAGATATATGCACGGGAGCTACAGATAACACATAAGAACATATATTTCATGCATAGACTGCTCTTCAGGATATCTAAAAATAAAACCTATGTATATTTCATTTTTTTGCATTTTTCATTAAAAGGTTTCTGAGGTTAAATGATGCCCTGATACCAAAAGTTATCCAGCAGTTAATTAAATAGGGTTGGTAATATTAGCATAAAAGAAGAATTGTATTATCACACTAGATAAATAAAAATTGCAAAAATCATGTTTCATGGGTATTGGCAAGTGATCTGATGGTATTTTTGTGAACTGAACTTCCCCAAAATGTCTTCGGGATGTAAAAAAGAATGTTTGTTCATTAACATAATGCTCAAAAGTAAGTACACTTACATCAAGCAGAGGCACTATGCAAGGCATTTCAGGGTGCATTTGTGTGTTTTAAAGGAACTCTATAGTGTCAGGAATAAAAGCATATATTCCTTAGACTATAGTTCTAAAATACCTGTTTGGGTCCCTAGCCCACTAGAGGTGATTTAACGCACGTTTCCCAGCGCCACACGGGTCAGTTGCAACTGGCTTTGCCCACACTCTACCACCTTGGTGTCAGGGACCAGGAACCAGACAGAGACAGAAGTAGATGCAAACACACCTTTATTAATAAATAACAAATAATAAACAAAAGCAAAGTCCAGGAATCAAGCAGGGGTCAGTCACCAGAGCGGGTAGTCAGACAAGCCAGGATCAGGAGCACGGAGAGCAGCGGAGTCAGGAACAAGGCCGGAGTCAGGAACCAGGATCAAACAGGAAACACAGGAACAAGGAGACTTCTGGGAAACAGGAAACCACGCAAGGGCAAGGAGGTTCTGGGCTTAGCTGCTTAAATAGGCAGAACTGATTAGCAGCAGGGTTGATTACTACTCACAGGTGAGTAACCGTGGCAACAAGCAGAAGCAGCTCAAGTAATAGCAGCTACAAACTCAATCACTGAAACAGAAAGTTTTTGCTGTTTAAAACAGCAAAGAAACCCTGACAGTACCTCCCCCTCAACGATTCCCCCCATCTCTGTTGGTGGGTCCGGGCTTCATGGGGAAGCGGGCGTGATAGGAACGAAGGAGGGATGGTGCATGGACATCAGAGGCTGGAACCCAGGAGCGTTCCTCTGGACCGTATCCTTTCCAGTGCACCAAGTATTGGATCTGTCCTCTGAAGACCCGTGAGTCAATGATGCTGCGTATTTCATATTCCTCATGATTGTCAATCAGAACAGGACGTGGACGTGGCACTGAGTTGGTGTAGCGATTACAAACCAACGGTTTCAAGAGGGAAACATGGAAAACATTTGAGATGCGCATGTTAGCAGGAAGGTCAAGTGCGTAAGCTACAGGGTTAACCCTTCGAAGTATACGAAATGGCCCAACGTATCGGGGTGCCAGTTTTTGTGAGGGAACACGGAGGCGTAGGTTGCGGGAAGACAGCCAGACCCTCTCTCCGACCTGATAGGTAGGTGCAGGAAGGCGTCTGCGGTCGGCCTGGAGTTTGTAGTTCTGCATTGCGCGTTGCAAAGAACTCTGAACCTGCACCCAAGTGGAACGGAGTTCCCTGAGATGTCCCTCCAATGCCGGTATCTCCTGTGGCAAGAACGTATCAGGCAACATGGACGGTTGAAACCCATAGTTTGCCAGGAACGGGGATAGCCGGGAGGAGGCCTTAATCGCACTATTGTGGGCAAACTCCGCCCAGGGTAGCAGATCAGACCAGTTGTTCTGGTGGTCAGAAATGTAGCAACGCAGAAACTGTTCCAGTGTTTGGTTAGCTCGTTCCGCTGCACCATTGGATTGCGGGTGGTAGGCCGAGGAGAAGGAAAGCTGAATTCCCATTTGCGTACAAAAAGCTCTCCAAAATCTGGACACGAACTGGCTACCCCTATCTGAGACTATCACTTTGGGTAACCCATGCAAACGAAAGATCTCCCGACCAAAAATTGTTGCAAGTTCCTGGGAAGTTGGTAGTTTTTTCAAGGGAATGCAATGCGACATCTTCGAGAATCGGTCAACAACCATGAGAACGACTGTATTGCCACGAGAGACCGGAAGATCTACGATAAAATCCATGGACAAGTGGGTCCAGGGTCGTTCACCATTAGGTATGGTTTGCAGGAGACCCACTGGAGGGCGTCGTGGGGTTTTGTTTTGAGCGCACACAGGACAGGCAGCTACAAAAGCGGTGACATCCGAACGGAGACTAGGCCACCAAAATTGCCGGGATACGGACCAGATTAACTGGTTTTTGCCTGGATGTCCAGCTGCTTTGGAGTCGTGGTATGTACTCAATAGTTTCGTACGGAGGTTAATAGGTACAAAACAACGGCCATTAGGTTTCTCTGGAGGAGCATTACTTTGTGCAGCCAGAATCTCCTCGCCTAGGGGTGAGGTGAGGTTAGTACGGATGGTTGCCAGTATATGGTCCGGAGGAATCACAGGAGTAGGGGTTCTCCTCTCTAGATGGAGGGGAGAACTGTCGAGACAAGGCATCAGCCTGGATGTTTTTTGTACCGGGCAAGTAAGAAACCACATAATTGAATCTTGATAGGAAGAGAGCCCATCTAGCTTGCCGGGGGGAAAGTCGCTTAGCTTCAGAAAGATATGTTAGATTCTTGTGGTCTGTGAGTATGAGGATTGGCACTGAAGTACCCTCAAGAAGGTGCCTCCATTCTTTGAGAGCTAAAATTATGGCTAGAAGTTCTCTATCACCAATCTGGTAGTTGCATTCCGCCGGGTTCAATTTCCTCGAGAAATACCCGCACGGATGCCTGGAACTCTCTGGGTTAGGACGTTGAGACAGGAGGGCGCCCACTCCTGTCTCAGACGCATCGACCTCAAGAATGAATGGTAAGGCAGGGTTAGGGTGTGCCAGTATAGGGGCAGCAGCAAAGGCGACTTTGAGAGACTCAAAGGCAGTAATGGCTTCCTGTGACCAATGCTGTGGATCAGCATCTCTCCTGGTCATGTCCGTGAGAGGTTTAACCAAGGAAGAAAAGTTGCGTATGAACTTCCGATAAGAATTGGCGAAGCCCAGAAACCGTTGTATAGAGCGAAGACCCGTAGGTCGAGGCCATTTAAGTACAGCCGAAAGTTTCTCCGGATCCATAGAGAATCCAGTATCTGAGATAACATATCCCAAGAATGTAACCTGTTTGCAGTGAAACTCACATTTCTCCAATTTGCAGAACAGACTATTTTCTCTAAGTCTCTGTAGAACACGAGAAACGTCTGCGTGATGGTTCTCGAGAGATGTGGAATGGATCAGAATATCATCAAGATAAACCACCACACATTGCTGCAGCATATCTCGCAGGACGTCATTTATAAATTCTTGGAAAACCGCCGGAGCATTGCAAAGACCAAAGGGCATTACTAGGTATTCGTAATGGCCGCTCCTGGTGTTAAATGCGGTTTTCCATTCGTGGTCCTCTTTTATCCGGACGAGATTATATGCCCCTCTCAGATCAAGTTTGGTGAAGACCGTTACTCCCTTGAGGCGGTCAAATAATTCCGTGATTAATGGAATGGGGTAGGCATTCTTAATAGTAATGCGATTGAGACCCCTATAGTCGATACAGGGTCTCAACTCGCCATCTTTTTTCTTTACAAAGAAAAAGCCGGCCCCGGCAGGAGAAGATGACTTCCGAATAAAACCCTTAGACAGTGCATCGGTAACATACTCCTCCATGGCTCGATTTTCTGCTACAGACAGTGGGTAAATCCGGCCCCGGGGAGGATTGGTACCCGGTTGGAGTTCGATACCACAGTCATACGGACAGTGTGGTGGCAGAACGCTGGCTTGACCCTTGTCAAATACATCTTGGAATTCTTGGTACTCAGCGGGTAAGGAAGAGGCAGAACATGCGCCCAAAACTTTGACCGGTTTCTGGAGACAGGACAATGTGCATTGCTGGGACCATGATAATATCTCAGCTTTGCGCCAATCAATTGTGGGGTTATGCTTCTGTAACCAAGGGTATCCCAAAACAACCTGGTAATATGGAGAGGAAATGACCTGGAATTGGGTCGTCTCATGATGTAGAGCCCCTACAGCCAGAGATATGGGCATGGTTTCTTGGGTCACGTGGGTTGGCTGTATTGGTCTGCCATCGATGGCTTCGAAGGCTAGTGGGGAGTTGCGAGACTGTAAGGGTATAGAGTGCTTTGCTGCAAATGCACAATCTATAAACAAGCCTGCGGCCCCAGAATCAAGTAACGCCCGGGTTTCAATGGATGAATCAGACCAGGAGAGGATAACGGGCACCAAGGGTTTGTGCACACATATCTCTGGGTCTGCAGAAAGACCACCCAAGATCTGCCCCTGACAGTATCTTGGGTACGGACCCTTTGCCGGACGGATCGGGCAAAACTTTAACATGTGACCGTGGTGTCCGCAGTATAGGCACAGGCCCTCCCTCCTCCTAAAGGCTCTCTCCTCGGCCGAGAGGCGTGAGAAGCCTAACCGCCTTGGCTCCACACAGACAGAGGACTCAGGACCAGGAGGCAAGGGAGGTGAGGGAGGTTCGGGTGGGCAAGAAAAGCTCGGTGTCAAATTTACAAGAGGCCTCCGCAGGCGCTCCTTGGATGAGGATCTCTCTCGGAGTCTGATGTCAATGAGGGTGACAAATGATATCAGTTCCTCGAGATCTTTAGGTAATTCTCTGGCTGCAATCTCATTTTTAAACACATCGGAGAGACCTTGTGCAAAGGCAGCCACAAGAGTCTCGTTGTTCCAGCCACCCTCTGCTGCCATGGTACGGAATTCACTGGCATACTCGACAATAGTTTTTGTGCCCTGAGAATTAGACATGAGTAGTTCGGCAGTAGGGGTGGAGCGAGCTGGAATATCAAAAACCCTATTGAAGGATGCAACAAATTCAGGGTAATTGTAAATAATAGGCTTCTCCGCCTCCCAGAGAGGTTTTGCCCAAGCTAGGGCCTTTTCAGACAGCAAAGAAATCATGAAGTGAACTTTGTCACTGTCTGTAGGAAATGCCTGGGGCAGGGTTTCAAGGTATCCTTTAACCTGATTTATAAATTCTCTGCACTGTGCTGGGTCGCCCCCAAAATGCTGAGGGAGCGGGACAGACCCAGTCATTTCTCTAGCCGCTACAGGTTTGGAGGTTACAACCGGTGCTAGAACAGGAAGTGAGGCAGAGGCGGCCGCAATCGCAGGCTGGCCGGGTACTGGATCCAGATGGGCATACTGGTCCAAATGGTGGTTCTGCTGGTCCCACTGGGTAAGCAGGTTAGGTATAGGTGTCTTGCCTGTACCATCTGTATTCATGGCCCTTGCGTAATGTCAGGGACCAGGAACCAGACAGAGACAGAAGTAGATGCAAACACACCTTTATTAATAAATAACAAATAATAAACAAAAGCAAAGTCCAGGAATCAAGCAGGGGTCAATCACCAGAGCGGGTAGTCAGACAAGCCAGGATCAGGAGCACGGAGAGCAGCGGAGTCAGGAACAAGGCCGGAGTCAGGAACCAGGATCAAACAGGAACAAGGAGACTTCTGGGAAACAGGAAACCACGCAAGGGCAAGGAGGTTCTGGGCTTAGCTGCTTAAATAGGCAGAACTGATTAGCAGCAGGGTTGATTACTACTCACAGGTGAGTAACCGTGGCAACAAGCAGAAGCAGCTCAAGTAATAGCAGCTGCAAACTCAATCACTGAAACAGAAAGGTTTTGCTGTTTAAAACAGCAAAGAAACCCTGACACTTGGTTGAGATCAAATGAAAGTATTGGGTAGCTATTGTGCATGTGCGACAAAATGCCACACTGTGCCAATCAACATCTTCTCATAGAGATGCATTAAATCTCTATGTCAGAGTGCTACACACTCTGCAGAACTGACCCAGGAAGCACCTCTACTGGCCGTCACTAGCTGTGTCCCTAGAAATCTCAGAAAATGCAGTGTTTACAATAAAAATCCAGCAGGTACAGGCCTTCAGACACCATAACATTAAGCTGCCGTTTTTTTCTGGTGACTACAGTGTCTCTTTAACCCCTTAAGGACACATGACATGTGTGACATGTCATGATCCCCTTTTATTCCAGAAGTTTGGTCCTTAAGGTGTTAAAGAACTTGTCTTCCTCCCATGTCTGGATAACAGAGAGCGGCCCTGTGAAATATAAACTGTCCTTCACTGGATACATTTTATTCTGCTTTTTTATTGCACTCATTCATAAACTTAACTGAAATGGGAAAATAGTCTAGAAGATAAAAATGTATAAAAGCAGGAATCATTGGCATAACTAGGCACTGAAAGAACTCATGTATAGTCATTGTATGGGCTCACTAGAGAGAGAACTTAGAAAGATGTGTTTGTATCTCAAACTCAGTTGTATGAGTTGACTCCTTACCAAACACAGAAATGTAAGCGTGTTCAGATCCAGCGACCCGGTTATCAGGAACCTTCAATGATATCTCTTGCCTTGCGCTTCCACCTGTTAGTAACAAAAACGTGCATTGTAATACAGCTCTAATAGTTTAGAAGAATATATGTGATAAATAAATCATATATGTATATATAGTGTATTATAGAAAATACTCTCTTTTGAACAGGTAAGATGATAACGTGGTGATTTACAAAAAGTGATTGCATTGTTTAAGTGATTTTAGAACTACTCAAGGTCTTTAATTATGAAGTTCCTATCCTTGACCATGTGATGTCATTGTAGCATTGGAGATATCTTGACAAGTTGAATAAGTTGATATAGTGCTCTACATAAACTTTTTAATGGCAACTACTATTAAAATAGTGCACATTGAGAAGAGTAAATTAAAAACACAAATGACTTAGGGATCTCCACTACCCACATACGCTACACATGCTGTTCTCCTCTCGTTTGCTGCCAATAAGACTAGGTTGGAGGTTTAATAAAGCAAGACAGGGTGTTTATTTTATGCACCTTGTTATTTTTACTTAGGCCTTAAAAGAAGAGAAGAGGGAAATTAAAAACATTGCTAAACATACTCATTCACATATGAGCAACTTGTCACACAATGAAATAAATGTTCCATTGCATTCTGAAACCCATACCCTATCACAATATAAAACACATCATTAGGGAATTTAAACATGTTTCTTTCACACAAGAAAACATGTCTCCTGACCCACAGTAAAACTCATGTCCTGTTGCAACGTTAAACATGTCATGCCGCACTGAGATCTGAACACTCTTTTAAAGTAAACATAGGATCAATTACCTATTGTATAAAAATTACACTTCGTTATATAAAATTTTGTATGCTATGTATGGACGATTTATGGGCTATGTATTCATTATCTTTTTGTTATTTGCAATTTTTGTGGGATATTTTTATAATTTGAATATAATATTATAAAGCTTCATTTTTATACGTTGAGTTGTGTTCCTATGTGTACTCTAGATTAAATGCTTTGGGTTCTAAAAAAGAATAATGCCTTTTATGGTTGAGCACCTTAGTCTGGCAGGCTGTATATTATTCTGCTATTTGCTATAGGAGTGCTCTCTTTAATTGTTGGTTGCTTATGTCAAAATAACAACAACAATGAATACCAATAATGAGCAATAATGGAACACACCTACCCCGTAGGGTGCAAGGACCTCACTTCCACCAAAATCAGTAATTATACAAAAATAATATAACACTTTATATTTTAAGTGATTACATGTAATGTTATGTGATGGTTCCGACATATGACCTTACACTTTAAACTTAATGGTCATGTGATATATGGTAAATGCCACTCCTTATTTCCTGTATACCCACTATTTAATAGATCATTTTGCTTTGAACGGTAAGCTTAGTTAACGTTACTTTTATTTTTGATGCTCTTTAGAGTGAGGTGTGAAAAAACTTGGCCCTCGATTTAATTAGTTTGAATCAGTATCAGATATGATTCCAGTACGTTAGAGGGGAAAAAAACTAAACTTTTTAACTGGTTTATCTACATAAGTCACAATTAAAGTCAATTGAAATTTTAGTTGATAAGCCATTTTAAAAGTTTTTTTTTTTCCTTTCTTGCAGACTGGAATTATTTCTGACGCAGCTTCAAATGAATAAAAATGAGGCTTTGGTCAAACGCAGACATTATAAATAATTTACCTTCTGGGCAGAGTCGATATGTTTCTGTCTTGTCCTCCTCTACTCCACTTGGCTGCAAAACAAGACAAAAATAATATAAAGAATGCATGCCAACAGTAATATGTATTGATCCATTGTAGGCTTTGTAAAGAGGTATTGTGACAGAGAACTCTTAAAGGAGTTTAGACTGGGAGAGGATTTGATGGTGCCCATTAGGCAAAGTATGAGAACGTCCAACATCTTTTCACAGAGTTAAACTCTGTTAGAAGCCATTAAGCACCTGTAGCCATTAAGCACATGTAGAGTCACTTCCTGGCTTCTAACAGAGTTTAACTCTGTGAAACAACACTGGACATCCTCAAGAGGTTGTCCAGCAGATTCAAAATCCCCATAGAGAAGCATTCATTCAATGCTTTCCTATGGGGAAGGTGTAATACAGCCACATGTGCATTATGTCCTCCATTAGTGTGATGTTGTTGGAGGAGTTAATATGGTTTTTAACCCTTTTCTTGCTTGAGGGTGCGGAGGACCTAAAGCCATTGACAGGGGTTTACTATGGCATTGTTTGTTTCTAGTGTTCCTTTAAGTTAAATTCGCCCACCCCCTTTCAATCTAACGTGGTTACAACTGTACATTTTTGGAAAGCATAAATAAAACACTCCTATTTAACATAGTGTGCACTGCACTGTACATGTAACAGGCAAAGATGTAAAATTCTATAAGGGCTTTTAACTCTTTGTATTATTCTAATGCTCACCTTTACGATGATGATTTTTTCCAAGGAATCTTCTATTTCTTTTTCTCCCAAATCAAGATGATCACTTGGGCAAGCTCCCTCCAGTTTGTGTGCTCCACTGCTGACCTTGAGCTTGATTTTACCTACGAAGTGTGACAAGGAAGAAGACCTTATCGTTGATGAACTTATAGCTTGCATATTCAAGCTATAAATTCATCAACTGGAGAACTGCAATTTACTATTTTAACATCTGGTCTTTCTTTTTCATCTGGAAATGTCACATGTTCTGAGAGATAAAAACTGAATACACACAGCACCGATTCTCTGTTCCTATGACATTATGTTGCAATCCCATGTGTCAGTGTGCTCAGTGTACTTGTTTACCCATAAATGCATTGACAAACTGACACTTTACCTTTTGGTACTGTGTGGATTTTTAGGAATCCCAGCCACAGAGTTGTTGTAACTGCTGATTGACTGCACAATCCCACTAGAACTGGGTTAAATCAAACAGAGTTAGGCCTGAGAGCTGGCAAGCAACTAAGAAGCAAACTTGGTGGAGGTACTCTATCAAAGTAAGGGAGCTCTGTTACAGGTACAATTTCTAAACATTACCCCTAATTTCAACCATAGCCCTACAAGAGCTGCATAGTGGCTCAGAGGCAAGATAGCAGGTCTAGGATTGCAGAGTACCCAGGTTCAAGTCCCTCATCGGGCACTTCTGGGACGACCTCGTCTGGATGTCGCGGTGAGAACTGTGACAGTGGGACATGGACCACATAACTTTTATCTGTAATATTGTTAAGCAAGCAAAGCAGGAAGGGGAATTGGATGTACTTGTCCATTTAAGGACAAATGACTTGGCTTGCAATGAGGTTTCAGAGGTTAAGGAAGTTTTTAGTGTTTTTGCCAATGATATACGGCAGGTTGCTTCCACACTGTCATTCTCTGAAGTTCTGCCTGTGCATAACACTCAGAATGACAGGCGGATGCGTATTAGGGACTTTAACTTGTGGCTTGGTGAATGGTGTCGGGAGCAAGGATTTGGCTTTATTGCTCATGGTAGCTCTGTTTGGAATGGAAATAAACTGTACAAAAAAGATGGTTTGCATCTTTCTCAAAAGGGAACAAATGTTCTCAGTGAGCAGTTCAGAGGTTTTGCTAAGATGTATTTAAACTAGGAGGGGGGGGGGGGCAAAAGGGTGATAAAACCTAAATCCAATTGTCCCCCAAAACAAGGACAGAAGGTGCCTGTAGCAAGTGTGTTAAAAAATGATAAGCTTAGAGTCATGTCTACAAATGCTCGCAGTTTAGGGAATAAGATCCATGAACTTGTGGCAATAATGGCAACTGATAGTGTAGATTTAGTCGCTGTTACTGAGACATGGTATAATGAAAAAAATGACTGGGACATAGCAATACCAGGGTACTCTTTATATAGAAAAGACAGGGAAGGCAAGAAAGGGGGAGGGGTGGCCCTGTATGTGAAGGATAGCGTAAAATCTAGCCTAATAAAGGTTAGTGAGACGAACATAGAGTCCATTTGGGTTACGTTAGAATTTGGTAATCACACAGTAATTCGTGTAGGTGTGATTTATAGGCCCCCAGGACAAATTGAAGAGTTAGATAATCTACTAGTTGAAGAAATAGCTAAAATGACAATGAAGGGGGAAGTTATCACCATGGGTGACTTTAATCTTCCTGATGTGAATTGGAAAACAAAAATAGCTACTTGTGCCAGAAGCACACATATTCTAAACTCCCTACTGGGATTGTCTCTAAAACAAGTCGTTGAGGAGCCAACTCGTAAAGAGGCCATACTAGATTTAGTGTTAACAAACGGAGATTTGGTATCAGATATTACTGTAGGTGAAAGTTTAGGATCCAGTGATCATCAGTCAGTGTGGTTTAATATAAGAACAGTGACTGAGTCACACCACACAAAAACAAAACTTTTAGACTTTAGAAAAACAGACTTTTCTAATATTAGAATATGTGTAAAGGAGTCATTATCAGACTGGAGCAACTTAAATGGAGTCCAAAAGAAATGGGATTATTTAAAAGCTGCACTACTGAAGGCAACAGAAAATTGCATTAGGCTTGTCAGTAAAAGCAAAAAATTCAAGAAACCACTGTGGTACTCCGCAGATGTGGCCAAAATAGTAAAAAACAAAAAGTTCGCATTTAGTAATTATAAAAAAACCCAGAGTGAGGAAGACAGAATGACCTATAAAATTAGGCAGAAAGAGGCTAAGCAAGTTATAAGAGCTTCCAAATCACACACAGAAGAGAAAATAGCAGTCAGTAAAAAAGGGGGACAAAACTTTTTTTAGATACATAAATGAGAAAAGAAAAGTAAAACAAGGATTAGTTAGATTAAAAACAAAAGAAGGAAGGTATGTAGATGAGGATAAAGTACAATAAATCCACTATATACACAAACAATATGTGGTAGTGAGAGTGTGTAGCGCTTAGTAATAATCACTTACTCCCCAGCAATTTCTTAAGGGTATGTAAGTGTAACGGGGTTTTGGGGATGCCCCCTAGTGTCTTTGGGGTCCTTAAACCTATTTAATTCACTATGCCTGACAGGCGGATCCTGAGCCTCCGCTATCTGGGAGCTGGGGTACATGTCTGCGGCAGCGCCTCCACCCAGTGGAACATCCGGGGTAGGGATGTGGGGTCCCACTGGGAACATACTTGGTGCAATAAGACTGACACAGCCTAACTGGAACTAACTTTATATGGTAAATAGCAATTGAACCGACACACATAGGAAAATACAATGGCGTAACAGATAACAATGCAAATGTGGATTTTCCCCACTCACCCACCAGCACACCTGCGTCCCACCCCCTTATCTTCGCCCTAGCGGCCGTTGGTGCACATAGGAGAGTTGGGGCCCTAATAAGTCCTGCTCCACAGAGTCACTGACACAGCCTCAGAAGTGTAATGTCTGTACGGGACCTCAGTGTCTTTACTGTGAGTGAGAAGACAGGTGCCCTGTGGTGATACAGGGAGAGGTTTGGCTTACCCTCACAACACAATTAACCAGGCAGTCAGTAGCAGTCTCCTCTCACTGGATTCACCAAACGTCTGGGCTCAATGCTTGTCTTTGCCAGCAGGTCCCTCTCTCATCTGGTGTGATCTTGGGTGAAACAAGTTCTCTCTGCCAGGTTCCATCTCTTTTTACAGTCTCTCACATGTCCTCCATTTCAGCTCAGCATTTCATCCTTCTAGAATCCTTTTAGGCCCTCCTTCCCCAGACCTGTGCAGGAAAATCCTCCCAGGAACTGATGATGCCACACTCCTCCCACTGATTTCAGCAAGTCATGTGATCAATGCTCAATGTTTTATTAACAACATACTGGGGCCATGTGCCATCTACTGGGCATTTCAGATAATGCAGCCTGTGTAACTTCACAGGGTTACATGCTCCCCCTTGAAAATACTTGCCTTCCACTGGCAAGTCCTAGCCAGGGAGCTTAACAAAAATTCAACAGAGAAAGGTTTAGCATACCTACAGTACAGTTAGCACAGCAACATCCTAGCTAGCTAGTTATTTAGGGTAAAGAGTCACTAACATTTACCACTTCAGCTAGTGCATGTAGGAAAATGGCCATTTTAGATGCGGCTTGTGTCAGCGGGGCATAACTGGGCTCTCCTATATTATCATAAACTAGGGTCCTAGGGGGTTGCCGCACTCTGGTCCTGTGTCTCAGTTCTCGCTGGGGGAGAGGATCTTGGGACATCAACTGTGGAACTTCGACTCCTGCCCTCGAAGTAGAGTCTCTAAGGGAAGTTCCAGGCACAAAACATGGACTTTCTGGATTCAACCTTGGAGAACTTAGTGACCCAGGAGAGGTTCCGGGACTTTGTGAAACCACAGGAGTTAAAGGAGGCAATTGCTGTGTTTCTTCAGCGGGTGATGACCACCACTGATCCTCTGCACTTTGAGTCCCCGGGGTCTCCTCTGCCCAATTTCTAGGACTCTCTGTTGGGTTTTCCTCCAGTTCTTCACTACTCTCTTCCTCTTCATCAGCATACACAACTGGAAGCAGATGGTTTCTATGCCAAGCCTTTATTCGGCCATCCGGGCCCCTAATGTTGTACACTGGTAGTCCTTCCAGTTTGGACACAACCTCAAACAGGGTATTCTTCCATCTGTCAGCCAGTTTGTGTTTTCCAGGCATACCTAGATTCCGGAGAAGAACTTTATCCCCTGCTTTAATCTCCCGATATCTCACCTTAGCATCATATCTTCTTTTGTTCCGTTCTTCCATTTTTGCTGCAGCTTGGGTGGCCAACTCATAGGCCCGATGAAGGTTTTGTTTGAGGTTCCTCACATATTGAAAGTGTGAAGTTGAATCTGTTCCATCAGGAGACACTCCCAAATGGACATCTATCGGCAATCGAGCTTCTCTTCCGAACATTAGGAAATAGGGTGAGAACCCTGTAGATTCATGCCTTGTACAGTTGTATGCGTGGACCATGGCTTCCACATGTTTACTCCAAGACCGCTTCTCGACTTGCTTGAGAGTCCCTAGCATATCTAGGAGGGTCCTATTGAACCGTTCTGGCTGTGCATCACCCTCCGGATGATAAGGTGTGGTTCTGGACTTCTGCACCTGCAACATGCCCAACAGCTCCTTGATCAACTTACTCTCAAAGTCTCTACCTTGATCAGAGTGTATCCGATTGGGTAATCCATAGTGAATAAAATACTTCTGCCAAAGGACTTTGGCTACAGTCACAGCCTTTTGATCTTTAGTGGGGAAGGCTTGAGCATATCTGGTGAAATGGTCCGTTACCACCAGCACATTTCCAATTCCCGCTGTATCGTTCTCAATGCAGAGATAGTCCATGCACACAAGATCCATGGGTCCTGCACTTTTCAGATGACCCATAGGGGCAGCTCTCACAGGCAGGGTCTTCCTCTGGATACACCTCCTGCATGTCTTTACATGTTGCTCGACATGTTCCCTCATGCGAGGCCAATAGAACCGATCTTGTACTAAGCCATAGGTCTTGTCCACCCCGAGATGCCCATGTTGATCGTGGCGAGCTCTCAGGACCATGCCACGGTATCTGTGCGGTAGTACCAATTGTTTTCTATCGGGGTGATCATGATACTTCACGACCCTATAGAGTACTCCATCTTCGAGATGTAGTCGGCTCCATTCTCTTCGGTATAATTCTCTTTGACTCACAGGTAGAGAAGTCAGCAATTTAGGATTCTCAGTCTTTATTGCTCTGATAACTATCCCAATATACCAGTCCTGCGCTTGAGCCTTCCTCTTGTCTTCTGTGGTTATACTGGGCCACTGTTGAAGCATGACTGGAGCATGGAACACCTCAGGCACAGCTTCTGGAGAGTGGCTAATGGAGTCTATCCCCCTTAGCTCGGCAAATTCTTCTTGACTCTCGGCCACCACATACATCTGACAAAAGGCTCCTACCCCCGGCCCAGGGATCTCTTCCCACTCCTCTTCTTCTTGGTGAGGAGGGAGTCTAGGTCTGCGGGACAGGGCATCTGCGCTGATATTCTTGGGCCCAGGCTTGTACTTCAGGCGGAAACTGTAGCTTGACAAGGCAGCCAACCACCTATGTCCTGTGGCATCCAGCTTAGCTGTAGTCTGGATGTAGGTAAGTGGATTGTTGTCAGTCCTTACTTCGAATGTTGCTCCATACAAATAGTCATGCAGCTTATCCACGATGGCCCACTTGAGTGCCAGAAATTCCAATTTATGGACTGGATAGTTTTTTTCAGCACCTGTAAGACTTCTACTTATGTAAGCCACCGGCCTCAATCCTTCTGGATAACTTTGGTGCAGTACACCCCCTAGGCCTTCCTTGCTGGCATCCACATGGAGGATATATGGTTTCTCAGGGTCTGCATAGGCTAAGACAGGAGCTTCTGTAAGTCTCTTCTTCAGTGTCAGAAAGGCATCTTCACATCCTGAAGTCCATTTCTCTCCAAAGGGGTCTTTAGGATATGGTGCCTTAACACCCTTTACGTCAGAGGTAATCTTCAGCAGGTCATGTAACTCTCGAGCAATCTTTGAGTAGTCTTTCACGAACCTTCGGTAGTAACCACAGAATCCGAGAAAGGACCGCAACTCACTGATGTTATTTGGTCTTGGCCAATTCAACACTGCTTCAACTTTAGCAGGATCTGTGGCTACTCCTTCAGCGGAGACTATGTTCCCCACATAAGTGACAGAGTTCTGGGCAAATCAGCATTTGTCCACTGATAGCTTCAGGCCTTCAGCTTGCAGTTGATCCAACACCTTTAGCAATCTTTGTTCATGCTCCTCTGGTGTCTTCCCAAAAACAATTAGGTCATCTAGATACACTAAACACTCTTTGGGATTCATATCCCCCACAGTTTTCTCCATCAGCCTCTGAAAAGTAGCAGGAGCTCCTGTGATTCCCTGTGGCATTCTGGTAAACTGGAAGAACCCCAAGGGGCAGATGAAAGCTGTCTTTTCCTGATCCTCCTTCTTCATAGGTACCTGATAATATCCAGACCTCAAGTCAAGCACACTGAACCACTGGCTGCCAGATAGGGCATTCAGAAGATTCTCTATGCGGGGCAAAGTGTACTGATCTGGCACAGTTCTCTTGTTCAGAGTACGGTAGTCCACACATAGCCGAACTGAACCATTCTTTTTCCTCACTACCACAATAGGTGAGGCATAGGGGCTCCGGGACTCTGTGATGATGCCTGCTCCTTCCATCTGTTGGAGTATGTCCCGGACATCTTCCACATCTCGAGGGGGTATTCTTCTTGACCTTTCTCTGAAGGGAGTAGGATCAGCAAGTCTTATAGCATGGGTGGCACTCTTAGAACACCCCACGTCCATCTCTGCTCTGGAGAACACTCCCTCTCGGGTGGCCAGTTTTGAACGAAGGCTGTCTTCCCACTGCTGTGGTAGGGGAGAATCTTCTAGATCAAAATCTAAAGGTGCTTTCACATAATCCTTCTGTTCTGCACTCACAGACATGATGGACGAAACTTGATCTAAAAGGTGTATTACACCAATCGTTTGATGACGATCAATCCGGATTTCCGTGGGGGTTAAATTCTGTACCATCACAGGAAAGCTCCGACACCACCTTTTTCGACAATCTTTTATCTCAGGTATGAGAGTCCACCCCTTCTTCTGATCCTCTTCAGGCAGAGACTCAATAAGGTATTGTCCAGTTCCCCCCAACATTTCATGGTGCATTGAGGCTATGGCTCGTAAGGTTTTAGTCTCACCAGGCTTCACAAATGCAGGTTCTGTTCCTGAATAGTGGCACAACCCTGGTTTTGTTTCAAGGGCTAGTCGTCAGCACTCTTTTCCTAGGACAGGGCTGACCTCCATCAGTCGGTCTAGGGAGACATCTCTAACTTCTGTCAGATAGGCCCTGAATACATCCTGTACCATCTTTGCATTAGTACCCAATATTATTGGGGCACACACTTTCTTGGCTGCAGGGCATATCAAAGCTTCCAGCTCCATAGGACATATCATCCCGGTATTTAACTGGGGAATAGTTATGGTCACTTTTATGCATCCCTCCACAGGTTGAGCTTGCGACCAAACGCCCCATAGCTGAAACTCTCCTGCACGTTCCATAGGAATGTGTTTCAAATGACGTTCATAGAAGTCTCTGTAGATAATGGTGACTTGAGAACCTGTATCTAGCAATGCTGAAGCATGAATTCCTTCCACTTGTACGTGTATCAAAGATTTAGGCCCAATCTTGGCCCCTACAGATAGACTATGTGTAGGCCGGGTCTTCCTTCGCTTGTAAGACCTGGTCATTTGTGTCTCCTCGAGCTCGGTTGCCAGCACCTCCACATCCACCTCCATGGAATTCGCAGGGCACTCCCGCTGAAAATGCCCTGACTTTCCACATTTAAAGCAGTCCCCTCGGCGGGGTGAATCCTCAGGAAACAGCTTTTTCTGAGTCTTCCTGTGTTGCCCCCCACTTCCAGGGGGAAAAGCTGCTCTCTCTGGTGGTGATTTGCATAAGAGCTCCAATTCAGCCACCTTCTTCCTAAGAGCTGACAGTTCTGTATCCTCTTTCTCCTTCTGTAGGGGTGGACACGTCTGGTCTTCCATTCTCCTAGCTGTATTTATTAATGTGGAATAAGGCAGAACTTTATCATCCAATTTGGCTCTCAGCAGAATCATAACTGGATTATTGGTCAAACCACCTCTCTGAATTTGCTTAGATAGCCGAGCATCCAACTCAGGGGCAGTGACTGCTCCTTTATGGAATAACTTTCCAAGCGATAGTTGTAACCGGTTGATATAGTCAGTGGCTTTTTCATGCTCCTTCTGCTTAGTGGCTAGGAACTTAACCAACAGATAATCCAAATCTTCTGATTTCCCATAAGCATCCTGTAAAACTTGTAGATAGTCGTGCACAGTAGCTTGCCCATTTACTCCCTTGTACAGTCTTATCATGTCTGTAGCGGGAAAACGAAGACTCTCCACCAACCGCTGTTTCTTTATGGTATCCGTACAAGACCATTCCTCCAACAACTGCATAGCATTATCCTTCCAGACCTCAAAAGGTTCTTCTCCTGCAGGAACAGGCTGATTCCCAGAAAACACCTTTAGTTTGCGGTAACTATGGGTGTGGTTTGCCGTCACTATGGCTTCTGAGAGTTTCTGTAGTATGTCCGATACATCACTACCTCCTGTAGGCAGGGTGTGTACTTCAGGGTTGTCTGGTTTCAGTAATGCTGTAGGTGGATGAGATTCTACTTTAGAAGTAATCATCCCCTGCCCTCTAGGAGGATGGGCAGCTTGTTTAGGAATGGCTCTGGCCTTTCCGGAGATGGGGGTCAGGAGCTTAGAATAATTTTCTGTGACATAATCTTTCCGTTCTAATTTAAAGGGTTGTTGCAGTGAGGCCCTTTCTTTCTTATCAAGGAGAGCGTACACTAAGGAGCATCCTTCATCCGGGGCTCCATATAAATGAATGTTGGTAGGCATCTCGTGGTCTCCCAAGTCCGTATGACAATATATTAACATGTAAGTTTGGCCTTCAGAATCCTGCAGGATATCCCTGACGGTCGCCATTTCTATTCCCAGTCGAATTTCTATACACAAGATGACGTGATTCATCTCACAGCAGGATGGGACTTTGCATAACATCACAGCTTGCTGTAATGGTACATTTCTTTTCTGGGCCCACTCTTTTGCAAAGGAGGGAGTGGCCTGAGGACTTAGCCAATTCTCACTGGTTGTACCCCAATTCATCTCAGCAGTGCCTCCATATGTAACGGGGTTTCGGGGATGCCCCCTAGTGTCTTTGGGGTCCTTAAACCTAGTTAATTCACTATGCCTGACAGGCGGATCCTGAGCCTCCGCTATCTGGGAGCTGGGGTACATGTCTGCGGCAGCGCCTCCACCCAGTGGAACATCCGGGGTAGGGATGTGGGGTCCCACTGGGAACATACTTGGTGCAATAAGACTGACACAGCCTAACTGGAACTAACTTTATATGGTAAATAGAAATTGAACCGACACACATAGGAAAATACAATGGCGTAACAGATAACAATGCAAATGTGGATTTTCCCCACTCACCCACCAGCACACCTGCGTCCCACCCCCTTATCTTCGCCCTAGCGGCCGTTGGTGCACATAGGAGAGTTGGGGCCCTAATAAGTCCTGCTCCACAGAGTCACTGACACAGCCTCAGAAGTGTAATGTCTGTACGGGACCTCAGTGTCTTTACTGTGAGTGAGAAGACAGGTGCCCTGTGGTGATACAGGGAGAGGTTTAGCTTACCCTCACAACACAATTAACCAAGTACTCAGTAGCAGTCTCCTCTCACTGGATTCACCAAACGTCTGGGCTCAATGCTTGTCTTTGCCAGCAGGTCCCTCTCTCATCTGGTGTGATCTTGGGTGAAACAAGTTCTCTCTGCCAGGTTCCATCTCTTTTTACAGTCTCTCACATGTCCTCCATTTCAGCTCAGCATGTCATCCTTCTAGAATCCTTTTAGGCCCTCCTTCCCCAGAGCTGTGCAGGAAAATCCTCCCAGGAACTGATGATGCCCCACTCCTCCCACTGATTTCAGCAAGTCATGTGATCAATGCTCAATGTTTTATTAACAACATACTGGGGCCATGTGCCATCTACTGGGCATTTCAGATAATGCAGCCTGTGTAACTTCTCAGGGTTACATAAGGTATCTGGGTAGTATTGGATCCGTTTGTTGTATGTTCCTCAGAAAAGAACAAAAAGAAAACAGGGGAAATTCGCCCTGGTGTTGAAATCCTTATAACTTTTGATATCAAAAATAAAGGTGAAGGTATTCTTCTCACCTGAATAAGAGCCTGTAACCTGGCTCTAAGTGTATTGGCCCGTGAGTCCTTTTAAGGGATGACTCCTTCCCCCTTTCAGCAGGATAGAAGATGTACCAGATGCATGTAACTCAATAAAGATTTATTCATACGAACATTTAAAATCATTTAAAATACATACAATGCCCTGGTAGCTGTCCAAAACGCATTTCGCCGATCTCTCTCGGCTTTCTCAATTGGTGACTTTCATCCTGGTTTGTTCTATTTAAATATCCCTCCTTCCGTCCGGATTGGAGGAAACGGACCGCATTCCAGCCAATCACGAACGTTCTCATGGGGGAGTGTGAAGAAATTCAGCTGAAAGTGCTCTATCCCTTATTGGTGACGTCATCGCGCACGCACGTATAATCGAGCGCGTGACGTCACTTCCGGGAATCTGAATAGTCTCTATCCATTCCACTATTCGATGATGCCTCCCTCCCGGTCACGTGGGGTCCAGGATCATTTCCTGTGATGTAGATTCGTACTCAGGTTTCCACATATGCAGAGGGTGATTTCGCCATTTTGTTAGAGGGCAAGGTACTGGCAATAGTATGTCCTTAGTAATGTCCACATAAAAGTCCATATTCTTCCCTTTATTTGGATAATATGCTCATATTAGAGCATTTTAAAAACATAGATAAAGAGATATAGATTATTAGTCAATACCAAATACATTAAAAATCATTATATCATCTCCACCAAAAAGCAACCCAAAAAGCTGTGCAAAAAGGGGGGGGGGTCTTTCTATAATGGTGTCAGGGTACCTGTGGTCTCTACCTCCGAAAGAGGTAGAGACTTAGCTGTTCCTCCATGCAGACGGTCTGATGGCTCCCTTCCCCGCGGTCTATCCGGTCATGCTAGGCCGGCCGCGAGGGAGTGACTGCCTTTTACAGCATCTAGGCAGGAAGTAGTCATCAGGACACTCCCCCGGAACGACCTGTCAGTCAATTGCTGCAGGACCAATCAGGACGCCTCGGAGGCGTGGTTACTGCTCTGAACAGGGTATTTAACAGAGCTTCTTTCATTAGCTCATTGCCCTGTCGTGGTTCTAGCTTGTTCTAGTCACTCAGTGCTTGTGTATTCTATTATCCCTTTTGGTTTTGACCCGGCTTGTTTACCTTACTCTGCTACCTACTCTGTTACCCTTGATTCGGCTTGTCTCTCGCTTACCTGTCTTCTGTTACCCTCGACCTCGGCTTGTCTTTGACCATTCTATACTGTACTACTTACGTTAGTCCGGCCATTCTAAGGTCCGGTATACGTATCTGGCTACTGTTTGTACTCTGCGTGTTGGATCCCTGTCCCGATCCTGACATTACGACAGGGCCAATGGATCCTGCAAGTACAAACAGTCAGCTGGCTGCTCCTGATCCTAGGTTTGAAGCCATGGATCACAGAATGGATCAGATGGCGCTTGCGCTACAGGCTCTATTAGCTGGTGCCAATAACCCACCAGAGGAGATATGTAATACCCCTGTTTCTCCTGTCGGTTCAGGTCTAGAGGTAGCCACAGTGGGTGCTTCTTCTCACATTACCCCCCCAGTACGCTATGGTGGGGCTCCTGAGAAGTGTCGTGGTTTTTTAAACCAAATTAGTATCCACTTTGAATTGCAACCTCGCTCTTATCCTACAGATAGGGCAAAAGTAGGATTTAATATCACCCTACTCATTGAGAAAGCTCTGAGATGGGCCAACCCACTATGGGAGAACGATAATCCATTAGTTTATAACTATAACGCATTTGTAGCTGCTTTTAGAAGAACATTTGACCCTCCAGGTAGAAAGGTTAATGCAGCCAGATTACTGTTGCGCCTGAGACAGGAGAACCAAACACTGGTGGATTATGCACTAGAGTTCAGGTCTCTGGCGGCAGAAATCAAGTGGAATGAGCAGGCGTATATGGATGTATTTTTGAATGGCCTATCTGATGTAATCCTTGATGAGGTTGCTACCAGAGAACTCCCTGAGAATTTAGAGGATTTAATTTCGTTCATCTCTCGTATAGATGAACGTCTAAGAGAGAGACAGAACACTCGAGAGAGGAACCAGAGACCTTCTTTTAGGTTAGCTCCCGCTGTTCCAAGTCCTGACTCCACGATATCTTTGCTTACTGAACCTATGCAGATAGGGTATACCCGCCTCTCTGAGGAGGAAAGACAGCACAGGAGAAGAGAGGGTTTGTGTATGTATTGTGGAGCCAAGGGTCATTTACTCTCGAACTGTTCTAACCGCCCGGGAAACGCTCGCACCTAAGTCTCTCTAGAGGACAGGCCTTGGGTGTTTCTATTTTGTCCTCTACTCCTGATTATAAAGATCACAGGCTTCTGCTACCAGTTTCCTTAACTTGGGGGAAGGAAGTAGTAAGGGCTATGGCATTGATAGATTCCGGTGCTGCTGAGAATTTTATCGACCAAGCCTTTGCTAGTAAGAACAATTTCCCATCCCAGCTAAGGGAGACACCTTTGGCCGTTGAGGCCATAGATGGTAGACCACTACTAGACCCTGTTATCTTTCGTGAGACCATACCCATTAATTTAAATGTTGGTATCCTACACGTGGAGAATTTATCTCTTCTGCTCATTTCGTCTCCTTCCGTTCCCATAGTTCTGGGGTACCCATGGTTGAAAAAACATAACCCTATTATCGATTGGGAGTTAGGAGAGATACTCTCGTGGGGCCAGGGCTGCCAGGATCGGTGTTTGTGCAAGGTTTCTCCATTAGCTAATATTAACATACCGGAGAATCCTACTCAGTCCACAGAAAGACAAATACCAGACCTTTACCTAGACTTAAGGGCAGTGTTTGACAAGAAGAATGCCGATTCTTTGCCTCCACACAGGTCATTTGACTGTAAGATTAAGCTTCTACCCGGCACTATGCCTCCGAGGGGCCATGTATATCCTTTGTCTGTTCAGGAAAACTCGGTTCTAGAGGAGTATATTCGGGAGAATTTAGAAAAGGGATTCATCAGGAGGTCTTCTTCTCCGGCCGGGGCTGGGTTCTTTTTCATTAAGAAGAAGGATGGCACGCTGAGACCTTGTATCGATTACCGAGGCTTGAATAAAATAACTGTCAGAAATGCCTATCCTATCCCACTGATTACCGAGTTATTTGATCGTCTTAAGGGCTCCAAAATCTTCACCAAGTTAGATCTCAGAGGGGCTTACAATTTGGTGAGAATCCAGCAAGGTCACGAGTGGATGACGGCATTCAATACCCGGTATGGCCATTACGAATACACTGTGATGCCATTTGGACTATGCAATGCTCCTGCAGTATTTCAAGATTTGATTAATGAGGTACTTAGGGAGTTTCAGCATGATTGTGTTATCGTTTACCTGGACGACATACTAATACACTCTAAGGAGATTGAGACTCACCATAGACAGGTCAGAAAGGTATTACACAAGCTGCTGCAACATGGTCTATATTGCAAATTGGAGAAGTGCAGTTTTGATCAGTCTCAGGTAGACTTTCTTGGATACGTGATTTCTGGGGAAGGTTTTAAAATGGATCCTGTAAAACTTCAATCTATTTTAGACTGGCCCTTGCCCAAAGGACTCAAGGCTATCCAAAGGTTTATTGGTTTTTCCAACTACTATAGGCGCTTCATTAAAGGATACTCCTCTATCATTGCGCCTATTACCAATATGACCAAACAAGGGGCTGATACTAAGTTCTGGTCTAAGGAGGCTCTGGGTGCTTTCAAGACTCTCAAGGAACTTTTTGCCTCGGCTCCCATTCTAGTCCATCCTGATACGACTCTGCCTTTCTTGCTCGAGGTCGATGCCTCTGAGACAGCAGTTGGGGCTGTTCTGTCTCAAAGGTTAGGGGTGGATAAACCGTTACACCCTTGTGGTTTCTTCTCTAAGAAATTTTCTGGGCCTGAGAGCAGATATGACATCGGGGAAAGGGAACTGTTAGCAGTCATTAAAGCCTTAAAGGAGTGGAGACATTTGTTGGAGGGGACCCTACACCCTATTACGATTTTGACGGACCACAAAAACTTGTCCTATATTGGGGAGGCTAAGCGCTTATCCTCTAGACAAGCTCGTTGGTCCTTATTCCTGACTCACTTCAATTATGTACTGACTTACAGACCTGGTTCTAAAAACTCTAAAGCCGATGCATTATCTCGCCAATATGAACCTTCTACTGTACCTGAACCAGTTCTTTCTTCTATAGTTCCGAAATGCAATATCCTTGCTAATACGAATCTCAGGATTCATTCTCCATTATTGGCCGAGATCATTAAGTTGCAACATCTAGCACCTAAACAGACTCCTGCGGGCCGTCATTTCGTTCCTCCTGCTCTTCAACTGGAACTTTTACAGTGTTTACATAATAGCAAGATGGCGGGACATCCTGGTATTCGCAAGACTTACGCGTTGATCTCTAAGGACTTCTGGTGGCCTGCTTTACGGAGGGATATTGAGGAGTTCATCGCTGCATGTGAAGTTTGTACTAAAACCAAACAACCCCATACGCTTCCATGTGGATTCCTGCAACCCTTGGAGGTTCCAGAAAGACCATGGTCCTGTTTGGCCATGGACTTTATTGTCGATCTACCTATCTCTAAAAGACAGACTGTTATCCTCACCGTGGTTGACAGGTTTACTAAGATGGCACACTTCATTCCCCTGCCTAAACTCCCGTCTTCTCCCGAATTGGCAGAGATATTCGCTAAGGAGATTTTTCGCCTACATGGGATACCCTCTCAAATTGTATCGGACAGAGGCTCCCAATTTGTTTCCCGCTTTTGGAGGTCCTTCTGCTCTCAACTTGGTATTAAATTAAACTTTTCTTCTGCCTATCATCCTCAGTCTAACGGAGCTGCTGAACGTACCAACCAGAAAATTGAACAATATTTACGATGCTTTGTTTCTGAACACCAGGATGATTGGGTCGGTTTGATTCCTTGGGCGGAGTTTGCACACAACAATCTCGTTTGCGATTCTACTCATTCAAGCCCCTTCTTCATGAATTATGGTTTTCATCCGTCTATTCTTCCTTCGGATTCCCCTTCCCAGGGGGTACCGTCGGTTGATGTTCATGTTGCCAATTTGAGGAAGTTGTGGGATCAAACTCGACAAATCCTTGTGCACAACTCTATGTTGGTCAAGAAACACGCTGATAAACGTAGAAGGGCGGCTCCGGTCTTTGTTCCTGGTGATAGGGTATGGCTGAGCACGAGGAACATCCGTTTAAAAGTGCCCTCCATGAAGTTCGCTCCTCGTTATATTGGACCCTACAGGGTGCTGACCCGTATCAATCCAGTTGCGTATCGTTTAGCTCTTCCTAATACCTTACGCATCCCGAACTCGTTTCACGTTTCATTGCTGAAACCACTCATATGTAACAGATTTTCCTCCACAATAGCCCCTCCTCGCTCCGTTCAGGTGGAGGGTCAGGAGGAGTATGAGGTTAACTCTATTATTGATTCTCGAATCTCCCGGGGGAGAGTACAATATCTGGTTGATTGGAAGGGATATGGTCCTGAGGAGAGGAGTTGGGTACCTCAGGAGGATGTTCATGCTCCCCGTCTCCGCAGGGCGTATCACTCTCGCTTCCCATCTCGTCCCGGTTCATTCCGCCCGGTGGGCGTATCTGAGAGGGGGGGTACTGTCAGGGTACCTGTGGTCTCTACCTCCAAAAGAGGTAGAGACTTAGCTGTTCCTCCATCCAGACGGTCTGATGGCTCCCTTCCCCGCGGTCTATCCGGTCATGCTAGGCCGGCCGCGAGGGAGTGACTGCCTTTTACAGCATCTAGGCAGGAAGTAGTCATCAGGACACTCCCCCGGAACGACCTGTCAGTCAATTGCTGCAGGACCAATCAGGACGCCTCGGAGGCGTGGTTACTGCTCTGAACAGGGTATTTAACAGAGCTTCTTTCATTAGCTCATTGCCCTGTCGTGGTTCTAGCTTGTTCTAGTCACTCAGTGCTTGTGTATTCTATTATCCCTTTTGGTTTTGACCCGGCTTGTTTACCTTACTCTGCTTATCTCTGTTACCCTTGATTCGGCTTGTCTCTCGCTTACCTGTCTTCTGTTACCCTCGACCTCGGCTTGTCTTTGACCATTCTATACTGTACTACTTACGTTAGTCCGGCCATTCTAAGGTCCGGTATACGTATCTGGCTACTGTTTGTACTCTGCGTGTTGGATCCCTGTCCCGATCCTGACAAATGGTTACTATGATGATTTCTCCACCTCAATTTGTAAGAATAAAATACAAAAATTAATATTAAAAATAGTAAGTAAATAAGAAGATATTGCTTTTTGGGTTGCTTTTTGGTGGAGATGATATAATGATTTTTAATGTATTTGGTATTGACTAATAATCTATATCTCTTTATCTATGTTTTTAAAATGCTCTAATATGAGCATATTATCCAAATAAAGGGAAGAATATGGACTTTTATGTGGACATTACTAAGGACATACTATTGCCAGCACCTTGCCCTCTAACAAAATGGCGAAATCACCCTCTGCATATGTGGAAACCTGAGTACGAATCTACATCACAGGAAATGATGCTGGACCCCACGTGACCGGGAGGGAGGCATCATCGAATAGTGGAATGGATAGAGACTATTCAGATTCCCGGAAGTGACGTCACGCGCTCGATTATACGTGCGTGCGCGATGACGTCACCAATAAGGGATAGAGCACTTTCAGCTGAATTTCTTCACACTCCCCCATGAGAACGTTCGTTATTGGCTGTAATGCGGTCCGTTTCCTCCAATCCGGACGGAAGGAGGGATATTTAAATAGAACAAACCAGGATGGAAGTCACCAATTGAGAAAGCCGAGAGAGATCGGCGAAACGCGTTTTGGACAGCTACCAGGACATTGTATGTATTTTAAATGATTTTAAATGTTCGTATGAATAAATCTTTATTGAGTTACATGCATCTGGTACATCTTCTATCCTGCTGAAAGGGGGAAGGAGTCATCCCTTAAAAGGACTCACGGGCCAATACACTTAGAGCCAGGTTACAGGCTCTTATTCAGGTGAGAAGAAATCCTTCACCTTTATTTTTGATATCAAAAGTTATAAGGATTTCAACACCAGGGCGAATTTCCCCTGTTTTCTTTTTGTTCTTTTCTGAGGAACATACAACAAACGGATCCAATACTACCCAGATACCTTACATACCCTTAAGAAATTGCTGGGGAGTAAGTGATTATTACTAAGCGCTACACACTCTCACTACCACATATTGTTTGTGTATATAGTGGATTTATTGTATTGTATTATAATAGGATTGGAGAGTTCCTATTTTTGTGTGGGAGCTGCTGCACTAAGAGCACCTTATTTTGGAATTTGCTTTAAGCGCCTGTTAACACAGATTACTTTGTATACTTTAGATGAGGATAAAGGTCTAGCTGACTGCCTCAATGAATATTTTTGTTCGTTATTTACAGCTGAAAATGAAGGAAAGGATCCTCTGTTAAAAAAAAGGATAAATTAGTCATTTATTACACGTGAGTTTACAGAGGAAGAGGTTCTATTTCAACTGTCAAAAGTAAAGACAAATAAGTCAATGGGACCTGATGGAATACACCCAAAGCTATTAAAAGAGCTTAGTGGTGTACTAGCAAAACCATTAACAGATTTATTAAACCAATCATTGTTAACAGGAGTAGTCCCAGAAGATTGGAAGTTAGCGAATGTTGTGCCCATTCACAAGAAAGGTAATAGGGAGGAGTCGGGCAACTATAGGCCAGTAAGCCTTACTTCAGTAGTGGGGAAAGTGATGGAAACCATGTTAAAGGATAGGATTGTTGAACATCTAAAAACACATGGATTTCAAGATCAGAGACAACATGGGTTTACTTCAGGGAGATCATGCCAAACTAATCTTATTGATTTTTTTGATTGGGTAACTAAAATTATAGATCTGGGTGGTGCAGTAGACATTGCTTACCTAGATTTCAGTAAGGCTTTTGACACCGTTCCACATAGAAGGCTTATCAATAAACTGCAATCTTTGAGTTTGGATTCCAATATTGTTGAATGGGTAAGGCAGTGGCTGAGTGACAGGCAACAGAGTGTTGTAGTCAATGGAGTATATTCGAAGCTTGGGCTTGTCACCAGTGGGGTACCTCAGGGATCTGTACTTGGACCCATTCTCTTTAATATTTTTATTAGTGATATTGCAGAATTCTTGATGGTAAGGTGTGTCTTTTTGCGGATGATACTAAGATATGTAACAGGGTTGATGTTCCAGGAGGGATAAGCCAAATGGCAAATGATTTAGGTAAACTAGAAAAATGGTCAGAGTTGTGGCAACTGACATTTAATGTGGATAAGTGCAAAATAATGCATCTTGGACGTAAAAACCCAAGGGCAGAGTACAGAATATTTGATAGAGTCCTAACCTCAACATCTGAGGAAAGGGATTTAGGGGTAATTATTTCTGAGGACTTAAAGGTAGGCAGACATTGTAATAGAGCAGCAGGAAATGCTAGCAGAATGCTTGGTTGTATAGGGAGAGGTATTAGCAGTAGAAAGAGGGAAGTGCTCATGCCATTGTACAGAACACTGGTGAGACCTCACTTGGAGTACTGTACACAGTACTGGAGACCATATCTTCAGAAGGATATTGATACCTTAGAGAGAGAGTTCAAAGAAGGGCTACTAAACTGGTTCATGGATTGCAGGATAAAACTTACCAGGAAAGGTGAAAGGATCTTAACATGTATAGCTTGGTGGAAAGACGAGACAGGGGGGATATGATAGAAACATTTAAATACATAAAGGGAATCCACACAGTAAAGGAGGAGACTATATTTAAAAGAAGAAAAACTACCACAACCAGAGGACATAGTCTAAAATTAGAGGGACAAAGGTTTAAAAATAGTATCAGGAAGTATTACTTTACTGAGAGGGTTGTGGATGCATGGAATAGCCTTCCAGCTGAAGTGGTAGAGGTTAACACAGTAAAGGAGTTTAAGCATGCGTGGGATAGGCATAAGGCTATCCTAACTATAAGATAATGCCAGGGACTAATGAAAGTATTTAGAAAACTGGGCAGACTAGATGGGCCGAATGGTTCTTATCTGCCGTCACATTCTATGTTTCTATGTTTCTAGAATGATGCATGTGCAGCACTACCTGCCTACTCTACTCAGCGGTTACTCATGCCATCTGTGCAAGTTACTTTCTACCCTATACGTTCCTCTGCTGAGATCCAGAAAGTACTCGGATATCCTGTTGCACCAGTACATGAAAATGGTTCCCTGAGCTAATTTTACAATGAATTATGTGTCACTTATCAAATACCACGTGCATAGGATGATTTTCTGTCCAATGAATTATGGTTTTGATACTTACTCTAACACAATATTTTAATATTATTATTTATAACTCATTGTATATTTCTGACATTGTATAAGCCTCTCATTTTATATCTTTCTGATCTTCTGATTTTATATCTTTATATCATCAGTTCATTTTCGAGAACTCTATGTTCTATGACTATGAAGGCATCTTGGGTATAATGAGATGCTAATGGTTTATGTATGTTTGGTTTCAGAGCTGGATTACTTATTAGTTGACCATGGTGGCTGCCTGTATGGGCCCCTGTCTGAGCCAGGAGCTCAGGATCTGAGTTGGCTCTTCTTGAACTGACAAGGATATCAAAATAAACAAGATTTAAAAAACACGATTCCCTGGTCCGTGGCCGACCATATTAATTGCAATTCCTTAATGGTTCCAGGCGCTCTGTGAGGAGGTCACAGATACCAGGATTCCCACCCTGCACTCTGAATTCCATAGAGAGTGGCAGACTGTAAGCAGCAGTTTATATGAGCTGCTGCAACACAGACCTGCAGCTGCACTGGAAGCCCGCTGGGCCATCAAGGGAATTCACCTGACCACAATATGAAGCTCCATATATTTTTTGTCCAGTACCTATTGTTTTAGCAGTGACATTCCAGGTATATATTTCAGATTGATCTGCACAAATGCAATGGTTGTCCTCATTATATGTCTTGACAGCTTTGAAATCGGGAGAGTCAGACAACCACACTCCCACCTGTAAAAATGAGAGAAGGATAATGTCATCAGTTCATCGCTTATGTATAAAGAAAAATATATCCAAAGTTATACAGCTTCACCAAAGCCAATCAATTATTTAAATAGACAAAAGCACACGTTAAAGTAAGTAAATAAAACTTTGACGAATTAGTCAATCCTTAAAATCATGCATGGTACAGCTAATGGTCTTGAAAGAAGATGGAAAAATAGCAGTAACAACTGGTTTTGAAACCAAACAGACCAGTTTGGAGGAATAATCTTGTGGTACACACAAAAAATAATTTTATCTTATGATCATGTCTGGTAAGATAAATGGATTTAAAACCTAAATTTTATTTATTTGACTTGGGCACAGAGGAAATATTTAGGTTTGCTTTGTCTGAAATTATCCAACTGCTCTGGACAAACCAAATTTCAATATTTAATTGATTTGGTTCATCTGAATTTCATTATATATTTTTTTGATTGAGTGAAGGTCTAAAAATATATTCATCTTATTTGAATTTCATCATTCATGACAAATGAAGGGTTAAACATGTAGGCATGAGGGAACATTGCTCCCTGCAACTTCCTACTGCCATTATACAACCCAGGAATGGCAGTATATGCTTGGGGGTTACCTGGTAAAATATCCCACTCTGAAACAATAGGAGTGAGAGTCTCCTGCACCATCCACTAGTTATGCTGGTCTGAGGTATTTACATTTTAAAAGCTAAAGAGTAGCAGATAACTGCCCACTGCTCTTTGTCCCCCAATCTCCTGTGTTGTGGGATTAGGGGTTATGATATCATATGCATCATTTTTGAATAAGAGCCACAGCTCTTTGACATTTCCAAGCCCATCCCACAGCCCTAGCATGGAAGTATATATGGGGGAACCTAGTTTAGTGCACCCCCTAAAATAGGAGAAAATTGGCAGCATGCCTTCTCACTCCTGCCCCATCCCCTAGCTATGCCAAAATAGGGCCTAATGCCCCAATCCTCTGTACTGTGAGATTAGGTTGATTATTTCTAACGGGGGACCTGATGCAACAGATAAGAAGTTAAACATAGAAGTGGTAAGGAGCACAGCTCTCTACCATTTCATATTCCTATTCCAAATCACAGGCAAGGGAAGGGCCAATTGCCCCCTTATCAATAGAAGTGAGGGGGGCATGCCCCATCCCCTTGGTATGCTGAGATGGGCCATTTAAATTATAAAAACCATGCCCCTCAACTTCCTGTGCCAAGTAGTGATGAACAGCAGTGCTGCAGCCTGATGCTCTTTTCCCCAATCGTCTGTGCTTTGGGATTGGTGGTGATCATTTCAAATGGGGGAATCTGGTGCATATTTGGCCAGGTCCCCAAAACAATAGAATAAGTATGCTAGGATGGAACATTTACATTTTAAAAGTCAAAATGCGGTGGACAGGCTGCTTACTGCCTCTTATTGCCCCCAGTCCACAGTGCTCTGGTATGTATGTAATCATTTCATATAGGAGGTCCTGGTGCAGGGTCCCAAAGCACAGGGGACTAGGGTCAAAAAGCATGAGGAACTAGTGCTGCAGTCTACTGTTTCTTTTTAACAGAAAGTAATCTCAAAGCTCCCTCAAATCAAAGAATTGCATGGACTAATTTAGTCCATTAAGCAATTTGTTTTTAATTTTTTTTTCATCATGATTATATTAGTTGATACGTTTTTTAGAAGAATTAACTGATCTTCCAATATCCATAAAAATGGACATTCATCCAGTAAGGAATGCAGGGGTCTATTAGTTACTATTATCTAGAACAATGAATATATAACATCTAACGTATTTCTAAAAAAAATTGTGTATTCACCTTTTTTATTTACATTTTTATATTTGCTGTAAGCCACATACAAAATTAATGTGAGACATTCACCCAGTAACTTACTATTTCACTGTTCATCTAGTACAATTACATTTTGCCTATCTGAAATACAGGATCCAATACTGTGTTGGTGCTTCTGTTAGCTATTATTATTATTTATAAAATGCTAACAAATTCTGTAGCATTGTACAATGGATGGACTAACAGACATGTATATGTAATAAGACAAGCAGGATGCACAGGAACAGAGGGCATTGAGGGCCCTGATCAACGAGCTTACATTCTAGAGGTAGTGGGCTAATGTGGCACAAGAGGCAAGGGCAGGATGTATTTCACGTATGGGAAAAAGAAGGTTGCTAGAATAGTTTACAGTGAAGGGTTAGTTTATTGGATGACACAATTGCAGAAGAGGAAGCAGGGTGGGTTACCAAGGTACGGGGAGGGAAAGCTATTAACAGTCTAATTGGATATGAAAGAGGAAAGACAAGAAGCTCTGTTTTGGACAGGTTAAGTTCAACAAAATGAGCAGCCATCCAGTTGGAAATAGCAGTCAAAGACCTGAGTCAAGAGGGTTGGTGAGAAATCAGGAGAGGGCAGATAGGTTTGCATGTCACCCACATAGAAATTATATTGGAAGAGAGTTAACAGTGTGAAATAGGCATTTGGATTCTTGGGAAAGTGGTTATGATGGTGTTGAAGTAGCTTTCTTTTGCGGAGGAAAGAACCAGACTGTAGGAGCTTAGCATAAATTTATAGTGGAGGAAGTCAGACACAGAATGCAACTTTCTCCAGCAGCGTTCAGCATTTCTCGAGCATTTGTGGAGGTGACGGGGTAGCTTAGTGTGCTAGGGTTGTAGCTGGGGTCACTTGCAATATTTAAATATAGGAGGTGTCATGATATCTACAGTAGTTGAGAGGAGAGGGTGGAGTTGTAGAAGGAGATTGCAGAGCTAGGGCAGGTGGTGTTTGAGATGGGTAAAATGAGAGTTTGGAGGTTGGTGGAGAATTGCTGAGTTGCTTTGTTTCATTTCAATGGCAAATCCAACATTATGTTAATAAAATATTTATTAATTTACTGATCTCATCTATACTATATGTATCAGTTAATTTACACTTGTCCCTAAAAGGTTACCCTGATGTCAATATTTAATCTGAACTTATTTGGTTAATTTTCTTGGCATTTTTGTCTCCTGACATCCTTCAAATATGCCTATAGGTGAATTTAGCAAATACTACCATGCTGTAAGTTTTCTGAAATAAACAGGCTCTTCATCTTCCTTGTGGTACTTACCACCAAGCACGTCTTCTCATAGTTGAAGACCTGGGCAGTGAGTGGGAATACCTCATCCTGCACCACAGAGTGGGGAAACGTCAGGTCAATAAAGTAAGATTGGATTGTGGTAAGCTCAACTTTCTCAGCCTCCCCATAGCCAGACTGACTCAGACAGAATGCATCCGTCTCCCATGTAGTGATAGAGTCTGGGGTGGTCAGGGAAATCTGCGTGTGACCCTCTGGTCTGCAAAGGAAGAGGAAGAATGGAAGAAATACATAAAAATATATAAGATTCAGCAAATGATATATCAATGTAAATATAGCAAATAAAACATCATGGTCTTCATTTAATAATTTTGGATATGTTTTGAAATTATTTAATATTTTTGGATATACTTTTAAAGCGATTTAATATTTGGAAAAAAACATGTTTTTTTTAAGTTTTGATCTATTCATATATTTATAATATTTTTTTTTTATTAAATATAATTTAGAAAAAAAATGATATAATTTGAAAAGCTTCTGGCACCTTTTGAAAGAACAGCTTAGGCAATAAGGTCCTATTTAATATGAATACCAGCATATATAAACACAAAAAAAGCAGCCAGCATAGAATGATCTTAGTACCTGAACAATTACAATTCCCATTGGCCTGAATTAAACTTTTTGGATAACTGTTAAAAAGTCAATCTGAATAGAATGCCAGGGCAAGTCAAGAATAAAAAGTCAACAACACAAAAATAAAAAAAAATAAAACTGATTTGTATTGTACGCTTTTTATTTTTCAACAATGCTAGCAGCGGCAATTTATTCTGATTGACATTTGAAAAGCTTAGGAAAACTCTTTAAATTAAGGCCTATGTGTGTTAATGCTTCATAAACATTATATTGGCGACTTAGTTTCTGCACAACGTATCGATCAATAATGAATGGTACTATGCTTAGGTTGTAGCTAGCTTTTACATTTGGCTAAACATAGAATTTATTTATTATTATTCTTCTTCTTCTTCTTATTATTATTATTATATTTAACTCAAAAGCAGTCAAGTGTTGCGCCTGCCTCCTAATCTTAGGCTAAATTATTATATTCTCTTATCATTTAAATGTAGATATTTACTCCAGCAGATAAGGAAAACTCTGAAGATGATATTTTATATGTTTTAATAAAGTTAATCTTATTGAATATGTGCGCATTTATTACAGATAATTGCATGAACTCTTCATGTTCTATGCTCTGCTAGCTGTATCCAAACAATGTGTGTATTATTATTTTATTTAACTTCCACAAACATTGTATAAAGCTCTCCTTTGTTACTGAGCACGCATTATATTGAGATAACATACTTATCATAAGAAATAAGACTCGATGTGTTGTGGTCAAGTCACAGCCGATTTGGTAAAGTTGGGATTAATCATATATTTGCTTTATTAAATTAATATCAGAACTACAATGTTGTGCACAATCTGTAAGAAGTATTAAATCATACATAATTTCCAGAAAGCACAGGTCATTAAATAGATAATTACATTTGAGAAGAGAACCCAATCAGTTATCCATTTATTTGATATTGCTATAATACTATATTGTTGACACTCACCCTACACCTACAAGATCATAAATCCATGATTCGGGAAGGAACTTGCGTTCTATAGTCTTCTTTGGTTCCTTTGGTCTAGGAGGAGCTGAGAAAGGGACAGACATTTCTGGTGTAAAATCATACTATAGAGAAAGATAATGAAAATTGCACAAAAACAAAAGACTAGGGATAAACATATATAAAGACATGAAGTAAAAAAAAATATAAAAATAAACAATAAAGAGGTGACAGTTAATTTTAAACTTAAGCTAATTGACAGATTGGAAGACAGATCTCCAAGATTGTTCTAAACAGGCCCCATTTTTCCGCCTAACTTAAGAATGAATTGTTTTCTCTTTGTTGACTACAGCATTGCTGACCAAATTCGATATTACAGTCATTGTGTATTCATTATCATGCAGCAGTTGATACACATAATATTACAAAAGAGAAAAAGAGAGTGTAATCAAAATGTTGAGAAAGCGCCGTGCCAAGCGTGAAACACGTTCAGGGCTTTTCGGTCCTTACTTGGGTCACTTCTAAGTGTTTATTCCCCCTTCTCACAGGTGCCGTACTTTTATAATTTCTTTCCTAGCTTGTGTTACACCTTTGAAATATATGGTTTCCCCAGTGGGATTTACTGTATATTATGATAGGCAAGGATCACCGAGCATGTTGTTATCAACCTTCACATACTATATAGCATTGACTGGCGCATATGAGGACTGTTCTAGGCAATTTTTTGCTTGTATTTCCATGTGTAATATTTTTTGCAAATAAAATGTACCTTTTGTTAAAAGATTGGTGTTCAGTGGAATTTACTACTAAGGTCTGAGTGTGCTGACATTAGGGATCATTTGGGAAAAAGTTTTTCTATTGGAGTTTTACTAAGTCCAGGACTAACAATGTGTATGTTAAATTTTATCCACATGATATGCATCTAATAACTGGCAAATATATTCCAAGGTCGTAGCTGCTGCAGTTAGTTTGTTTGATTGTTTAGTTGGTAATAAAAAGTATAGACATGCATAAAAGGAAGGCAATAGAAAATAAAGAAAGTTACAAAATTACATAATGTTCAAATACTACATGTACGTAGACAAAAGAATGGAGATAGTGCATAACAGTAAAGACAAGTATGTATGTAAAAAAATAATAAGAAGAAAAATTATATATAAAAAATAAACTATAGTAGGAAGATCAAGCAAAGGGACAGAAAAAAACAAAAGAATGTGAGATAAATGATAAAAGGAAAAAGAGGGGCTGTGGTTATTGACTTGAAGATCATCAGAGGAGAAAGGAGATGGCTGGTCACTGAATGCTGGCAAATGAAATATAGAGAGTATCAGTAGTGATTGCCTGTTAACAAACCAAATAAAAATAAAATACATAAACAATGAAGAGACAATGGATGGTGTGACGAAACCAACCTCGCCACTGGGCCCTGGAGAAGCCTGTTTGCTAGCCTCCTACCTACTGACTATGGCCCCTGGGTTATTTGGGGCATATTGTACTGTATATTGCTGCTACTGGCCCTTTTAACAGCATCTATGGACACATTGGGACTTTTGGGACTACTGTCCCTTTAAGACTGTGAAGCATATTCTAGTGTACTGCCTGTAATATTATATATGTATTTATATATGTGTTAAGTTTATCCTGGGTGATTTGTATGCAGCATTCATCTGATTGTTCGGTAGAATCACTCCATTCAGTATATTGAGTGAAACTACCGAACAACCAGACCACCCAGGAATAAGTGTGCCTCCAATTACCGTTTGCAACAATGTTGCAAACGGGTAATTGGCAATCAGTGCAGTGTGGTCTGTGTCCTCTGGGTGGCCGCCATTCGGGAGCCGAACACGTGGCGGCGGCCATCTTAAACCACCGAACAGCGGTGTTTTGCCGTCGAGTGTCTGGAACTAAAATTGGACACTTGACTAGGCAAACACCGCTGAGACCTCCATACTTCCAGAAATTCATATAGAAACTACCGAATGACCCGCCGTTCGGTAGAAAGAACCCCACAAACAAGGGAATTCATTCAAACCCTCTCCAGGCTCTATAACACAGGCAATTCGTCTGTTTTCATTCCCTTGTTTGTGACCGACCGCAGGGCCAAAATGCATGGAACTGTTTTCGGATACTTTACCCATGCGGTCGGTCAAATCTTTGGAACCCCATATCTCCCGAACCGTTCATCCGAATGACTTGAATTTTGAATATGTTGTCACCCTGAATAAGGGCTATCCAGCGATGCTGGATTTAAAGGTGTACCCCCTGTTTTTGGGGTACATCCAGAACTTGGCTGAAAAGGTGTACCGGATAATTGGGTTTAATGTTATCTGAGGGGAGGGGATGTGTGGGCTGAACCATGTATGTGATTGGTTATTTTATGCCTCCCCCTGGGTGTGGCCTGTATGTGTACTCATGTAATAAAAACCAGGCTGGGTGCCCCAGCACCTCAGACCACTGCTTGACCTTCAACACGGAGCCTTGTCTCGTTCTTGGGGGGATTCACTGTATGCTGTTGGAGATTGACTGCTAGGAGTGTAAGCTGATGTCTGCTTTTCCTATTCATCTGCTAGCAGCTATTCGTGAGGTTCCAGCTTGGAGTGCTATCTTATTCCCTGGTATGCAGTTCGGGAGTTTGATGCATTCACCTATAGCCAATTCGTGAGTTTTGATGTTCTGCAGTAGCTGTGCCTTTCTGAGAAAAGGGGATTATCGCCTAAACGGATTTTAACCCCTCATATGCTGAAACGGTCCGTTACAATTGGTGGCAAGCGGCGGGATCGTTCCTACAGCCAGAAGGACAGCTACAGAACACCATTGCTTTGGATTTTTACAATTTGAGGGCAACACATGTCTGAGTACAGCGACCCTGACAGCACCAGGATGGAACCAGCAGTGGAGTACGATGAGGGTGACATGGATGACCGGGATGCATTAAGGAAAGGCATCTGGTACCAGGCCCTGGATAACATACAGTACCAGCAGGGCAAGAGTCTCCCCAGTGAAGAGCAGCGATGGCAGACACGACTGGCACTGCGGATGCCCTTCCTGGGAGAGCAGCCCCTGAAGGGATGGGTGAAGGAACTAGAGCACCGGGTATGGCAGGAGCTATGGCTGGAGGATGCCTACCAGGCGCTCTGGTGGTATATGGCACAGTATATACCCTGGACAGCCGAACATGACAAGCCAGAGGGAGAAGAATTTGATGGTCCTGGCTTGTTATGGGAGTCCTTTGCAGAGCCTGGCTTCGGGAGCCCTGCGCAAACCAGACTGCAGGACATTTTCTATGAGAGGGAGGCTAGGCATGAGTGGGATGACCCCCATGAGGTAGAGCAAGACCTGGCTCACCTAGCAACCCTGGAGTGGGAACTGGAGCAAAACTACCAAGATCTCTTCCACTTCATTGGGAAGGCTCAGCAGGACAGTAAGGTGACAGACCCAGATCCAGACCCCTTCCGCTGGGAAGATATTGTAGAGATTTACTGGGAAGAACCCCAGGTGGCCGGTAGAGATGGGACCGAGGTCTCTCCACCGGTCCTGCAGGGAATTGGGAGCCCAGTCTCCATTCCCCAGCGGCAGGCTGAGTTACAGGGGGCAGAGGTAGTTGGTCCCACCCCCCAGCAGCAGAGTGATATGCCGGGAAGGCAGTGTGAAGTGCAGGGAGAGGAGAGCAGCGTCCTCCCTCCCCAGCGGCAGGCTGAGTTACAGGGGGCAGAGGTAGTTGGTCCTACCCCCCAGCAGCAGAGTGATATGCCGGGAAGGCAGTGTGAAATGCAGGGAGAGGAGAGCAGCGTCCTCCCTCCCCAGCGGCAGGCTGAGTTACAGGGGGCAGAGGTAGTTGGTCCTACCCCCCAGCAGCAGCATGATTTTTTGGGAATTGGGAGCCCAGTCTCCATTCCCCAGCGGCAGTGCGAAGTGCAGGGAGAGGAGAGCTGCGTCCTCCCTCCCCAGCGGCAGGCTGAGTTACAGGGGGCAGAGGTAGTTGGTCCTACCCCCCAGCAGCAGCATGATTTTTTGGGCATTGGGAGCCCAGTCTCCATTCCCCAGCGGCAGTGCGAGGTGCAGGGAGAGGAGAGCAGCGTCCTCCCTCCCCAGCGGCAGGCTGAGTTACAGGGGGCAGATGTAGTTGGTCCTACCCCCCAGCAGCAGCGTGATTTTTTGGGAATTGGGAGCCCAGTCTCCATTCCCCAGCGGCAGTGTGAAGTAGAGGGAGAGGAGAGCAGCGTCCTCCCTCCCCAGCGGCAGGCTGAGTTACAGGGGGCAGAGGTAGTTGGTCCTACCCCCCAGCAGCAGCGTGACTTTTTGGGAATTGGGAGCCCAGTCTCCTTTCCCCAACAGCAGGACACTGTATTGGGAGAAGAGACAGTCGGTCTCCCTCCGCAGATGATGGAAGTATGCATGGGAGAGGAGCTTATTACCACCTCTCCCCAGCGGCGGATTATTAATGGGCAGAGTGTTCTATCGGGAGAGGAGCTTGTTACCCCCTCTCCCCAGTGGCAGTTTAATGTACCAGGGGGAGACTGTAAGCCCCCCACCGGTGCAGATGGGACCGTGGTCTCTGCACTTACCACACAGGGGGTAGGGATGGTCGGTCCTACCCCCCCACGACAGAACTATGTATCCAAGGGGGAGACAACCGGTCTCCCCATTCAGCAGCAGAGCTATGCAACGAAGGGGGAGACAATCCGTCTCCAGCAACCAGGCTCCAACCAGACTACTCCGGTGGAAGTGCTGGCACCAGGACAGAGTACCGCTGGTCTCTGCCCACTGAGCAACCCACCAAGGCAGCCTACCAGTCCCCTGCACAGCCGTGGTGAGGCAACTGGACATGGACAACTTTCTCCTCTATCCAGGTGTAGTAACCATTTATTGTGGGTGGGCTGTACTGAATTTTCTGCTTTGTGGGTGGGTTGCTGGACTAACAAGGGCACTGACCGGCAGGAGGGCAGGTACCCTGTTAGTCTTTTTGGAAAGGGGGAGAGATGTGACGAAACCAACCTCGCCACTGGGCCCTGGAGAAGCCTGTTTGCTAGCCTCCTACCTACTGACTATGGCCCCTGGGTTATTTGGGGCATATTGTACTGTATATTGCTGCTACTGGCCCTTTTAACAGCATCTATGGACACATTGGGACTTTTGGGACTACTGTCCCTTTAAGACTGTGAAGCATATTCTAGTGTACTGCCTGTAATATTATATATGTATTTATATATGTGTTAAGTTTATCCTGGGTGATTTGTATGCAGCATTCATCTGATTGTTCGGTAGAATCACTCCATTCAGTATATTGAGTGAAACTACCGAACAACCAGACCACCCAGGAATAAGTGTGCCTCCAATTACCGTTTGCAACAATGTTGCAAACGGGTAATTGGCAATCAGTGCAGTGTGGTCTGTGTCCTCTGGGTGGCCGCCATTCGGGAGCCGAACACGTGGCGGCGGCCATCTTAAACTACCGAACAGCGGTGTTTTGCCGTCGAGTGTCTGGAACTAAAATCGGACACTTGACTAGGCAAACACCGCTGAGACCTCCATACTTCCAGAAATTCGTATAGAAACTACCGAATGACCCGCCGTTCGGTAGAAAGAACCCCACAAACAAGGGAATTCATTCAAACCCTATCCAGGCTCTATAACACAGGCAATTCATCTGTTTTCATTCCCTTGTTTGTGACCGACCGCAGGGCCAAAATGCATGGAACTGTTTTCGGATACTTTACCCATGCGGTCGGTCAAATCTTTGGAACCCCATATCTCCCGAACCGTTCATCCGAATGACTTGAATTTTGAATATGTTGTCCCCCTGAATAAGGGCTATCCAGCGATGCTGGATTTAAAGGTGTACCCCCTGTTTTTGGGGTACATCCAGAACTTGGCTGAAAAGGTGTACCGGATAATTGGGTTTAATGTTATCTGAGGGGAGGGGATGTGTGGGCTGAACCATGTATGTGATTGGTTATTTTATGCCTCCCCCTGGGTGTGGCCTGTATGTGTACTCATGTAATAAAAACCAGGCTGGGTGCCCCAGAACCTCAGACCACTGCTTGACCTTCAACACGGAGCCTTGTCTCGTTCTTGGGGGGATTCACTGTATGCTGTTGGAGATTGACTGCTAGGAGTGTAAGCTGATGTCTGCTTTTTCTATTCATCTGCTAGCAGCTATTCGTGAGGTTCCAGCTTGGAGTGCTATCTTATTCCCTGGTATGCAGTTCGGGAGTTTGATGCATTCACCTATAGCCAATTCGTGAGTTTTGATGTTCTGCACTAGCTGTGCCTTTCTGAGAAAAGGGGATTATCGCCTAAACGGATTTTAACCCCTCATATGCTGAAACGGTCCGTTACAGATGGTAACTGGCTGCTAGCTGAACAAATAAATGGAATGACAGATGGTGATTAACTGTAGCACATGGCTTGCTGCATTTCGCCTGGAGGGCAATTACAAACAAGTAGCCCAACTTGAAGCCAACGCAGTACATTGTCTCACCACACTCCACTTTGTTTTTAATTTGGGTTTAAATGAAGTACACTCATACTGCAATAAATATGATATCATAATAATAAAAGATGATAGTTAAATAATAGATTTAGTGCACCCCACATACGTCTTTATACTATTGGCTCACAGGGAGCAAATACCCCCTTTCCAGACAACTCCTTACTCGCTTGTATTAGAGTAAAGGGAATAGAGGAAAGAGAGTACAGTGATTGACCCACGAAAGGTAAGAGAGGGACAATGTACATAGAAAGAAACACATTGTGGGACATATCCCTGCCAGGTATTTAGTAAAAATGATTATGATTCACTTACAAGTCCTTGCAAGTCCTGCTCTTCCTTCAGACGATCGAGGATTGAAGTCCAAGTCTGAGCATATCTGCGGTCTGTGGATCTTTGTGTTGGTGAAAATACTTAAAAAGCTTGTCTGTGAATTATGAACATGAAATATTGAATAATTAGTAATTTTCTATATTTCCTGGAAGTTTTAGTTTATGAGCATTGATTACCCTCTAGTAATCATATACAGTACTTGAATAAGTTTATTTACTGAAACAATTATTTTCCTCCCATTGAGCAGCTGCTGAGCACATTATTACGTTTTGCAAACAAACTTGCAGACAATGTTATTTAGATTAGGTGTAAAATTGTCAAAAATTCAAGTGAAAAATTCAAACCTTAGAACAAAATAGTTGAAAACAATATATTGGCCTAATATTTACAATTCACTTAAAATGTATTTTTAATTGCTGACAGTTCATGTTAGTAAATAGTCCTGTATGTAACCATATTTACACACGCATCATGCCTTGCTTTACTGTGCATTGAATTAGTGTATCGGGCATGATTGGGTGATGGAGTATTCCCATAAGGGTGCTCTAGGAAGGGAGGGCAAACCCCAAAGTCACACTGGTATATCAAAGCAACCCAGGCACAAGCAGGCAGTCCTTATTTAAGAATAGTGTACAACAACATTTCAGCCCTCAAACAAGCATTTGTCAGGCTTGAGGTTTGATTGAAGATTGAGGGACAAAATTTTAATATTCACTGCTCCTAAATGACCTCCTGCTTGAAAAACCCTAGTGAGTGTGCTTGGGCCTCTTTGATGTACCAGTCTGTTTTATTGTTAGGATTTTTACCCTCCTGGGCAGCAGCTAGATAAATGGCACACTATCTCCTACTGCCATACAGGCACAGCAGGGATAAAAGAAGGCACTCCCTGTCTGCTGGAATGTCTCCCTCAACAGCTGAAGTCTATCTAGAAGAAGCTTGTTTTGAAACATAGCTGCTTTATTGCTCTCCCTTTTTTATCGGTCATTTAATTTGAACTGTGAATGAAATGAACATTTAGTAGCTGTCCCCTAATCATCTATCATCTTTTTTTCCCAAGAGATACAGTCCACACCATCATGGCAAGCTAAGCTGCTTATTCCACCCACCCCCCCCCCCCCCCACACCCCCTCCCAATTTTTTTTTTTTTTTTAAATCAGCTTCTTCTCCATATTGTAACTTTTTTTACATCAGCAATGTAACTCCTAATCATGAAACTGCTAGTCCATTGCTGTGATGCTTCTTTCTTGATACATCCATATGGATTTGGAGTCCAGGAGATTTGTTGTGGTTCATGGTTTTGGAACCAGGATTTCACAATAATTGCTGTGTTAAATTTTAATGTGTTTTTGGAGTTCCAAGATGACATCAGTCCATGTGGATTGATAATTCCAAGATGACATCAGGCCATGTGGATTGGTAATTCCAAGATGACATCAGGCCGTGTGTTTGGGAGTTCCAAAATGGCATCAAGCCATGTGAAATTAAAGTGCCAACATGGTGTCACTGAACATGTGTTTGGGGAAGTAGATACACAGCCCAATTACACTAACAATAGACAACAGCAGAGTTACTGGAAGCCAACATACACTTGCAAGCACCCCAAAAGCCAACCCTGTAACTTTGTACAGGTATAATTTATATTATGAGCTACATCATGTATTTTGGCATAGATATATCATAGCAGTTAACCCTCAATTCTTACAATCACTCGGAAATTAGCAAAGATAATAATGTTTCATAAAAAATATTAAGTATAACAAGTTGCAATAAATAGATATTCCAGCTAAACACATAGACAAACCAATACAATGATACTAGATGTGCTATGCTAAACAAGCAGACTTGCAGGGGTTTAACCGAGTGAGATTTAAAGCTAATAAGTATAAAAACATAAAATTCATACGGTTTTTATACCTATCTAATCCAGGCTATCCTACAGTGATGATGAGTAAACCTTGATGCATGAAGAGGGGCTTTCAGCTGACATTTGTACCTTTGGGTAGGTAGGGCTTGATGTTACTGCAGGAATGTTTATGGCCTAAACACCACATGGCAGCTTGGTTTGATTTGTGCCCTGGCTGGCTATTCTGATGGTCACATAGCTTCTCCACAGGGCCGGCGCTACCATAAGGCAGCCCAAGCGGCCGCCTTAGGGCGCACCGGCCCCGGGGGTGCAAAATCAGGCTGACCGGAAGGAGGGAAGCGCACTGCGCTCCCCTCCAACCGATGACCTATTGTAGCATGGCCGAGCGCCCGGTTCTGTGGGCGCACGAGGGAGCACTCTCCCATGTGTGCTTCCTCTTCAGCTCCCTTGCGCGCCACATACTGATACCGTAGCTGGAAGATTACGTCATCTTCCGGCGCCGGCATCCCTATGCGGTGTGCGAGGGAGCTGAAGAGGAAGCACACATGGGAGAGTGCTCCCTAGCGCGCGCGTGCCCGCCAGCCAGCCAGCCTACCCACCCACCCGCCCAGGAGCCCAGCAGCACCACTGGACCCCAGGGAATCCCTTCAGCACTCCAAAAAGGTAAGGAGGCTGGGGGATTAAATTTTTTAAAAAAACATGTGTTACTGTGAGTGTTAGTGTGTGTGTGTGTGTGTGTGTGTGTGTCTGCTAGTGAGTGTCAGTGTGTGTGTCTGCTAGTGAGTGTCAGTGAGTGTGTCTGCTAGTGAGTGTCAGTGTGTTTGTCTGCTAGTGAGTGTCAGTGTGTGTGTCTGCTAGTGAGTGTCAGTGAGTGTCAATGAGTGTCTGCTAGTGAGTGTCAGTGTGTGTGTCTGCTAGTGAGTGTCAGTGAGTGTGTCTGCTAGTGAGTGTCAGTGTGTGTCTGCTAGTGAGTGTCAGTGTGTGTGTCTGCTAGTGAGTGTCAGTGTGTGTGTCTGCTAGTGAGTGTCAGTGTGTGTGTCTGCTAGTGAGTGTCAGTGAGTGTCAATGAGTGTCTGCTAGTGAGTGTCAGTGTGTGTGTCTGCTAGTGAGTGTCTGTGAGTGTGTTACTGTGTGTCTTACTGAGTGTGTTTGTGTGTGTATTAGTGAGTCTGTTTGATGTCTGTTAGTGAGTGTGTGTTTGTCAGTGAGAGTGTATGTTTTGTAAGTGAGTGTGTATGTATGTCTGTCACTGAATGTGTCTGTCAGTAAATGTGTGTGCATCTGTTCGTGAGAGTGTGTGTGTGTGTGTGTCTTCAGCACTTACCTTTCTCTAGCGCCGGACTCCCTTGGCGCTGGGACTCCCTCCGCCTCTCAGCTCCGAATGCTCTTGCCGCGCACGCATTCAAACCGCCCATAGGAAAGCATTACTCAATGCTTTCCTATGGACGTTCAGTGTTTTAGAATAGCGGAAGCTCCTCTAGCGGCTGTCAGTGAGACATCCACTAGAGGCTTTCTCTGAAACTGCTATGTTTTCAGCTGCAGGGTTAAAACTAGAGGGACCTGACACCCAGACCACTTCATTGAGCTGATGTGATCTGGGTGTCTGTAGTGGTCCTTTAAGTGTGTGTGCATCTGCATGCACTGGTGTACATACCGCAGTCGCAGGGGTCACAGCCCTGCAACCCCTGCGACCAGGTGCCTGCCGCCATGTGTTGCGGGCACGGATCAATTTGCGCACTGGGGCCCCATGGGTCATGTGTACGCCACTTCACCTACCCTGGTGTCTGCCGCATGCTGTGTGGAGGGGGCGAGGATATGAATGACATCATATCCCTGCTCCCTGTGTACCACACAGCGCGGCTGGCGCCCTTTGATGGGGCTGGGCTGCAGGACAGGACTCCAAGGAGCCAAACAGCATGCATCCAGGGGACAAGATTGAACTGATGTAAGTATGTAATTGTGTACATCTCTGTATGTATGTATGTATGTATGTATGTCTCTGTATGCATGTATGTATGTATGTAGGTCTCTGTATGCCTGTATGTCTTCATATGTATGTATCTGTATGCCTGTATGTCTCTGTATGCCTGTATGTCTCTGTACAAAATGTATGTGTCTGTATGTTTCTGTATGCCTGTATGTCTCTGTATGTACAAATGTATGCCTGTATGTCTCTGTATGTACAAATGTATGTGTCTGTATGCCTGTATGTCTTTGTACGTATGTGTCTGTATGCCTGTATGTCTCTGTATACCTGTATATATGTATGTGTCTGTATGACGGTATGTCTCTGTATGCGTGTATGTCTTTGTATGCCTGTATGTATGTATGTGTCTGTATGCCTGGATGTCTCTGTATGTATGTTTCTGTATGTCTATGTATGTATGTATCTATGTATGTGTCTGTATGACGGTATGCCTCTGTATGTATGTCTTTATATGCCTGCATGTCTCTGTATGCATGCATGTCTCTGTCTGTGTCTGTATGTCTCTGTATGATTATTTCTGTGTTTGTATGAACCTTATTTTAAACGAGGGTGGGGGGCACCAAAATGCATCTTCGCCTGTGTAACTAAAAATCCTAGCACCGGTCCTGCTTCTCCAGGTCAATGAACTCTTGAATTATTACATTGAGCTCTCTCTGGCTTTGTATTTTGTGCTTTAATTTCCTCCCATAGCCATCGTCTTTCCCAGCCCCTTATGCTTATGGCCTTGGAGGAACTGGTAAATACTGGGTTTTCCCCCCGTTACTTAGACTTTGAGAACCTGTTGAATGCTTATTGTAGTGAAAACTGCATTTTTTTATTTATTTAATATAACTAAGTGTGTGTGTTTTGGTAGTAGGAACACAAAAACAGATATAAAATGTTACACATTTATCATGGCCATAACAGGCTATTACCCTAAATGACAAAGAGTTGCGGAACAAATAATAAATGTAAGAAATTAACAAATAAATTTAATTTATGTCACAAAAAGCCTTTATTCTTAAATATGTTTTTTATTTCTTACCTGAAACAAGCTCTCCACATCTACTTCAATGGCTTCATGAGGGGAATAATATCGAGCATGTGTAGTAGTATTTTGTTGGCAGGCATCTCTTTGTTCATAGACTCGCCCATCCGCCCACTGCCGGTAAAACATGCCTCCTTCAAACTCAGACTTTCAACAGAGAATAAATCAAAATAAATATATACTGTATGTCTGTTTATCAACTCAAGGAGATTCAATAATATTGAGCAGTTGTACAGGATTACACAAAAGCTGATATTTGGAAAACTGCTTAAATTATTACAATATCACAAATCATTTATTTTATACATAGATACAGAGGTACATTTAAGCTTGCAGAGTCTGAAAAAACAAGCAAAAAAACAATGCAATTTCATCACCATATGTGCCCTTGTATGCCAAGTCCAATTGGCTAGATACTATTTGGAATACGTTTTTTCTAAGGGTATTGCAGACTGCACAATATGACCACATTTGAGCCCAAAACCATCCAAACCTATTTTCTTACTGAGCTATTAAGAGCAGGAAACTGAACTCCATCAGCCCCTAGGTTAATCAAAACTGGCCTAGATTCAAATAAGTATCAGTAAATGTTATCATAGAACTACTATTTGTACTACTAGAACAGTATCATAGAACTACTATTTGTGGGGAAACATTCAATAAGATCAAACTGCAGGCCAACACAAATCCATACTCCTACACCGGTACAGTTGAAATTATCACTGCTCTCAAAACAAGTTCTACAAATGCATATTTAAAGCAAATTTTTTACGAGCCTTGTTTAATTTGATGTCGTAATGTAACACAGTGTACTAACGTATTTCTGTACTTGTTGACCAAACTTAACTGAAGACATTAAGTATAATTTTCTTGAAACCTCAAAAATAAAAAAACTTTTTTAAATAAAGTGTATCCTGCCCTGAACCCAGGAAAAAAAATATATTATAACACGGGGAGGGATGGGTGGCGGCTTGCTTTCGAAGCTGGTTGAGATGTTTCTAACATTGGAGTGTTTTTGTCTAGGGCAGCCATGACTACAAAAGTTTTTCTAACAGGAGGCAGTTTAAGTGATATAATCAAAACTGCTGATTGGTCATCTGAATAACTCTTTAAATCTTTTTATTTGAAGCCCAGTAAATAGATCTCTAAAACAGTTATCTAATTTTATTTTGTTAAGCTTTAAACATGCATAATATGAGCCTCCTGTCTGGAATAAAATTCAGGATTATAGTATAGTGATGTAAAATACCAACTTAATTAAAGACAAGAGTTGAGTATTTTCCCACCCTTTCTTTGCCCTTCACATTTATTTAATTGTGTTAATGCACAGTTCCTGTGTATTGAAGATGTGTCTTCAAGTTCCTTTGCTATTATGAAGATGGGATAGTTACCTATGGAATTCAACACTTTTCTGATTTGATCTAAAGTTATTGGTATGCATTTTAAGACTTGTATTTGGTTTTGGAGCACAGTCGCATGCAAAGAAGAGGATTCGAAGGAGAAGCGAACACCTTATATAGACTGATTGAATACGATTGGTTAATGTTACTTTGCATTTAAAGTATTGAAATTTTGGTTCTAGTTTGGTTGATTTTAATTTTGTTGCTATTGGGAGCGGTACAGAAACCAAAATACTCTCTTTCAGTCTGGAATTAACCTGTGACTTTATGTCACTATTATCAGAAAGATCCTGAATTGATCATATTTTAACATAAACCAAATTGAGCCAAACTGGACACTAATTACAGGCAAACAATGTTTGATAATAAACCATAGACACAAGTTAATGTACAGATTGTGAATAAATAAACTGATTAAACAAATATGTGGGAATCTTCCAGGATATAAGATGCCCAATTTACCAGGATGGATTCACACATTTGGAGGATGGTAAATTGAGTAAATAATTTTAATATGTTGCCTCTGAGCTTTCTTTAATTAAACCAAATAAAATTGAACATTTGAAAAAACCATTCAGAGCTTAGCAAATGACCGTAGGATTTTAGGAAAGTTGAAGGGACATGCATCATTTTGAAAATAGCTTTATAATTATATTATTTACCAGTTTATTTGTGCTTGTGCTTTCCATGCTTACCTTAGAGGGGATATCAGTGATGTTGCGAGATCATAGGACGTGCACTAGCCACTTAATGCACATTACATGCATTCATGGCTGGCACTTCGTCTAGACAATGAGTGAGCCACCAGCCACCCAGCAGTCATACCAGAAAATATCACCCTCTCTGTGTCAGATAATGCATTCTGTATGAGTTCACGTCATATCACTAATTTGAAACTTTCCTAATTTCCCTTCCAGTTCCCATCTTAATTACCTGCTTCCTTTCCAGCAGATATATATATATATATATATATATATATATATATATATATATATATATATCTGCTGGATAGGAAGCAGGTAATTAAGAACACGTAAATTACATGAACAGGAAATTCAATTTACATAAACAGGTAATTTACAGGAAGCAGGTAATTAAGAACAGGTAATTTACATGAACAGGAAATAATTGTGGTGTAAAAGGACAGGAACAGATATTAGGCAGCTGTTAAAAGGGCTGATATATATATATATATATATATATATATATATATATATATATATATATATATATATATCAGCCCTTTTAACAGCTGCCTAATATCTGTTCCTGTCCTTTTACACCACAATTATTTCCTGTTCATGTAAATTCTTCATCTTTAGGCCATCCCCATATTTAACCCTCCACATTTACCACTCACTCTATCTAAATATACCCTCTTTACCCCTCTATATCATTCTACCTCTCCCACCCTCCATATCACCATATTTTCTATGGCCCATACAATTTCCATTTTTATTCCCTTTCTATCTCATTGTTTGTCTCCATATTAATTCCTTCGATGCTATTCATATTAAAGTTCATCCTCAAGCCATGTTTCTGAATCAACTTGTGTTCTTCCACGGTCTGTGTTGGCTGCCCCTGCCATACTCTCCTTTACCACTTGGTGAATGCTGACACTCACCAGGTTGCCTGATTATGCTGTTATGACTGATCAAATGGCCAAACCTTTAACTTTTACTCAATAACTAGATACATCCTAGGAAGCAAGACAGCCTTGTCAGAGAGCTTGTAGTGCCACTGGTTAGATTCACCTCACTAACTTATTTAATTGTGCTTAATGTTTAGAACTGTGGTGGATAAGGTTCATACCTCACGTGTATCAAAGGGATGTATTGTTTAAGGTATAATGAATGCATGGCATTGCCAGTTTATAGTTATTAAATATGTAGCTTACAACCCAAAATAAATTATAATATATGCATTATCTTCATACTGAAAAAGAGCAAGTTCAATTGAGAGAGAGAGAGAGAGAGATAGATTGTGTGTGTGTGTGTGTGTATACACACACAATCAATTGAACTTGCTCTATTTCAGTATACAGATAATCTGTTTGTCCTGCCAATCAGCATTGTGTGCTCTTTTTCTCAAATCTCATGAACGTGCATATACTTTCTTATACATTGGTTCGTGCTGGTACAGGTGAAACTTAGATGGGTAGAGAGTGGGTGGGTAAGAGGCAGGTAAGTGGCACAAGTTTGGGAGGCTGACAAAGTTTATAGTAATGTTATAAAGATTTGTTGCAAACCTTTCACACTTTCCTTGCTTTATTTGAATGTGTGTATTTGCATAAGTGCTTGCTGGCTTAACACACATTGTCACATGATGCACATCCCTTTGAGGGTACAATATATGTATGACTTTTGGAGATTTAAACCACAATGTGAATCACTAACTTACCGCCTCCATGTCAGGAAGGAGACTTTCATGAGACTGGTGAAGTAACAGTCCTTTATCTACTGAACGTACAGAGCACATGGACCCGGATTCTGCAGTGATATCCAAATTCACCTTTCCTCTTGGATTAACCTCTTTTTCAGAAAACTGAAGTTTCACCTATTTTTAAGGATTCGGATCCAAAGCACAAGGAATACAATTAATATGGTACTGAAACAAAGATGCCTAAAGATTATTTAATGATGCAGCTGCCGGGGCAAGGGATAGAACAGAATATAGAGAAAATGACAAAGACAATGAGGGGTATAAACTAATGCTATCAGGGGGCAGAGATCAGAACAGAGAAGTTGAGAAGTGAGTAGAAAGTCAATGCAATACTGAGGAGAAACCTTGTTATGGAGTGTGTATGCATTAGCTATATTAGGTATGGCTTTTTATCAATAAAATATTAACAATGTATTAAATTTATTATATTAATATAATATTGTTGCATTCAGCAAATTACATCAAACATAAAAAAATTTATTAGTACACTGAATTTTCTTTATTTCTGAAAATACAGATTTTTATTTTTACAAATGTAAATTGTATGGAGAGATTCACTGGCGTGAAAAACTTAAAAAGAAAAAAAAAGTACAACATTTGTTGTAACAAATATTCAGATTAGCCAAGAGAACAGAGGTTTAATACAGTTTGGAGGCACTATTATTTGTTTATTTATGTTTTATAATTCCTTGCAGTGTTGTTTTTATTTCCTACACTTTACCTTTTGTTGTCTCGTGGATAGTGATATTTTTTAATATTCACTCACCTTGTTTTTGTAAGAAGCTGATACTCGGTATGTTGATTTGTCAGCAGTGATAGCCCCATTCTTTAATATCGTAAAAACTAACAGCTGGACTTCAGGAAACATACTCATGGTCGGTTCAATATTCAGAGAGAAGAAACCGTGCAAATCTAGGGTAAAGCAGTGCACAAACATAATATAAATAAAATAATTAAAATAACATGCAGATTGTGAAATAAACGAACAGTCTGTAGGTATTTTATGAGTAGCCTTTACTCTATATGAATACAAACAATATGTAGCAGAGGAGTGAGAGATGTATTTATTTATTTATAACATATTTTACCAGGAAAGATACATTGAAATTTGTCTCATTTTCAAGTATGTCCTCTGTCCACAAAACATTGCATTGATACAATAGGGTACAATAAAACACAAAAACAATATTAATACAAAATTTAACATAGAACAGGTATGAAATATATGATCAACCATGACAGGTGCATTCTGTTTTGAGGTATGTAGAGAGGGATCTCTTAAAGGATTTTAGGCCTGGGGAAGATTTAAAAGTGTGCGGGAGGTTGTTCCATAATTGTGGAGCTCTGTAAGAAAAGGAGGATCGGGTCGCTTTCTTTTTGTATTGAGGTAGACTAAATAAAGTGCTGGTTACATGTTATAAAAAAAAAGATAGACTAGCAAGGTTATCTTAAGCATAGGATAGAAACAAGTAACTTTTACTGGCTTCTGATCTTTCACTCATAGAGTTTTTGTGCCATGATTTTAGACAGATATGTTCCAGTGATGTGTTTGCCTGTCCTTGGCCCTCACAGCTGATGGTGGTTATAGAAGATGCAATAAGACAAGCCTTTGCAGTCTGCCATCATTCACTCAGCAATAGGTACACATATCTCCCAAGGGGCCGGGGTGGAAGCCTCCTTGAGTTTGCTACAGTGGAAGCACATCTCACATCCCTAATAATTTCCAAAATCTAGTAAATAATAAAACCACAGAGCGCAGATGCCTTTAACTATTCTAATCTAAGATGTTGATATGTAATTGTATTTCAAACTTTGAGTTACTCTAATTTTATGAAAAATAATTTGATAAATATGATGAGGTTCACTATACGAGTCTGTTGCAATCCTATCAAGCCACTGCTATTGGCAACATCAGCTATTTAGAAGCTGCTGCTATTTGTCAACTCCTAATTTCTTTTTACAAACTGGGAGAATAACATTCTCTTGTAAAGATCCCACTTCAGATTAGAACTTGCTGTTAAAGCACAGAAACACTTAGTATGCACGCTGTCACCATAAAGTCTCACCATGTGCCTGCATGCTTCACTGTGATTGGCCTTAGCAGGAGACAGTGACTACAATGAATTATCCCAGGCAGTAGTCCCTGCTTCCTCTAACCAAATTCAAGATAACCAGTGTCATTGGGAACATCCAGGTATGGATTTGGAATGCACTCTTTGGGGTTAAACCGTTTTTGAACGGTTTAACCTCTCAAGCTAAGGATGCACCAGGGACCTCCTTGCACCATAACAACATTGTTGCAATTAAGTTGTTATGGTGCTGAAATTGGTCCTTTTCGTGGTTCAATTGCCATTTTTGATAGAGTAAAAGGAAGCACAGAGAATGGTTTGCTTGTGCCAGCAGAAGCTTTTTACATTAACCAGGTGATACCAATCTTACAAATATTTTGGAGAAAAAAAGACTAATCAAATGGAAATTGCGTAGTGTCACGCAGGCTTCATATTTAAAAACATCACACATTTCAATGTATCGGCTTGGGTCCCAGGTTTGCAGAGAATGTGGACTTTTGCTATTTATTTGAACAAATATTAAACACATGTTATTTTAATATAATAGTGCTCGCTCTTGAACACCTGCAAAAGGAAATTGAGAATTCGGAGGCTGAATAAGCAAGTATCGAACTAGTATCACAGGAGTATTGGACCTTGGAAAATTTGGAAGCTAACACTGAGCTAAATAAACAGATGGAAGATCGAGATCAGAAACATTCTAAATGTTTAACATAATCACGGAGGAACAAGGGAGAGAATGACTACACTCACCAAGATCAGAGGAGGCATCCTATAAGAAAAATGAATGCGCCAAGGCAGAACCAAGAGATATCAGCATCTGACAGTACACATATAGAAACACATCCGCTGTTTACAAATACATCTTTTGGTGCATCATTTTTAGGACTAGCTGCAAAACAGATGTTGGGGTGGGCTCATATGTCAGAATAAAATTTAGCATTTTACTTCACTCTCCAAGTCTCACTACTGTTTATGGTTGGAAACCAGTAATAAACCAGTTGCTAATTGGAGGTTAATGGCTCCTAGAGGGCATAATGGGAGCTGTTGGCCACTACTTAGCGACAGGCTTTCAGTAAAGCAAACTGGTTTCTCCCTGTCCCTTGTGAAATGTGGTGTGCAGTAAGCTGCTTAAAGTCCTGTCAGGCATTTTAGCAGGTAGCAGTTGGCTGTTAAAAAAGCAGCAATTCCTGAATAACAGCACTTATCATTGCCATTTAGAAGTTATATATCTAGCAGACACACCTACCATAGCTGTCGCAACCTCTTTAATCTACAATCTCAAGTTTTTCCTTAATGTTTATCTTTCATCACTTAAAAATGTGCAGTAATTGCAAATGTCATACTATTGTTATACATATAACTGATGCGCTTGATCTAGCTGTTGTGGCTGTTCAAGCAAGTTGTAAAGCTCGCACGCCAAAAATAAAGAATTCAAAAAAAAAAAAAAAAAAAAGCAGCAATTCCTGAAAAAAGCCATAATTTGTGTGTATTTAAGAATCAAGAGTTGGAAAAACTGCACAAGTGAATAAACCACTACCGTTTGACACTGCAATAAGCGCACTCACTAGTATCACTTGACTCTCCTTTAACATCCAGGTTGTGTTCTCCACCTGACACGATTCTTCCTTTGCTTGAAATCTGCAGTAACAGAAAATGAAATTAACTCAGTCCACTAGTAGTTTTTTATTTTTTATTAAATATCAGATAAACGTGATTATTTACTTCTAATATGAAATAGAAAATACCATACCTTATCCCTTGAGGTAAATACATACCCATGTAAAAATAATAATTAACAGACAACGTCAGCAATGTATATGTGTTAATCGAATTTGTATTGGAAAGGTATGTAAAAATAGTATTCTTATTATAGATCAAGTTCTGTTTTGCTACCCAGCAAAGAAACACATTTCTTGGCTAGAATTTATTCTGGCTTTGGCATCGTTTATACAAATAAGTGTTTCTACTCCTTGCTGTGCTCCATGCGATTGCACACAGTTGCTTTGTGTAAAATCACCAGAAGGGTAGACTTTTTGTGCCGCATCACCCATAGGCACTGATTTATTGTAGACATGGCTCTCCCGACAAATGTCTCTGTGTCTCAGCCTGCTTGTGAAGACTGGTTTTATATGCACAGAATTTCTAGGTTATAAATACATATTGGGATGTTTTATACTTGACTACAAATTCTAATTATAGATTGGAGGCAGGTGTGTCATCTTCTAAGTACAAGCCAGAGATACGAATTCAGACTTCATAATTTGACCAGCAGTAATTTTCAGGAGCAGGTCTACAAAGTCCATAATTCAGCACTGCTCGACTCCTGACATACATGACCCAGTAGAATATAGACACAATACTCACCAAGTAGAATATAGTAAGTTCATTGGAGTTAGGATTCAAGTCATTCTTTTCAATCGAGTATTCAACTTTTACTGGCTGCTTAACATTACAAGTCAACTTGTTTGCAATGTTCTCTACTTTAAAAAAACTGTTGCTTGCGGTGTAGAAAGGATAAAGCAATCTGCCAGCCATTGTATAATGATCATTTTCCTCTTCATCTTCCAAATCGAAGGCTCCCTGGATTAGGCATGAGGGGGGAAACATGAAACAATCAGGATTAAACAAATCCAGAAGGACAAAATATGCAATCTGAAAGCAATGAGTAATAACGTTTGTTTTTATCCTTGGTTATTTGATGTCTTTGTTTGTACAACCAACACCCAATAGCAAGAATGATTACATTATTTGGGAACTATTCAGGAATCAGTATCTGAACAGCTCATGAGCTGATCAGTGCTATTATGGGGGAAATGAATATCATGTTACATTGATTCAAATGGGTTTTGGAGCAATATTATTCAAGGAATTGTTTTCATATTAAAAGCAAATCGTAAGCACTCCATATATTCCATAAATATATATTCAGCAGATAATGGATGTGGCTGTTATGAAGCTGTTGGATTTAAAACATATACAAAACTATCCTTTAAAAACATATATAGAGATGTCGCGAACATAAAATTTTCCGTTCGCGAATGGCGAACGCGAATTTCCGCAAATGTTCGCGAATGTGCGAACCGGGCGAACCGCCATAGACTTCAATAGGCAGGCGAATTTTAAAACCCACAGGGACTCTTTCTGGCCACAATAGTGATGGAAAAGTTGTTTCAAGGGGACTAACACCTGGACTGTGGAATGGCGGAGGGGGATCCATGGCAAAACTCCCATGGAAAATTACATAGTTGATGCAGAGTCTGGTTTTAATCCATAAAGGGCATAAATCACCTAACATTCCTAAATTGTTTGGAATAACGTGCTTTAAAACATCAGGTATGATGTTGTATCGATCAGGTAGTGTAAGGGTTACGCGCGCTTCATAGTGACAGACCAAACTCCCCGTTTAACGCACCGCAAACAACCGCAAACAGTCCATTTGTACAACCGCAAACTCCCCATTTGCACAAGGTTGGATACCAAGCTAGCCATGTCCCGTTCCTTGTCCTCACTGATGTCATTGAAGGTCTCTTCCTCCACCCAGCCACGTACAACACCAAGGGTCCCCGAAAGGTGACAAGAAGCCCCCTGGGACGCCTGCTCTGTTTGGTCTTCCACCTCCTCAAAGCCACCTTCCTCCTCTGACTCCTCTTCTTCAGACTCCTCTCTCTGTGTTGCCTCTCTCTGTGTTATTATAAGGTGTGTTAAGTAGTACTATTCCTATCAGTTTAATCCCTGTTACGTCCCCTATCAGGGGACGTGTATATGGCATCGATTTTAGGAACCGGGAGATGGAAAAAGATGCTTGGTCGGTCCTCCTACTTCAAATTTGGGGCACTGCGCATGCAATCTAATGTGCCACCAGATAGGAGTGGTGTGTTAAGTAGTACTATTCTTATCAGTTTAATCCCTGTTACGTCCCCTATCAGGGGACGTGTATATGGCATCGATTTTAGGAACCGGGAGATGGAAAAAGATGCTTGGTCGGACCTCCTGCTTCAAATTTGGTGCACTGCGCGTGCAATCTAATGTGCCACCAGATAGGAGTGGTGTGTTAAGTAGTACTATTCCTATCAGTTTAATCCCTGTTATGTGCCTTTTTTTTGGTTTGGTTTTCGAAGCCACAGTGCAGCACCAGAGGCCAGAAAAATTAGGCATGTACACATGCCTGAAAAATTAGGTATTTTTGCAGCCGCTGCTATAGCAGCGGCCAGAAAAATTGCTGTTTGTTTCCCAGGCAGAAATTGCCCTAAAATATTGCGGCTTGAACCTTAGTTGGTGGCGGATAAGTCACGCAAGTCATCCGGCATTCAGAAATAAAATACAGCAGCATTTTTAGCCCAAGGCAGCTCATCTCATCAGGCGTTTTTTAGTCGAATGTATCGCCAACTGTCAGTCCCTTCGGGATCCATCCCTCATTCATCTTAATAAAGGTGAGGTAATCTAGACTTTTTTGACCTAGGCGACTTCTCTTCTCAGTGACAATACCTCCTGCTGCACTGAAGGTCCTTTCTGACAGGACACTTGGAGCGGGGCAGGACAGAAGTTCTATCGCAAATTGGGATAGCTCAGGCTACAGGTCAAGCCTGCACACCCAGTAGTCAAGGGGTTCATCGCTCCTCAGAGTGTCGATAACTGCAGTTAAGGCGAGGTAGTCTGCTACCTGTTGGTCGAGTTGTTCTCTGAGGGTGGACCCCGAAGGGCTGTGGCGATGCATAGGACTTAAAAAGCTCTGCATGTCCTCAATCATCAACACGTCTGTAAAGCGTCCTGTCCTTGAGGGCGTGGTCGTGGGAGGAGGAGGATTACTTTCACCTCTTCCCCGGTTAGATTCCCGTTGTGCTGTGACATCACCCTTATACGCTGTGTAAAGCATACTTTTTAATTTATTTTGGAAATGCTGTATCCTTTCCGACTTGTGGTAATTCGGTAACATTTCAGGCACTTTCTGCTTATACCGGGGGTCTAGTAGTGTGGACACCCAGTACAGGTCGTTCTCCTTCAGCCTTTTTATACGAGGGTCCCTCAACAGGCACGACAGCATGAAAGACCCCATTTGCACAAGGTTGGATGCTGAGCTACTCATGTCCCGTTCCTCGTTCTCAGTGATCTCACTGAAGGTATGTTCTTCCCCCAGCCACGTACAACACAACGGGTACAAGATAGGTGACAATGAGCACCCCGGGATGCCTGTTGTGGTTGGTCTTCCTCCTCCTCCTCAAAGCCACATTCCTCCTCTGACTCCTCTTCCTCACAATCCTCTTCCAGCGTTGCCACAGGTCCAGCAAGCGATGCTGATAAGGCTGTTTCTGGTGGTGATGATGACCACAACTCTTCCTCTTCACGCTCATCTACGGCCTGATCCAGCACTCTTCGCAGGGCACGCTCCAGGAAGAAAACAAATGGTATGATGTCGCTGATGGGGCCTTCGGTGCAACTGACTAGGTTTGTCACCTCCTCAAAAGGACGCATGAGCCTACAGGAATTGCGCATGAGCGTCCAGTAATGTGGCAAAAAAATCCCCAGCTCCGCAGAGGCTGTCCTAGCACCCCGGTCATACAAATAGTCGTTAACGTTAAAGTCAAAAAAGTGTTGTTTCTTTTAAATGTACACTACTGTTACACCAGATATGAGTTGCACTGGTGTGACACTGTGCCCTGGCAGGCCCTGAAATGCACACCTGTGAAGGAAACTGACTGCTATTATATTACAGTAAATTTTTTTTATTTTTTTTTAAATGCAAGCTATTGTGACACCAGGTATGAGTGGTGGCACTGGGCAAGTGGGCACAGTATACGCTGTGAGCCTGACACACACGCTGGCAGGCAGGCAACTGCAATTAGATTACAGGGAAAAAAAAGCAGACTGATGTTCTAGCCCTAAAAAGGGCTTTTTGGGATGCTGTCCTTACAGCAGAGATCAGATGAGTCCTTCAGGGCTGTAGTGCACACTGAATACACTAGCCTAGCTATCGATCCCTATTAAATCAGCAGCAGCTACACTGTCCCTCCTCTCACTAAGAATGCAGCTTCCGAATAAATCTAAAATGGATGCTGTCCAGGAGGTGGGAGGATCTGGGAGGGAGGGTCTGCTGCTGATTGGCTGAAATGTGTCTGCTGACTGTGAGGTACAGGGTCAAAGTTTACTCAATGATGATGAATAGGGGGCGAACCGAACATCGCATATGTTCGCCCACCGTGGCGAACGCGAACAAGCTATGTTCGCCGGGAACTATTCGCTGGCTAACTATTCGTGACATCTCTAAACATATACAAACCTATCTTTTAAATTTCCATGATCCCTACACTCATGTATTACCATGGGGACTACTTTCCCACAGCGTTTAAAAACGAAAGGAAGTTTATTGAACTTGACACTCGATTAATTTTGTTGCCAAGCTGTTACAAGCTATTACACTTGTTGCTGTTACTCTCTACTTCTATCCCACTTTTTCCAGTTTCTGAGCTTTTATCTATTCACTCATTGTCCTATTCCCTCTTACTCAGTCTTTGATAGACATACTTTCTGGCTATCAGGACGCACTACTACCGTTACTCTCTACTTGTTGCAGGACCTCTGCTTGATTACCTACTTCACTGCTTTCTATTCCCCTTGAACTCAGGCGTATTATAAGGATTCTGATTTTGGTTGCTGATTTGGACTTGACATACCCAGAATAGTAAAATTAACTGCAGGACACTGTGTTCCTCATGTGCTGGTCTGAAGGTTCCAACCTTCTCCTGCTCCACCTGCTTGTTAAAACAACGCCTCACACCTTCTCTGGCATCAATCAGTGGATCTACTTAACTTGTAAGTTAAAAAGCAGTGGGTTTTTTTCCATGTGTGCTGCTGCTGAGTCAATTAGGGGGACTGTCCCTCAATTTCCACCTTTGTGGGGTTTCTATAACCTGTATAAACCCACAGCTGACTCACTGAGCTTGCTCACTTAAAGTAGTCTTATTTAAGTAGGAGTTAAAACAACAGTAGTGTAAACTAACAAAGTAAATATTGTTTTACTGTCCTGCTTACTTGTTTTTTGGCAACTAGGGAAATGAGTGTTAGCAAGATTGTTTGTCTGACTCAGTGCACATCTTGTAACATGTATGCATGACTGAATGTACCCATCCAGGGTCCATACCTCTGTTACAGGTGTGTGCGAGTGGCTTCACTGGAAGCTCAGATTGGATATCTGGAGAAGCAAATTGTGAAAATGTGCAAATAAGATAGGGGATAATCTGCTAAATACAGATACAATAAAGAAACAAAGCGTTTAACTGTGTGGGGACTGGTGCTAATATGTAATCACAATTGGTCACTCACAAATTTGTGGAGTTAAAACAGCCTTGAATGGTATATTTTTCCTTCAGTATCCAGTGTATTGTCCCTCCTCACATATTCATCATCGAATAGATGTATATATCTCAAAAGAGAAAGATATACACAAAAATGTAGTGCACTTCCAGAGTTTGATAAAAAAAAGTATTTAATGACTTACATTTAGATATAAAACAAACAGCTTGTCACATACACGTCCTATGCGTTTCGTCCTAGGTTTGGACTTCCTCAGGGACTTAGGGCAATAAAGTGCAGTAAAAGATAATAGCAGCAATTCAAAAGATCCCTCCCACAGTCCTTTTATACATCCCCATTTAATGTTAAAAGTCTTTCAGCTGGTATTCAATTTTCGTTTTGGCGGTATGGAACCGATGATGTCATCACGTGCGTCGCGGTGTTGGACCGGGTGACGTCATCGCGTACGTCGCGTGCGTTCCACCTTGCGTTTCACAGACCCGGAAGTGGGTCGCAACCGTTGATCTGTCTCACTTGTTCTGTTACATGGACTCAAAACGTGTATAAATGGATGGACAAAACGGAAAGGGGGAGAGAAAGGCAATTAAAAAAGTTCTCTGGATGGCACTACCTTCACAAAATAAGATGAAATCAGAGAAAATATATGTTCACAATACAATCTATGGTTATAAATCTGTAAATATATATCTCATTTTGATGAATAAAGGATTCAGGTTTATACAAAAACATGTGTTTACCTATTTAACATATATATACCATTCGCCTATTTAACATATATATATACCATTCTCACAATTTGTATACCTCATATGAGAAGAAATACATAAAGTATATTAATAGTACTGTAATTTAACATCTTGTGTGTTTATAATACAATGTACATTATTTATACATACATATAGATAATGGTATAGTTGGTGAAACCCATTTATGTTGCACTTTTGTCTCTTTTTACTTAAAGGTGAATGAAATCAATTTATATCTTTGAATAATAATAAAGAAAATAGGTTAAAATGAAATAAATTGAGACAAAAAGTGCAACATAAATGGGTTTCACCAACTATACCATTATCTATATGTATGTATAAATAATGTACATTGTATTATAAACACACAAGATGTTAAATTACAGTACTCATCGGTTCCATACCGCCAAAACGAAAATTGAATACCAGCTGAAAGACTTTTAACATTAAATGGGGATGTATAAAAGGACTGTGGGAGGGATCTTTTGAATTGCTGCTATTATCTTTTACTGCACTTTATTGCACCAAGTCCCTGAGGAAGTCCAAACCTAGGTAGAAACGCGTAGGACGTGTATGGTGACAAGCTGTTTGTTTTATATCTAAATGTAAGTCATTAAATACTTTATCATACTCTGGAAGTGCACTAAATTTTTGTGTATATCTTTCTCTTTTGAGATATATACATCTATTCGATGATGAATATGTGAAGAGGGACAATACACTGGATACTGAAGGAAAAAGATACCATTCAAGGCTGTTTTAACTCCACAAATTTGTGAGTGACCAATTGTGATTACATATTAGTACCAGTCCCCACACAGTTAAACGCTATGTTTCTTTATTGTATCTGTATTTAGCAGATTATCCCCTATCTTATTTGCACATATCTATTGAAGACAAGAGGAAGTCTTCGGGGATTCACCTGGATACTTCACCTAAAATATAAAGGGAAGTCCCGGTTTGCTTTAAATTATATATATTATATATATTTTTTCTTCACTGCGTTGTGTTCACATACCGTATATACTCGAGTATAAGACGAGTTTTTCAGCACATTTTTTGTGCTGAAAAAACCCAACTCGTTTTATACTCGAGTCTGTTGTCTGTATTATGGCAATTTACATTGCCATAATACAGACAGGGGACTGTGGGGCCTGCTCCCAGTGTAAGTCTCGCGAGAGCCGCGGGGTCATAGTGCGGCTCTTGCGAGACTTACACTGTGAGCTGACAGAGGAGCTGCACGGACCGGCGCGGAGGAGAAGGGAGCTGACAGGAGCTGCAGGAGAGGTAAGTAAACTCTCTGCCAGCCCCCTCCTCCCCCCACTGGACTACCAATGCCACTGGACCACCAGGGAAGGAGAGCCCCCCTCCCTGCCATGTATCAAGCAGGGAGGGGGGACGAAAAAAAATATTAATAATAATAAAAGAAAAGAAAAAATAATAATAATAAAAAAATGAATATAACAAAAAATCTATTAATATTAAAATAATAATAAAAAAAATAATAAAAATGCCCACCCCCCCACCAAGGCTCTGAAATCATACTCTGCATTAAACAAAACACACACTGCACTCATACACACACTGCATTCAAACACACACTGCATTCAAACACACACACACACTGCACTCATACACACACTGCACTCATACACACTGCACTCATACACACACTGCATTCATACACACACACACTGCATTCATACACACACACTGCATTCATACACACACACTGCATTCACACACACAAATAAATATTAAATTAATGTAATTTTTTTAGGATCTAATTTTATTTAGAAATTTACCAGTAGCTGCTACATTTCCCACCCTAGTCTTATACTCAAGTCAATAAGTTTTCCCAGTTTTGGGGGGTAAAATTAGGGGCCTCGGCTTATATTCGGGTCGGCTTATACTCGAGTATATACGGTACATTGTTGTTTTTGTTTGCATATCTTGATCCTCATTATTGTGACACAATCATTATGGCAACTTATTCATTTGCAAATATACAAAGAGGTAGAAATGTAAGATTTGAAAAAATGTTTCAACAAAATACAGACAATATCCCTTTAAGAGATTCTGATAAGTACTATTTCACCAAATTAGAACGTCTAATGGTGAAAGAAACAAAAAAATGGTGGGAAGTGTCCTATCTAGAAGGTTACCTCAAAGAGGGATTAATCCCTAGGGGATTAAGAGTGGAAAAAATTACAGCATGTGGTATAGATAATGAGGAATTCCTAAAAAAAAATGGGACTCAATCTTAGACACATGTTCACAAAACCTTATGAAATTAACAATTGAATTTGAAAAATAAGGTAGAGAACAAATAGAGATAGATATAAAAACCCTAGAATCTGAGGGAAGTCAAAATATAGAACCCAATAAATATAAAGAAAAAGAACAAGAAATTTGTAATGTAATCAATAACTTAGAAGAAAAAATTGCAGAGACCAAAAACAATAAAATGAAGAGAGATAGAAGAGACAAAACTTTTAACACTTTTTCCACTAGCAACAAAATTTAAAAGAAATACAAACGAAACTTTGATAGAGATACTAGAAACTTTGAAGGACCACAAAAAAAACACTTACCGTATATACTCGAGTATAAGCCGAGTTTTTCAGCACATTTTTTGTGCTGAAAAACCCCAACTCGGCTTATACTCGAGTCAGAGTCTGTATTATGGCAATTTGCATTGCCATAATACAGACTGGGGGGAGAGGGGTGCTGGCAGAGCTGTACTTACCTTTCCTGCAGCTCTTGTCAGCTCTCTCCTCCTCCGCGCCGTCCGTTCAGCACCTCGGTCAGCTCCCAGTGTAAGTCTCTCGCGAGACTTACACTGGGAGCTGACAGAGGGAGCTGCACAGACCGCGCGGAGGAGGAGAGAGCTGACAGGAGCTGCAGGAAAGGTAAGTACAGCTCTACCAGCACCCCTCTCCCCCCACTGAACTACCAATGACACTGGACCACCAGGGAAGGAGCCCCCCTCCCTGGCCAGCTAGCAAGCAGGGAGAGGGGACGAAAAAAAAAAGATAATTAAATAATAAATAATAATAATAAAAAATAATAATATAAAAAAATTAAATAATAATTAATAATATATCAAATGCCCACCCCCACCAACACATACACAAACACACACTGCATCACACACTCACACTTCATTCATATACACACACTGCACTCATACACACACTGCATTCACACACACACTGCACTCATACACACACTGCACTCACACACACACTGCACTCACACACACACTGCACTCACACACACACACTGCACTCACACACACTGCACTCATACACACACACACTGCACTCATACACACACACTGCACTCATACACACACACTGCACTCATAAACACTAATAAATATTCAATAATATATACGCACACACACTGCACTCATACTCACACACACTGCACTCATACACACACACTGCACTCATACACACACACTGCACTCATACACACTGCACTCATACACACTGCACTCATACACACTGCACTCATACACACACACTGCATTCATTATATACACACACTGGAAATAAATATTAAATTAATATATACGCACACACACTGCACTCATACGCACACACACTGCACTCATACACACACACACTGCACTCATACACACACACACACTGCACTCATACACACACACTGCACTCACGCACTGCACTCACACACTGCACTCATACGCACACTGCACTCATACGCGCACTGCACTCATACGCGCACTGCACTCATACACGCACTGCACTCATACACGCACTGCACTCATACACGCACTGCACTCATACACGCACTGCACTCATCCGCACACTGCACTCATACGCACACTGCATTCATACGCACACACTGCATTCATACGCACACACTGCATTCATTATATACACACACTGTAAATAAATATTCAATTAATATCATTTTTTTAGGATCTAATTTTATTTAGAAATTTACCAGTAGCTGCTGCATTTCCCACCCTAGTCTTATACTCGAGTCAATACATTTTCCCAGTTTTTTTGGGTAAAATTAGGGGCCTTGGCTTATATTCGGGTCGGCTTATACTCGAGTATATACGGTATTTCAGAAAACCTGATACATATAAAAGAAACCCCTCACCCATTCGAATAAGAAATTCTCCAATTAACCACACACGAAATTCACCCATTAAAACTAGAAGATATTCTAATAATTACACACGATGTCCACTTATCACGAGACGAAAAACATTCACTGCAAACAACGTCTCACAGATTCAAAATTCCACTAAACAAAGGGGAAGGAAAGAATCGATTTCCCCAAATCAGTGTGATTCTCTCCCTAGGAGATCTTATGCCCAAGTAACAAGAACTAGTCTGGAACATCCAGATGAGAGGGAGAATCTTTTTTTAGAGGGAGGGTCCCACAGGGATGGGAGAATAACTCAATTTTTCAAACCACGCCACAATCACCAGGGAATCACATCAGACATTCACTCAATTTCCCCCAAAAGAAAAAGAATAGAGGAGAATCCACAGAGAGAGGACTCCCTAAGACAAAGACACTAGAGAAACACTATGGAATCTACAATCTAACAGATATAGAGTTATGTGACACTGATTTAAAAGCTCTGAGCAAAGGTCTAAAATTTGCCCCTAATCAAAAAATGAATTTCTTTAATACTTACATTGATGTCCAGAAATATATTCGCAAAATGACATTAAAAAGATTTTTTCTAAAAAGAGAGATAGAAGAAAATACATCCCCAAAAAGTATAGATGAAACTATTTTAGAACAGAAACAATTTAAAAAGAAATCACATTTCTATCCAGTAGGGGATAGAGGTCCTTTTGAAGAGTTATATAATACTATAATACTAGTTGAAGAAATAGCTAAAATGACAATGAAGGGGGAAGTTATCATCATGGGTGACTTTAATCTTCCTGATGTGAATTGGAAAACAAAAATAGCTACTTGTGCCAGGAGCACACATATTCTAAACTCCCTACTGGGATTGTCTCTAAAACAAGTCGTTGAGGAGCCAACTCGTAAAGAGGCCATACTAGATTTAGTGTTAACAAATGGAGATTTGGTATCAGATATTACTGTAGGTGAAAGTTTAGGATCCAGTGATCATCAGTCAGTGTGGTTTAATATAAGAACAGTGACTGAGTCACACCACACAAAAACAAAAGTTTTAGACTTTAGAAAAACAGACTTTTCTAAAATTAGAAAATGTGTAAAGGAGTCATTATCAGACTGGAGCAATTTATATGGAGTCCAAAAGAAATGGGATTATTTAAAAGTTGCACTACTGAAGGCAACAGAAAATTGCATTAGGCTTGTCAGTAAAAGCAAAAAATTCAAGAAACCACTGTGGTACTCCGCAGATGTGGCCAAAATAGTAAAAAACAAAAAGTTAGCATTTAGTAATTATAAAAAAAACCAGAGTGAGGAAGACAGAATGACCTATAAGATTAGGCAGAAAGAGGCTAAGCAAGTTATAAGAGCTTCCAAATCACACACAGAAGAGAAAATAGCACAGTCGGTAAAAAAGGGGGACAAAACTTTTTTAGATACATAAATGAGAAAAGAAAAGTAAAACAAGGATTAGTTAGATTAAAAACAAAAGAAGGAAGGTATGTAGATGAGGATAAAGGTCTAGCTGACTGCCTCAATGAATATTTTTGTTCGGTATTTACAGATGAAAATGAAGGAAAGGGACCTCAGTTAAGAAAAAGGATAAATGAGTAATTTATTACACGTGAGTTTACAGAGGAAGAGGTTCTATTTCAACTGTCAAAAGTAAAGACAAATAAGTCAATGGGACCTGATGGAATACACCCAAAGCTATTAAAAGAGCTTAGTGGTGTACTAGCAAAACCATTAACAGATTTATTTAACCAATCATTGATAACAGGAGTAGTCCCAGAAGATTGGAAGTTAGCGAATGTTGTGCCCATTCACAAGAAAGGTAATAGGGAGGAGTCGGGCAACTATAGGCCAGTAAGCCTTACTTCAGTAGTGGGGAAAGTGATGGAAACCATGTTAAAGGATAGGATTGTTGAACATCTAAAAACACATGGATTTCAAGATCAGAGACAACATGGGTTTACTTCAGGGAGATCATGCCAAACTAATCTTATTGATTTTTTTGATTGGGTAACTAAAATTATAGGTCAGGGTGGTGCAGTAGACATTGCGTACCTAGATTTCAGTAAGGCTTTTGACACTGTTGCACATAGAAGGCTTATCAATAAACTACAATCTTTGAGTTTGGATTCCAATATTGTTGAATGGGTAAGGCAGTGGCTGAGTGACAGGCAACAGAGGGTTGTAGTCAATGGAGTATATTCGAAGCTTGGGCTTGTCACCAGTGGGGTACCTCAGGGATCTGTACTTGGACCCATTCTCTTTAATATTTTTATTAGTGATATTGCAGAAGGTCTTGATGGTAAGGTGTGTCTTTTTGCGGATGATACTAAGATATGTAACAGGGTTGATGTTCCAGGAGGGATAGGCCAAATGGAAAATGATTTAGGTAAACTAGAAAAATGGTCAGAGTTGTGGCAACTGACATTTAATGTGGATAAGTGCAAGATAATGCATCTTGGACGTAAAAACCCAAGGGTAGAGTACAAAATATTTGATAGAGTCCTAACCTCAACATCTGAGGAAAGGGATTTAGGGGTGATTATTTCTGATGACTTAAAGGTAGGCAGACAATGTAATAGAGCAGCAGGAAATGCTAGCAGAATGCTTGGTTGTATAGGGAGAGGTATTAGCAGTAGAAAGAGGGAAGTGCTCATGCCATTGTACAGAACACTGGTGAGACCTCACTTGGAGTACTGTACACAGTACTGGAGACCCTATCTTCAGAAGGATATTGATACCTTAGAGAGAGTTCAAAGAAGGGCTACTAAATTGGTTCATGGATTGCAGGATAAAACTTACCAGGAAAGGTTAAAGGATCTTAACATGTATAGCTTGGAGGAAAGACGAGACAGGGGGGATATGATAGAAACATTTAAATACATAAAGGGAATCAACACAGTAAAGGAGGAGACTATATTTAAAAGAAGAAAAACTACCACAACAAGAGGACATAGTCTTAAATTAGAGGGACAAAGGTTTAAAAATAATATCAGGAAGTATTACTTTACTGAGAGGGTAGTGGATGCATGGAATAGCCTTCCAGCTGAAGTTGTAGAGGTTAACACAGTAAAGGAGTTTAAGCATGCGTGGGATAGGCATAAGGCTATCCTAACTATAAGATAAGGCCAGGGACTAATGAAAGTATCTAGAAAACTGGGCAGACTAGATGGGCCGAATGGTTCTTATCTGCCGTCACATTCTATGTTTCTATGTTTCTATGTTTCTTTTCTAGAAACGTTTAACAGCATGGTATGCCATTACCTAGAAAAATTAGAAAAATAAAAAACCTAGGAGAAAACAAATATAATATGAACAAAGAAGAATCAGCAAGTATAACTAAATTGCAGAAAATGGACACCGTAGTAATAAAGGAAGCCGACAAAGGGGGAGCTATAGTCATCATGACAAAAGAATACTATATGAATGAGGCATATAGAATTTTGGGAGACATAGAAACTTACATTAAACTCACAGGAGATCCAAAGAAAAAAATTAGCACCATCTTGGGATCCTTGTTGGATCAAGCTTATAAAAACAATATAATTTCTAAAAACAATAAGGAATATCTTTTTAATAATTTTCCAATAATACCCATCACTTATTTTCTCCCTAAATTACACAAGAACCCAATAACCCCCCCAGGTAGGCCAATCATCAGTGGCATAAACTCTGTATCTGCTCACTTATCAGAATTCGTAGACCATCACCTTCAAAAATATGCGCAAGAAGCATCTTCCTACTTAAAAGACACTGCCCACATTTTAAGAATTATGGAGAATGTAATTTGGGAACCTGACTATGTCTGGGTGACCATAGATGTCACGTCATTATATACAATAATAAAACACAATAAAGGTTTAGTTGCGTCGGAACGGATTATGGAGAAAGATGAAAATATATCATAAAATGTTCGAAATTTTATTTTAAATAGTATTCACTATATTCTTAAGCATAATTATTTTTTCTTTGATGATTCATTTTACCTCCAGACCACTGGTACAGTCATGGGGACCAGGTTCGCCCCCAGCTATGCAAACATATATATGCGGGATTGGGAATCCAACCACATATGGAGTGGGCATAGCTGGGTAGCGAACCTGGTCCTATGGAAACGCTTCATTGATGACATAATATTGATTTGGCAAGGTTCACAGGACGACTTGTCATCATTTATAGATTACATTCATCAAAATGACTACGGTTTAAAATTTACACATGAAACAAACATTACTACTATCAATTTCCTTGATCTAAGTCTCTTTATAGAAAATAATCAGATTCAATCAAAATGTTTTTTTTAAAAAAACAGAGGGCAATAGCTTCATCCATAGAAAAAATTGCCATAAAGACAAATGGTTGTAAACCATACCAAAAAGTCAGCTAATACGAGTGAGAAGAAATTGTACAAATAACTCAGACTATAGAGAACAAGCCGAGCATTTAAAAAATAAATTTGTGGCAAAAAAATATGAAACAACACTGCTAGACAAAGAAATTAAGGAAATAGTAAAAAAGAATAGAAGAGATCTGATAGCATCTAACCCCAAAAGACACTCTAAGGATAATTACAATCTTTCTTTCACTACTCAATACAACACAACACTGGAAAATAAAAAAAGATTCTCAACAAACACTGGGACATTTTGTGCCAGGATCCCATTCTAGGTAAAGTTTTACCAAAAAAAAACACCAGTCATTTTTAGGAGGACGAAAAACCTAAAAATTTTAGCCCCAAGCTATGCTCTAAAAATTCCACACAAAAGTATGACCTTGAATATTGGTGGTTTTATCCCTTGTAATTCTTGTAAAGCCTGTAAAAATCAAAAATTTGTACAAAAGAGAGAATTTATGAGCTTCACCACAAAAGAGAGATTTAAAATAAAATCTAATATAAATTGCAACACGAGAAATGTGGTTTACATGCTACAATGCCCTTGCGGGAAACAGTATGTGGGGAGAACATGTAGAAAATTAAAAGAGAGGATACTAGAACATCAAAATAATATTAGAAAGAAATCAATGACCATTGTACCATTACCTTGCAATACTTGCAATAAATTCGATTAGCGGAGCTTCATTTTTTTGGGCATAGAGCATGTGGACCCATATTGGAGAGGAGGGAATTTGACTAAAAAGCTCTCTCAAAGAGAGACTTTTTGGATCAACAAATTAAAAATACTTCAACCTCTTGGTTTAAATTTAGAAATTGATTTGCTTTTTTGAAGATTAAATGAACCACTAATTTTATGTTCTGTGTTTTGTGGAGTGTTTGGGTATCACTGCACTTTTCTCTCATTCGAAAAATTAAGGATCTTCATCTTAATATTTTTTATTTGTATTTTTATTTTTATTTTTATTTTATTTTTATTTTTATTTTTATTTCTATTTTTACGTTTCTTTTTCTTTTTCTTTTCATTTTTCTTTTAATTTTAATTTTAATTTTAATTTTCATTTTTCGTTTATTTTTATTTATTTTTTATTTTTTATTTGTATTTTTATTTTAATTTTATTATTATTATTTTTACTCCTATCTTTATGATTATATTAATATATTATAATATTAGTATATCTTCATTTTTTATTTTTTATTCATTTAATTTTTAAAATATTGTTTTTATTATATTTTTAAATGTATTTCATTTTAACCTATTTTCTTTATTATTATTCAAAGATATAAATTGATTCCATTCACCTTTAAGTAGAAAGAGACAAAAGTGCAACATAAATGGGTTTCACCAACTATACCATTATCTATATGTATGTATAAATAATGTACATTGTATTATAAACACACAAGATGTTAAATTACAGTACTATTAATATACTTTATGTATTTCTTCTCATATGAGGTATACAAATTGTGAGAATGGTATATATATGTTAAATAGGAGAATGATATATATATGTTAAATAGGTAAACACATGTTTTTGTATAAACCTGTATCCTTTATTCATCAAAATGAGATATATATTTACAGATTTATAACCATAGATTGTATTGTGAACATATATTTTCTCTGATTTCATCTTATTTTCTGAAGGTAGTTCCATCCAGAGAACTTTTTTATTGCCTTTCTCTCCCCCTTTCCGTTTTGTCCATCCATTTATACACGTTTTGAGTCCATGTAACAGAACAAGTGAGACAGATCAACGGTTGCGACCCACTTCCGGGTCTGTGAAACGCAAGGTGGAACGCACGCGACGTACGCGATGACGTCACCCGGTCTCACACCGCGACGCACGCGATGACGTCATCGGTTCCATACCGCCAAAACAAAAATTGAATACCAGCTGAAAGACTTTTAACATTAAACGGGGATGTATAAAAGGACTATGGGAGGGATCTTTTGAATTGCTGCTATTATCTTTTACTGCACTTTATTGCACCAAGTCCCTGAGGAAGTCCAAACCTAGGACGAAACGCGTAGGACGTGTATGGTGACAAGCTGTTTGTTTTATATCTAAATGTAAGTCATTAAATACTTTATCATACTCTGGAAGTGCACTACATTTTTGTGTATATCTTTCTCTTTTGAGATATATACATCTATTCGATGATGAATATGTGAAGAGGGACAATACACTGGATACTGAAGGAAAAAGATACCATTCAAGGCTGTTTTAACTCCACAAATTTGTGAGTGACCAATTGTGATTACATATTAGTACCAGTCCCCACACAGTTAAACGCTATGTTTCTTTATTGTATCTGTATTTAGCAGATTATCCCCTATCTTATTTGCACATATCTATTGAAGACAAGAGGAAGTCTTCGGGGATTCACCTGGATACCTGGATACTTCACCTAAAATATATTATATATATATTTTTTCTTCACTGGGTTGTGTTCACATATATTGTTGTTTTTGGAAGCAAATTGTGACACTGAGACAGATTGACAATCTTGATAGAGATCTGCAGAGCAGAGTTTAGTGGAGGCAGATAGTGAAGTGGGAGGAGATAAGATAGTTGGGGAACAGACACATAGCTGAATGACAGTCAGGGCTGGACAGGGGAAAAAAAAAAATTCTGGACAATTTTTTAATCACAGCAGCCCACTGAGAAGAGGGCAGGTCCAGAGAAGGGGTTGTTATCACCAATGACAAGACCAAAGTGAGCTTATTGGTTCAACGCTCTTCCAGGGCTGCCCATTCATAGAGCTTGTGTTTGTGGTTTAATATGTGTGGCTAGGGGCTGTATTGTATGTGTGTTTAGATTATGTAGTGTGTGTAGGGGTTGTAAAGTGTGTGTGTGTTTAATGATATGTTTGCTTACAGGGGATCTAGAGTGTGCATAGGGGATCCAGAGTGTTTATGTCAGTGTGTGCCTATTGGGAATCTATTGTGTGTGTAGGGATCTAGTGTGTGTGGAGGACTCAGAGTGTGTATAGAAGATTAAGTGTGTGTGCGTAGAGGATCCGGAGTTGTAAACGGGATCTAGTGTGTGAGTCTGGAATGTAATGTGTGTAGGGATGGTGTGTGTGTGTGCAAAGTCAGGGAAAAATGGAAGGTCTGAAAGAGTGAGTTCAGATAATTAGGAAGTAAACTGAAGACAATAACCACCAAGGTAGTATTTTCAGGGATATTACCTGTGTCGTGCGATACAGTAGAACGGCAGCAGGAGATTAGAGAGGTTAATGCATGGCTAAAGCCATGGTATAAGAAGGAGGGTTTTGGCATTTTAGCACACTCGGGCTACATTTGCACTTGGGTACAATCTTTAATCCTATGATGTATTCAGGGGTCAAGTCCTGGGGAAAAAAGTGTGGAAACTCACCCAAGATCCACCTCCCTCCACCCAAAAAAATTATATGCTCGTATGCATATATATATTGGGTGAAGGGGTGACAGTGTGTGGGGGCTGTAAGTGATTGGGGATGGTGATATTGTATGGAGAGGTTGTTAGTGTATGAGGATGATAGAGTGTGTGTGGCGGTGACAGTGTGTGTGTGTAAAATGGTTGACCGGGTGTGTGGGTAGGTGACAGGGTTCATGTATGGGGGGAGTGACAGGGTGTGTGAGGGGGTTGTGACAGGGTTTGTTGGGGGAGCTGTGAGTGTGTGGTAGTGGCTGTGACGGTGTGTGGGGAGACAGGGTGGGGATGGCTGTGGCAAGGTGTGGGTAGGAAACTGTGAGAGGTTAGGGGGGGCTGTGAAAAGGTAGAGGGGCTGTGAGAAGGTAGGAGCTGTGAGAGGGTAGGGGGACTGTGAGATGTATGGGGCTGTGAGAGGGTAGAGGGGGCTGTGAGGTGGGTATGGGGGCCAAGAGGTGGATAAGGGGGATTTATGGTGGGTAGGGGGGCTGTATGGCAGGTAAGGGGGCTGTAACATTGGTTCAGGGGGCTGTAATGTAGGTAGGGGGGCTGTAAGGTGGGTAGGGGGCTGTGAGTAGGTTGGGGGTCTGTGAGTGGGTATGGGGACTGTAAGGTGGGTAGGGGGGCTGTACGGTGGGTAGGGGGACTGTGAGTGCGTAGGGGGTTGTGAGGTGGGTAGATGGTCTATAAGTGGGTGGGGGACTGCATGGTGGTTAGGGGGGGCTGTAAGGTGGGTAAGGGGGATGTGAACAGGTAAATACCTTTTTAGATTTCTGGAATTATTTCCTGGTGGTCCAGTGGGCAGCTTTCCTTGGTCATCCGGTGGGCTGGTTCTTCGGTCTGCAGCTCTGCCAGGTGCAGAGCTGCAGACCACGTGGTAAGTCTCGCGATCTCTAGTCAGAGCATTGCTGTGGTAACCCGTGGCAATGCTCTTATTGGCTGGAGATCACGAGACACCTCAGTCTGCAGCTCTGCACTCGGCGGAGCTGCAGACAGGAGGCTGTCTCTCCCCCAGGGCAGGCGGTGTGGAGGGGCCTTGCACCCGGCGGCATGAAGGGCAAGCCAACAGTCCCCCTTCTTTGCGGGCCTCCGGTCTCTGAGCAAGGAACCAACATGTCACACTGCCCTAAGGTGATTTAGGCAGCTGCAAGGCCCCAATCAGTGTGAGGCCTTTAGGTGGCCACCTAAATCACCTAATTAGTGAGCCTCTGTCCTGCAGGACTACTAACAGGAACAGCGTTTCTGCTGTGGAAAAAGTGCCGATACATTGTTCCCACGTATTCCTGCAGGACTCAAGCCCTGGATGTATTGCACCTAGACAGAAGAAAGTCTGCTGTTCTGGGGGACAGGATGACTAGAAGTTTGGAGTAGATTTTAAACTAGTGTGGGGGGAGGGATGCACACAGAAATCTACAAAATGTAGATAGGACAGAAAGCTCAGTGAAAGGGTGTGGAGACGAGGGGAGGAGCAATATATCAGAACAGAGGGTGTAAGTAATAGTAATAAAAACTCACATCAAGTACAAGTGACTCATGATATTAAATATTAAATGTATGCTTTTTAATGCAAAGTGCCTAAATAACAAAATGGGGGAACTAGCGGAATAGCGTACACTAAGCAATTTGACATAATAGGCATAACAGAAACATGGTGGAATGAGACACATGACTGGGTAGCTAACTGATAGAGTACAGAGAGTTGTCATTAATGGGATATTTTAAGCTGGATACCTACCTGTCCTCCTGTGGGCATGTTAGGTGATATGTGTTGTGTATTCCCCATGCTGCTCCAGGATACCCTTAGTCTGACAAACCTCTGTGGTATCCAGCTTAGCAAGCATGGAGGTTTGTAAGTTAAATGAACAAACAGACATAGCATCCCACCCACATAGAGAGGTGTGGACACCTACTCACCCAGAGGAGACTTCCAATTATATAGGCCCTGAGACCCCTCCTTGTGGGATGGCTCCTATTACCTCTCCCCTATTTAAGCACAGAACCCCCTAGGTTCTATGCTCAATTGTTTTGCTGTCTCCCTAGACTACAGAGCCAGGTCCTGTCTGAAGTTATCTGATTACCCTCACCTGCCTGGATTTCCTGAATTGGGAAAATATAATAATCAAGCACGTGGATCATAATAAGCATAGTAAAAGCTTTTTACAAAAGGAGAAATTGTTTTCACTTTTTGTAGCACAACAGAAAATCACTTCAAATTTAATTTTATTTCTTATTTAGATCAGAAAAAAACAGTTGATGAACTTGTATAATTTTACAACAAAGATTAGTATTTAATTATGTCACTTTACAATCCATGAAGAGAGGATTAAAGGATGTTGGGAAGAAACTTTTATTATGATAAATCAGGATGAATAGGTGGTTATCGGGAATGTGGAAAGTGTCATTAGGCATGTTAGATCTGGTGAGGGGGCATGTTCCTCTAAGTGTGAGAAAAACTGGGAAATAGCACAGGGAGGAGGGATGAAAGCTGGGGTTTTGTCCTTTAGACAGATTGACGTACAGATAATTCATAGCATTTACTGGTCAACTATTATTCCCCTCAGTTTAAGAAAAAAAAAGTGACTCACATGTATCATGACAGTCTCCTTCCATTTCGATGTATCAAGGGAAAAGTGAGCTAATCCCTTCTCATCAGTCACCAGAGATATGCTGGTCTTCTCATCACCGTTGCTCACAATTATGAATACAGTTGCATTTGCTTTTGGTTGCTTATCCACATTCACAACAGTCAGCTGCAAAGAAAGTCCATATCAATATCTTGTCCCAATATATGTTGTTTATTATATTATTATATATATTATTTAATATATTATTATTATATACCAGCATGTATCTGTTACTTTTTAGAGCTATCACTTTCTTTATTTTATATAATTTGTATGTGGTAACACTGCTGTCTCTCTGTGGTATAATTTCTGTCTCTGTGCAACATCATTGCTGCCTCTATGTAGTGCCACAGCTATATTTACGTGATTTGCCTGCTACCTGTTTATGTGGTACCACTGATGTCTTTATGTGGAATCAATGCTGTCTGCCATGTCACTCCGATGTCTCCTACGCCCTTTCTCTTGAAAGGGCTCCCTAGAATTTCAACTTTCATATATCACTGTGGTCCCTTTATTGAGTCATGGAATCCTTCGCATTAAATCATCTCTTTAACTTCCTTGAGTAATGGCCATTCTAGCTCTACAATGTTCTCTGCTTCTTGGCTTTGCATCAGTCATCTACCGCCTGCTTTTATAAACATTCCTCTTCTCTGTCATAGTCATCTGAATTTTTTCATCACTTTTGTCCTCCTTCTCTATCAAGGCCATCTATATATCCATGATCATTGCTATACAAATCCTCTGTCATTGATGAAGCTTAATATAGGATACACAGGATTCGAAATTAGTTTTGATAAAGGTCTTTGGAGGAGACCAAATTGTTACCTGTTTTTGATCATTAATAAAGTAACATTAGATGGAGTGTTGGACCATCTAGTTATTTACTGCTCTCTGTTAACACCATATGTCTACTATCTCACTGTTCCTCTTCTATGTAGTTGCATCCATTTCTAATGTCATTCCTATATCAATTCTGGGTTACAAACACTCCATCCTCTGTGACAGCAATCTTTTTCTATCTATCATCATTCCTTTTCTGTGTCTCAAATATCTCTTCTCCAATGTCCATCTCCCATGTCAGATATCATAGAAATTTACGTGTGACCTATTCCATCCCTTTATCTGTCTCTTGTTAATCTATCTGCCACTCTTTGTTGTAAAAACTCTGCTGGCTTCAACTACCCTTTTATGAATTACCCCAACAGTATAACTCCTGAATCCTTTCTTGACTGTTTCTATATGACCCTCTCAAGTCTAGAAATTTTCTCTACCCCATCACCTCTATATGCTTCATTCATCCACAGACTGAAAACTACCTTTTCTTCGCATCTAAGGCCCCATGCTTAGTTGCCCCAGTCAAAAGCATTTGTCTTTTTTACTTACTCGCTTATAAATAAATAAATAATTAAAATATCTATGTGTTTTTTTTTCATTACTTCCATTTCCATGTAATTTTTCTGTCTTTCTCCTTTCTTTTTCCTGCCCACGTGTATCTTTTTTGGTGCCTTATCTTTGTGACTCTGTTATATTATTATTGTACATGTCCTGTACTCAATCCATGCTCACCGTGCCAGTGTAGGGAATTCCCTTATGATAAAAAAAATCAAAGCCTGCAAATTTCAGAAGGTCAGGGCTTCCAATTCGGAGTGACTTAAATCCTGTCTCCACGTGCCCTGGGGGAAAACACATTAAGGTATATTTAGTACCAACTCGCTATAAATACATTTACAGTTACATTATTTTTTTTTGTAACACATTTAATAAATCCACTATAGTACCCACTGTTAATTAATAACAGTATTCTATCTGTTTAACTTCAAATCTGCCGCACTCAATGGATCAGGATAGTGCTAGGTGTCCAGGTTGTGACTACGTAGTGAATATTTAGTAGATGTCTAAACTGAATTAGAAGTTTGGAATACTTTCAGTCATACTTAATATCTCTGGCATTAAGGCCTTAATTTAATTTTTTTGCAATGCCTTTTAAAATGCTTTACATTTTGAAGTTTATTGTAATATTGTAATATTTGATATTTGTTCATTTATTGATACATCTTTTTTCCAATTTTCCATACAATCAATAATGTGTTATTTAATTTATAGGTACATATATAGGTATATATATATATATATTACCTTGTCTATACACACTACTGTATATACTGAATAAAATAAAGTTTCTTTGATAAAGTTATTTTACCAGATTTTAAAGTGAACTTGCCATGACAGATATAAGTTTGCAATTTTCTAACCATCTGGCTTGACTATACAATTTAGTGTTTCTTGCCTTAATACTATTAAAAGCTATTTTTAAGTAATTTATTTCCATTACTCTTGTCTCCTGCTGAGAGCACCAATCATGGTTTTAGTTGGTGGCACAACTATCAACAACTATACCCATCCTGCGCACCCCTGTTTTGGATGCACATATTTGCTTTTGTTGAGTTTGTACAATGTGATTAAAACATACATGGTTTTACATTACCCTTTCCCATCAATGGGATCATCCGTAAAATTCTGGGCAGACTATTGAATTATTGATAATAAGCTATATTAATAAGTTAATACGCCATGTTATATGATAGATATACAGAATAGAGTTATATTTGAAGTTATGACACTACTTAATTCTGAGATTACACACAGGTAAAAGAGGGTAGGAATACATAGGGGATGGAGGAGAGGAGGAGAGGTTCGAAGGGAGAGGGAAAGGAGATAAAAAGGAAAGATATTTTTTTTTTCACACTTTTGAAATAGAAAGATATATTTGATAAACGGAGAAACAATCTGTATGAATTTATTAAGCACTGCTGGTATGAATATTAACAATAATAAGGACAGACAAATAATTTAAAGTTTAAATAAGAAACTATTAAAGGTAACACTGTATAAGCACCAGACATGATTAAAATTTGGATTCAAATTCAATGACTTTGTATATAGATCTAATTTTATAATGAAACTGATTGGTAAATCGATCTCTAATAAGTAAAATGAATCTCTCTCTCTCTGAGTTTAAGTACTAATGTACTGTTGTGAACACTGAAAGATTTGATAGGATTAAATATTAGTTAGGAATAATTAACCCCTTCAGGACGGAGTCAATAGTGCACGTTCTGATCAACACAAAACGTAAACAAAAACTAGAATTTGCGCTATATGTCTGTTCACCCATAGTTCCCCTCTTTCAAATTATATGCACCCACACTTATTATATATCATTTTGTTCAGGAGAAACAGGGCTTTAGCATTAACTATTCATATATGGAACATAATTTATTATAAATAAAATTTTTAAAAAAATATGAGAAAATAAGATTTGTTTTAAAATTTGCATTTCTGTCTGACATTTTAACTGTGATTGTCATAATACTGTTTTACTACTATACTGTTTTACTACTATACTGTTTTTAGGTTTTACTGCAAAAAAAATGCACATATTTGTAATCAGCGATGTGTCATGAGTACAACAGTATCCCCCATTAACAGGTTTTATGTTGTTTTGGAAAGTTACAGGGTCAAATATAGAACATTCCATTTTCAAATTGAAATTTGCCAGATTGGTTATGTTGCCTTTGAGAGCGTATGGTAGCCCAGGAATGAGAATTACCCCCATGATGGCATACCATTTGCAAAAGTAGACAACCCGAGGTATTGCAAGTGGGGTATGTCCAGTCTTTTTAGTAGCCACTTAGTCACAAACACTGGCCAAAGTTAGCGTTCATATTTGTTTTTGAGTGAAAAAAGCAAAAAACAAATATTTGGCCAGTGTTTGTGACTACGTGGCTACTAAGAAAGTCTCCTGAGTAAAACAGTACCCGCTATGTACAGGTTTATGGTGTCTTGGAGAGTTACAGGGTCAAATATAGTGCTTGCAAATTTGCCGGAGGGGGGCTGCCTGGGCTGTCAGGCAGCCCCCCAGAAGAGGATCGCGGCGGAGGTGAGTACACCTCTCCAACAGGGGCTTAAAGCCGTTACGATGTACCATGCCGCCGCAACGGCTTTAAAGCCCATTTAATGCGGGACGGCATGGTACGTCGTAACGGCGTTAAGGGGTTAAAGGCTTCACTACTAGAAGAAATAGATGGGGTGGATTGTGAAGCACGGTTGAGTTTTTAAAATTTTCACTAGCTAATTTTCACTAGCTAAAATAATTAGTGTTAAGATAAATTGTTTGTTTGAAAAACTGCCTATATGATAATTGAATATTGATATATCATCCTAAGCGCAGATCTGGTATGATGACTTATTCATCTATTATTGAAAGCACTGGTTATCTTTAACTTAAAGAGGCTAAGTATCCAAATGTGAGTATGAAAGTTAGACAAGATGTTGGAAAGATCGATTATACGGTAGTTTAGTATCCCAGGTGAAGATTTGGAAATTAGACCCCTTTCCCAATTATTAAGACTATTTGTCACATTTGATTATAGAGCTTTGGATGCAAAATCTAAAATGTATTGATACATTGTATAGCAATTACAATCTGAGAGATTTAGAAAGGATAACTGTGAGTACTACATTTTTTTTTTTTTACATTCTCCACAGGTCTTTGAGGAAATTAAGATAAAGATTGCCCATTAAATTTAATCTTTAAAATCTACAAATTAGAATATGTGTAGATCAAGCTATGGATTCATTATGTAACAATACAGCATTTGATCGTGTACACCTTGAATGTGACCTAAGACGGTCAGATTGGAAATGTTATTTCTGATCTTACAAGGTTTTTCCTTGAGGTTTGAATGTGGAATGAAGGTTTTAGACAGTATTTGTATGTTTTTTTAAATTTAAATTTAATTTTATGAGTAATGATGGTGGAGGTGACAGGTGGAAGCAGAAGAAAGGGAGGATTGAATGTAGATGACACTCAAATATATTTGAATAGAGGGGCGGGGCCTGACTGCCATGGAGGGAAGACGTGCCTAACTGAAGCTCCTGACTAATCTGTGTAAAAAAGCTAAAAAGGCACCTCCAAACCTCATGAAAAGGCACACACTGACCCCAGGCGACGACCGGGTACTCAATCCACACAGTGAACTGGTGATGCGGCCCGTGAACGGACAACAGACAGGCTTTACCCATGGAGGCATGTGGCCGGGAGCGCGATGGAGGGGAGCGGCGGCTGAGTTCCCAGCCTGGAGCGGCCCGAGGGCTGATTGCCACACGCGAGTGCCCCGCAAGCCCCCCCCTATGGACCGGTGGGGGTGATGCCGGTCCACTACTGGGAGTCCTCCCAGCCATGGCAGACACAGAGAAACCCATTGGAGGGCCAAGAGACTCACCAAAGATGGCGGCGACCACGCGGCCTGAACAACAAGGCCCTATGTCCAGCTTGGAACAAATATTTATAAATTTCTGGCAGAAGCTTGAATGCAGACTGCGACAGGGAGTCCAGCAGACATCAAATCTAAGCTCCCCACCATGCCATTCACTGCCCGACCCACAGCGAAAATCGGCACACCCGAAGAGACACAAAACTGCGAGAAGGCGGCGGAGAAACAGGCAGGCACCTTACCTATGCAGGGTGACGAAGAGAAGAACACCGCAGAACCTAAACACTCTAAAGTCAGCAGCGATATCAGAGGAAGAGGCTCTACGTAGGTTGTGGATCATACACAGTGCCCCTCCCAAACTTAGGAACAAGCAGCAGCAAGAACCCGCAATGAAGGACCCGGCTTGGAGGGCACGCAAACAGCAAAGGCCTCTGAAAGCACGGAGGTGGACACCGACCAGGAGCAAACCGCAGCCCTGCATCGAGCCCAACAAGACACGGAGAGCCTTGATTCGGGACATTGAAACGCATGGCCCCTTACCGGTCACCAGCAGCGACAGGGACTATGCTCTGCTGAAGCGAAGCATAGGGTAAATGGGAGCTATGGAACGGAAGCAACAGAGGGCCCTGCTGACTATACTTCACCTGCGAACTGACTCACTTACTAAACAAACACAGCCAGCAGTTTACATGTTTCAAACAACTCACCTGAGAACTCACTGCATTGTTTTGCCTGCAGCTAAGTCTGACCCACAAAGTTGGTAACCTAATGCTATTGTGTACCCTTCATTCTGTGTCTCTCCTCTGACTCTTCTCACTTGCCAGGCTCACCTTGATATTTTACTATAGCGAGAATCTATGCAGATATAAATATCGCATAAGCATAAATGTTGGACCCTCACAGAAAAGCAATGCCATGTATTCAAATTAACCTTAAACGAGACCAAACTAATTATAAGCTTGTCTAGCTTAGCATATTTAAACTAATTTACTAATGTTATAAAGCAAGATATTTTCATGTTTCCTTTAAAAAAAAATGTGCTGTTTAATCTGCCACGCTTTAAAATGCTAAAATGTTATGAAAAAGCCTGCAGCTGCTGTTGTGACCCTGCATGCCTGTTGTTACTTCATGCACAATGAAAATAAAGAATAAAAAAATAAAAAAAATGTATTTGAATAAATGCTCAGGGTTTGAATACCCCATTTAAAAGAGGACATCAGTTTCATACTATGTGCCAAAAAAAAATTAATTGTGCTTAAAATTCAACAACATTTTCTTGCTTTCCACATGGAGCAATAATAGTTTCCAATCTTGAGCCAATCTTCGAGGAAGTGGACAACAGCAGCAGATGTATTATCTTGATATATAAAATAAATTATGTGGTCTACACACTAGTAAATATTTACAGCCCTAATCAATCCCCGATTTCATTTCTCCAAAAGTTAATAAATAGAATAGATCAAATATTATAGGGAAACTCAAATCCTCAAATCCTCAAATGGGATTTTAATTTTGTACCTGGTGTCCAACTGGATAAGAGGTTGGCTATAACTGCTTATAGCGAATGTTTTGCCCATTTTGAAACCAGGAAAGGATTCGACTAAAGTAGAAAGCTACAGACCTATATATTAATTAATGGGAATGTCAAAATATGTTAAGCTGTTTTATCTAATAGACTGAAGAAAATTCTTAATACTATCATTAATCAAGACCAGATCGAATTTGTGCCGGGTCACACTGCTACAGATAATTCTAGACAAATATTAGACATTCTGGATTGTGCGAATAGAAAGAAAAACCCCTTATTGTTGTTGGCTGTTGACACTGAGAAGGCCTTTGATAGGGTCAGTTGGGAGCTTCTGAGTAAGGTTCTACTAAAATTCAGAATTCAGGGTTTGATGCATCGGCAATTATGTGTCTTTATTCTTGCCCTTCTGCAAGAACGATTGGACCCAATATTTGTTCAGATTGGTTCAATCTACATAATAGGACCAGACACGGTTGCCCACTGTCTCTAATTCTATATATTATCTCAATGGAAGTGTTAGCCATAAAAAATACACAATGATGCTATGAAAGGCTTTCCAACAAAGCATAGAGATCCAAAATTACATTTGTATGCCGATGCCTGCTGGTGACCCTAACTGACCCTGTCAACTCTCTGGACAATTTAATGAAGGAGATCAGGCCTTACAGCGATATTTATAACTATAAAATAAATATAAATCAATCAATTTTGATGGATATTAATCTAGGTAAAAGAAAAAGGGATCTGATTAAAAATCAATATAAGTTTGCATGGGCAAAGGATTCACTTCCACATTTGTGTATAGATCGTACACGAAATGTATTGGATACTATGCAGTTTAATATTTTTTTAATTATCTTAAAACAATGAACATATCATTAAAAAATGGAAACAAGTAGACGTTACTTGGTGGTGTAGAAGGAATCTTATTAATGCATGTATCCTACCCAAATAGTCGTATTTATTTTGGATGCTTCCGCTAAACCTGCCTAAACCATGGTTAGATATGATCCAAATAGATATGATCCAAAGCTCCTTCACAAATTTTCTTTGGAAAAGGAAAAGACCAAGGATCAATAAAAAAAACAGTTAGCGCAGAAAGTTAGAGCTGGAGTACTAAGCTTCCCTATCAGTGACAGGACACTCTTAGCCAACCTATTATACCACCTATATAGATCCCAACCGGATACTGTTAAAGATACAGGATGACATTATTTCGAGAGTGAGGCCTGCGGAATGATAGATTTGGGACCCCTTTTATGGTATGGGAGTAACAAGCCTGGGATAACTCTCTATACTGTATATATAACTATTTATGTCTAAATGCTACACTAGTAGATCAGGCGGTTTCAAAAGCTAAGGGGGCTATGTTAAAACTAGAGGCTCCCAAAACCATCATAGCTTGTAAAAAGTGGGAAAAGGACTTAAAGATAAAAATTTACAGAGAGGAATGGTGCTCAGTTCTTTTCAAAAACTGAATTTTTTTCCACTGTCTGAATCTAATGGAAATTCTATTCACAGTATTGAACAGATGGTATTTGGTCCCATCCAGACTGGCTAAGATGTATAAATCTACTATTAAATAAATCTATTCCTAAAGCCCCAGAGAATCTCATCATTCTTCACCTGAATGTTAATCAACTACAGAGAAAAGATGCATTTATATATATTGGTTTTATGATTGCAGTTAAAACCCTCATTGCCCGTAATTGGAAATCTTCAAATATCTTTACAATAGCTAAGTTTAACTCACAGTCACAGGTGTTGAACCAGCTAAACATGGAAGCATTACTGTTTAATTATACTGTTCAAGTCTAGACTAGACCCTAATAAATAAAGATCTGCATAGGGATTTTATATCATGGCTGGTTATTCTCCCCCAAAGTACCCCGCAGGCGGTATGTATTATGTTTTGTCTTTTGTAATCTTGTATGAGAGCGAAATGTATCTTTTCTGTTTCTACTCTTATTCTTTTTTGTAATCATTAATAATAAACAGAAACATATATAAAAAAAATCTCATAAAATGCAATATCCAAAAAATTCATCTAATTAAACTGGAATTTCTAAACAAACCTTTTACTAACGATGAGATACAAAACACTATACGGTGGTTAAAAAAATCAATATATATTTATATATGTATACATACATACTTTAATATTCAAACAAATACCGTTAAAATATATCCCCAACACACACACACACACTCCACACTTAAACACCATCTAGTAAATCCCCAAATGTTTGCTTAAACTGAATTAATTTAGTGCTTTCATTCACCATTTCAATATTTTGAAGGGATATTTTATGCACTATAACCACTTATTTAAGGGGTTATGGTGCCAAAGTACAGTTTCTGCTTCTTTGCATTTGACAAATATGTAAAGGTGATAAAAAAATATGTTTTTACAAGTCCTGTGAATTACATTTCCCAGTTCACATACCACATCATACCAATGGTGTCAGCACCGATATGGAGGGACATGCTGGTGCTGAACCCTGAGATGCAAGTCAAAAGACTTCCCCTGACTTTATGGTGATTGGTTCTGGGAGTGACCATGCATGGACAACACTGCTCATCAAACAGGACAGTCTGACAGGAACAGGCATTATACTTACAAGAGTTCGCTCCCTGGGAGCAACAAGTACAATTCCCTGCTATGCATAATTTGAGACAGGACGGGTAAATCTCAGCTCAATGGATGACAGGGCTTTAATATGTAACTCTGAGCTCCACTTTAATACACTGTTCTCTGCCAGACAAATGTGTCAAATGTAAGGCTGCAGGGATATAGTCATTGCACCATTACCACTTACTGAAGTGATTATTGTAAAGGAGTTTGTAACTGACTTGCATTCATACTGGGAAAAATATTTCCTAAATTAGGTAAGTTCCTTCCAAACTCCCTGTTTGACTTTGAGAGACCTAAACGTGTTATTATTATTATTATTATTATTATTATTATTATTATTATGTTTATTTTAGTTTCTTTTTCAAAATAGTAAATAGTTTGACAATTGAAAGATTTGAAAAACCACATATGGTGCAAATTTTTACTTTTCAAAATAAGTATCTATTGAATCACCTGAATAGTCAGAATAATTACCTGTGTGATATTCTTTAAATGCAGCTGAAACGGTTAAACGTGAAACATACGTGTATTCTGTTAATTTGAAAAAGTGAAGATCAATCTTTTTGGTGACACAGCCTTTTTCATCAGTCTGTAAATAAATAAGAAATGTGGGACACTTTGAGTCAAGCAAAAAACTGAATAAGAAAGTATTAATTAAATATTAAAGAGAACCTGCACTCACATATGAGTGAATATCAGGTTTGCTCTATGTAGTTTATACAATGGAATTTGACATTTCAATGAAAATGTATATTGGCAATGCTTTACTACGGTAATTTAAAAGGTTACTCCAAGTAATGTAACCACTTCAATCAAGTCCCAGCTCGTGTGGCACAATTTTCCAGGTGACGCAGGCTTTTCATAACATGCGTTCATTTTCTGCCCTGTCTGACAAGGAACGGCTCACTGTGACTGGAGGGGTCAGGGCAATGAGCATCAAGCAGTTTATTTTCAGGACAGGTAGCAAATAAAGAAGATTCTCTTTTGTAAACTGTGAGGACATACGACAGACAGCGCGAGATACACAATGAAAGGTAAGAGTAAGAGACACAGGGGGGTTAAAGACTCAAGATGGAAAGAGGCACAAGGGGGAATGACTCAAGGGGTTAGGGACAAGGGTCCTCATGGGGCTTGGAGACAACAGGTTAGGAGGGTATGTCACAGACACAAGGAGGAGTAACAACATAAGTGTTAAATGACACCTCAAGGGACACAAACATGAATATGAATCAAGAGAAAATGGAATACAATTTGCAAATATAGGAAAGGAGACATAAAAAGGAATAAACTAAACAAAATATTAGCAAAAGGGTGGGTAAATGAGGCAAAACAGGAGTTAATAGACACACAACCTTATACAGGCATCTTTGCCTGTCCAGTCAAAAATCCTTGCACCGATCCTGGTGATATGATGTGCTCATGGCATCTATACAATGGCAAAGCATCTTATTGTTCAATTGCATTTTATAATACCTGAAAAATATGTGTGTACATTCCCTTTATATACAGTTGTAATTAAAATAATTTATTCCCCATGGAAAATCAGGTTTATTTTAAAAATCTACAGACTTGCAGCTGTTTGCAATGAAGAATCTTAACCCGTTGCTCATGAGCAATGGCCTCCAGTTCAGTAATATGCTTGGGCTTGCATGCTGCAACCACCTTCTTCAAATCCAAGCAGAGATTTTCTATGTGGTTCAAGTCAGGTGACTGTGATGACCAATGTAGAATTCTCCAGGAATTCTTCTGCAACCAAGCCATGTTGGAATTTAGGGCATGCTCAAGATCATTGTTATGTAGGAAGGTCCAATGACGCTCTAGCTTCAGCTTCCTCACAGATGGCATAACATTTTCTCCTAGAATTTCCTGATACTTCAATGAATCCATCTTGCCTTCTACATGCTGCAAATTTACAGTACCATAGGATGCAATGCAGCCCCAGAGCATCACCGAGTCACCACTATGCTTAACTGTAGGCAGAATGTACTTTTCAGCATATGCTTCATTCTTCTTCCTCCAGACATAAAGTTGATCCATTGGGCTGAAAAGTTCTAGTTTTGCTTCATTGCTCCACTGAACAGAATCCCAAAACATCTGTAGCTTACTTATATGAGTTTGAGCATATTGGAGCCGACTATTCTTGTGCTTTTGGGTCAGTAGTGGTGTACGTCTAGGACAGGGATAGGCAACCTTTGGCACTCCAGATGTTGTGGACTACATCCCCCATAATGCTCTTACATCCATAATGCTGGCAAAGCATCATGGGAGATGGAGTCCAGAACATCTGGAGTGCCAAAGGTTGCCTATGCCTGGTCTAGGACTTCTGCCATAGAAACCTTCTGCATTTAGTATGCACCTTAGGGTACTCACTGGAACCTCAGTGCCTGTTGCCATTATGTCTTGCTGCAGATCTTTTGCAGTCACCTTAAGGTTTTTTTCTCCCAATCTGCCTTCTCAGAAATATGGTTGCAACCATTGGTAGCTTTGTTTTTTCTGACCTGTCCAGGCAGTGTACCACTGTTCCTTCAACTTGGAACTTACAAACTATGCTTGCAACTGTGTCTCTAGGAACATTCAGTTACTTTGCTATCTCATAGTAACCTGTTCCTTGTTTGTAAATGGTGATGAGCTCTTCTCTTAACTTTGTGGACCATTTTTTTTGTCAAACATGAGACTCAACAAATCCCTAGCCAGTTTAGGTATTTCAAGTGTTCCAGCTCAAGCATACCTGGTGCAACTAATGAAGCCCTTGATTAGTTGCATCAGGTGTGCTTGAGACAACACCTGTTTTGCATATTTGTGCTGTTGTGATGGACTCTATTCGGAGTGTTGAATAATTTTGAGACTGGGCAAGTCATTAGAAGTTGCATTTCCAGTTGAATTTGGGGAAATTTGCATTCGTTATGGTGTGCTTTTCCGATTGTGTTTGTTTGATTTGTTCATTGCAAACAGCTGAAAGTCTGTATATTTTCACAATAAACCTGATTCTTCAATGGGAGTTGAATCCATTTGATTACAACTGTATGATTTCTTTCCAGATCAAGATGTATGATACAATATAATATGAAATGATGCATGATACAATGTAATATGAAATGATTAATGAATTCTGCAAATACAACTACAGCAATGACATTTGCAAATGCAATAAATATATATTTTGTAAAGGAGACTGTTGTTCTAATAATTCATTTTATGGATATTAAAAACTTTTTTCCCATCAAGTCTAAAAAAGTTGAAAATGTTTTGATAAATAACATAATGTTCTATAAGAGTATATTAATAAAGCGTTGGCCACTGCACTAATAAAATATCCCATTAGTACTTTAATGTCCTTTGTCTATATTCAAGGGGGCCAGTTAAATGCCAATCACTACATTAGTTAGGATATAACCCGTCAAGCTTCATAGAGTGTCTTTAGCGTACGTGTTTTATCATTACATACAATCTAGTATAAGGGTAGGAAACTGTCGACATTACAGTTGCTGTGGACTACATCCTCCATGTTACTTTGCCAGCATTATATTTGTAAGAACATTATGGTAGATGTAGTCTACAACATCTGGACTGCCGAAGGTTGCCTAAACCTGACCTAGTACAAACCATATAACTTTCTTCCTCAGTCTGAAGTGGATTTTTATAGCTGTCCGACACATAATCAAAGTTGTATTTGTTTTTCAAAATGTGCAGTATTTTAAAGATGTTGAGATTCCATCTCACTCCAGTAACACACCCAAACCTATAAAAGATTAGTTAGCCCAAATCACAGAGTCCTGTTATAATAACTAGTATTTATATTGCACCTTTCTCCCAGTGGGACTCAAAGCACTTTTCAGCACATATTCTCGGTATTAACCAAATCAACAGCTGAATAGTAACAGATGTTATTATTACCCAATTGATGGTACTCATTTTATCGACCTCAGAAGGATGAAGGTCCCATGAGTGCCTTTATATTTCTGTCTATTGTCTAGTTATATATTTAACCCAGCTATTCTGTATTTCTTGCTTCCTTGACCCAGTTTTGGCTTTCGTTATTGTGATTTCTGGCACTCCTTGACCTTTGCTAGCTTTGACGTTCCTATTTATATTTTATTTCGGTTCATTCAGAGCGACCACTCTAAGGACTGGTAAAGGTACTTTCTCTGTCCCAGTTTGGTGGATTTATATTCTGTGTGTTGGGTCATATAACCGCGACACTATGCTTCCTCAGATTAATGTCTTTTTTTAGGATGTGTATGACAGTAGCATGTTTAAGGGGAGCAAGGATAACACCAGAAAAAAGAGAGTAGTTGAAAATATATGTTAAGGATAATACAAGACATGGGTAGAGAGATAGAATGGGATCAAGAGGAGAAGTGTTGGGGCAAGAATAAAGTAGAAGTGCAGCCACCTCCTGCTCAGTAGCAGTGGAGAAGGCCTGAAGGTGTGGAAAGCATAGACCAAGTATGGTTGAGAGAGAGAGAGAGAGGAGTTAAGGTTGGAGAATTATTTCCTTAACTTAATGGAATACTCCAGGAGCCATACCTACTTCAGTTTATGGAGGAGTGTATACTGCTGTGAAGCTACAACTGTTTAAATGCTTTTCTTATTTGGTAAGAAATCTCCCATGCCCAGACTCCATTTCCTTCCCGCATTAAAGATATTTTTCCCCATTCAGCCTTCTGAGTACTTGTACAATGTGAGTACATAATGCCTGCTCATTCTGTACAAGTCAGCGAGAGCTGTGTTCTGACTGTGTACATACTTGCACTGTACCTTGTCAAACTCCAAGCATTGAGGTATTTTTATTTTGACTGAAACTTCTATATCAAAGTACATCCCCAATAGTAATGGAAACAATATTACAGTTGCATACAATTCTTACCTTTGCATCACTTATATGATGGCAATTATGACGATCTTCATCATCAATTTCATCATCTTCGAATGGGCTGACATAGTTCTTACAAACATAGATTTCTACAGAGGCCTTAACTGGCTTCCCAAAGGTGTATCTGAAGAGGATAGTATAGACATTTTCAAAACTGTTAACAAAATGGTTGCAAGCTAGAAAGTAATAGAGAGATTAGATTTAACAACAATTTGTATCTTCTGCTCAATATAAAGAAGCATCACATCTCTACTGCTCTTAATGAAAAACAGTAAAGTATTGGAATTACTATTTCTGTGTGCATAAATCATTTTAAGAATCAAATAGTGTATTACGGCAGTTAATGGAGATATATGGAGAGACAATGGGCTTGGTATAAAACACAATAAGTAGAGATGGTCCTGAGATGAGGTACAAGAATAAGGAGGAAGTCGTTTAATACGATATGTCATGTGTCCTGGGACATAGAAGGAAACACAAAGAATAGATGGCATGGGAGAAACCCAAGAGTGAGGGGAATGGGGAGAGATATGGGGGGACAGGTGTATTGGGTGAGTGGTAAAGATAATGTGGCATAGGTAGGTAACAATAAAATAGGTACAATAGTACTCCCATAAATGTGTTTTATGGGCTGTTTCTATACTCTAAAAATAAAAACAAAATACATCAATATATTGCCGCTCAAAATTACATATAATTGGAACATATTAACTGTCATTGTCACTATTGCCCACAAATGGCAGACACACAGATTTGTGAACAATGGATTAATCAAATTGCATAACACTGGTGTACTGTTCTTATTAAGGGGGTTAATTAATTTCAAAACTGCTAATGACCAGTCATTATAGGTTTTCCACCATGTATCAGTGTCACAAGCATTTGGTAAACAGTGTGATAATGACCAAATGTTTACAAGGTTATTTAGTAATGAAATAATGCAAAGTTACAGTAATTTCACATTTTAGGTGAAAATGGCTAAACTGGAACAACAATTGTGTCAGCTACGCTCTCAGTTTGGCTACTATGGCCTTAAATTTTAAATTCTGTGTGAATTCATTTTGGTAAATAATCCTGCTAGAGTGACCTATCCAATGTTCGCTTATTTGTATTTTTGTAATTAAATTATTTATAAAGTTGTTTTTTTTCAGAGAGAACAATCCCACAATAAGGTACATTGAAACTAAAAAAGTGTGTAAGCGCTATAGAGATGGTAAGGTAACACTCAGTCTAGCTGCACTTTACCATAGTGTCACATAAATTATACACAAGCAGATATAATATTACAGTGTGGGATACTTCCCTCTCAAATGGAGCATTTCAAACCCAGAGCACGGAGTGATAGGGCTCTGGTACATGTGAGTTCTCTCCTATACCCCCTATTGTGCTTTTTACACCAAATCAGGTATTCTGCACTATATTTGTTTTTTATCCTTTTTTAGACATTTTCCATCAGGTTAAGCATGCTTTTTTGGTTACATTGAAACTAAACCGGTACACTTACACCAGTTGATTTTAACAGACTTTTTATTTATTTAAAATTATATAAAAATATGTTTTCTGTGCTGTGCCTTACCTTCCACAAACATCGATGGTAAATTCATCAGCTTTTCGAGATACAGTATTGGGAATATGAAAATCAAGTTCAAACTTCTTCAAATCTGAAAAGACATGAGGTTTGAGGATTGTTTACAAGTAAGAATTACCAACACACAAGCCATACATTTTCTGACATCTGATTTCTTCCCTGTCAAATTCACCACGATCTGTGGTCAATCACTACGTATCTCCTGCCTCCTAGGCCTCAGTGGTTTGGGTCCTTGTGTCATTTTTTCCATGCTTGCTAGATAACGCAAGGATATTATACAAAGTGAAAAGACCTTGACACATCTTACAAGTCTTTTCCTCTTAAATATTTGGAGACATCAGTGATTTAAAAAAAATAATTAGTAATTGCACTTAACTACTGATACTGCAGTACTCAGTGATCAATATATGATTATCTGTTTTATTACTCACCATATTCTGACACAGAAAATGTTTTGTGGGCCTGACGAGGTATGTTAATTCTATACTCTCCGAGTTCGAGCTCATCAGCCAAATGGAAGGAGAAGTCAGCAATTCCTTGAACAGGTGAGACATCTAGCCACTGTGCAATAATGCTCTTACTTGGATTCTGTAGATGTAGAGGGAGATACATGTTTACGACAAGGTGAAGTGGATAAACCATGAAGTAATATGTGAGTCATTGCAGTTGGTATTGGGCCGTTTATAGAATTCCCATCTGGCAAACTAGGTATCGTTTAGAAGAAGCTTTGATATTTATCCCAACTACTTTCTCACAATGCCAACCCTCACAGCCTGCTTGTTTTTAATCTTTTATTTTACAGCCAATTGTTTTCTGTTATGTCAATATATTATTTTGTTTGTACCACATTTTAGCTGTCTGCTCCTCCCTTCCAAACAATTTTATTATGTGCATCTTTGTCATTTTAAATAATGGCACTTTAGGTATAAAATAAAGGTGCAACTGTATGCCTCTTTTTCCGACATAATTTTCCGCCATATGCAGAGTTGTGGATTTTCTGAACTAAATCTTTATTTTTCCTTAAGAAATCTTGCACATTGTACATGCATCTTCTTTTCCCTAGTAATAGTGCTAATTTGTTTTATTTTGTATGGTAAAATCATCAGAAAAAAGAGCTAAATATCTAAAAGAGGAATACAAAGCAGCAGAAATATATATACATACACAACCCGGAAAAAGGGGTGGGAAAATAAATGTGTATATTGTATACCAAATGTATCATTTATAATGTATATATTTATATTGTGTTTCACAATACTGAGTATATAGATCAGACCCTGTTTGTGTGGTGCAAATTGTAAGATACAATAACTGTGTTGTGATCTTAAAGAACATAAAAATAAGAATAATGAAGATTGGAATGATGTCGGAAAGATAGAGAATTATAGTTGAAGGACAGGTGTTTTGTTAATTTGTACTAAAAATATGATATAGATGAAGATTAAGAGTTTTTATTATAGTTTTATATTGTTTCTTATTTTACTTTACTATATATTCTTTTTATTCTTCTTACCGTGATTGTCACCAGCGGAAACTAGAAGAAAAGTAAAACAACAAGTTATGGATGAAGATCAATGAAACTCGAGAAAAAACAGATTATTCCGAAAAGTGAGAATTCAAAGTGAATTCAAAGCAAATGTTACATTTAGGGTCAAGAAAGACGAACAGAAAACGTTTCCTAAGTCCCCTGTGCTTTCAGTTCAGCTACTCTGGTCTTGAATTTGAAATTACTTTTGAATTGCATTTGACTTTTTACTATAGTTTATAACCTTGACAGTATCTAATATCATAATAAGCTTATACTTCTTAACAGTTTGTACCGTCAAGGCCCCTACGCTCTGCCGAAGACCTACGTTTATCCTCTGCTAATACTCCCAACTCTGATGCTCGCCTTCAAGACTTCTTTCAGGCTGCACCATTCCTTTTGAACTCCCTTCCATGTAAACTCACTGAGCAGGCCCTCAATCCGTCTGTTACTGTGTCACTATACCCCACTCCCTCTAACATGTAAACTCACTGAGCAGGGCCCTCAATCCCTCTGTTACTGTGTCACTATACTCCACTCCCTCTAGCATGTAAGTTCACTGAGCAGGCCCTCAACCCCTCTGTTACTGTGTCACTATACCCCACTCCCTCTAGCATGTAAGTTCACTGAGCAGGCCCTCAACCCCTCTGTTACTGTGTCACTATACCCCACTCCCTCTAGTATGTAAACTCACTGAGCAGGACCCTCAATCCCTCTAACATGTAAACTCACTGAGCAGGCCCTCAATCCCTCTGTTACTGTCACTATACCCCACTCCCTCTAGCATGTAAACTCACTGAGCAGGGCCCTCAATCCCTCTAACATGTAAACTCACTGAACAGGCCCCCAATCCCTCTGTTACTGTGTCACTACACCCCACTCCCTCTGTGTGTCCAACTTGTCTACTCGACTACATGTCTGTTATTCCACCAATTGTTCAGCACTGCAAAATTTGTTGGCACTATATAAATAACAATAATAATACCAGTTAACAGGAAATATATGCAAAAGAAACATTAGGGCATACATAGATATTCTATGTGGTGTATTTGTTTTTAATGATAAATCACTGAAATATACAATTTGTCCTCAATAGTGACAAAATATTTAGGATTAAACCATAACTGCAACAAAAATTATGTTTCTTGTAGCAAACAAGTTACAGATCTCAAAGTGATAGAGTGCTATTTAAATAAACAAGATTGGTTATGGTATAATTAAGATACAAAGAATTGGGTAATTATCCTGAGAGGCAATACCTGTTGTGAGCTGATAATAACCATTACTCTTGCATCATCTTTCATTATCTTAACATGTTAACACATTTACATACTACAAGGAAACAGTATCCAACAGACATTCGCCATCTCTGAGATAAACTGATGCAGGTCATATTTTGTACCCTAGCACTGAGTGGTGTCAGAATAAGGATCACAAGTGATGCATTTGCCAGCGAAGTGATGTAGCAGCTCTACATTCCATGCTTTAGACCTGTGCCCTATTATGGTCACATTTGCTCTAAGTGACTGCTATAACAATGGAGTGGCTGCTATAGCCTTTCAGCCAGGGCACAGAGATCTGTGCTATTGGAAGTGAATTCAAATGAGAACAGCTGTCAATCATATATTCACCTATTGACGTATCACTAAATATTAGTCTTACCTTTTCCTTCAATATTTGGAAGTTCTCATTGATAGTTACCACACGGAATTGCACTAAAGAAACCACAAAAATAGATTAAGAGCAGGCTTTAGAACTGATATAACTGAACATGTAAATAATAAACTGTTAGCTTGATAGAAAGGAATGATATATAGATATATAAGCAAATAAAATCTAAAAATTTAATTATTAAAACAATCATTTATATGATGTAGAAATCAGGTATTGATAATACAAATATAGTAAGTATTTAAATAAGGACTTACAGTGTAAAGTTTGTATCGATTTATATCAGGACCAGACCTACAAGTAGAAAGTATTTATGACAGGATTGGTTTACCCCCATTCAATTAGGGCAGTGATTCCCAACCCAGTCCTCAAGTACCCCTTAACAGTCGAGGATTTAGGAACTACCCAGTTGTGTTTAAGGTGTTTTTAGAAAAAGAAAAAAAAAATACTTTAGACACATTAAGGCAATTCATAAATCCTGGACTGGTCAAGTGTAATCCCTAAATCCTGGACTGGTCGAGGGTAATCCCTAAATCCTGGACTGGTAGTGGGTAATCCCTAAATCCTTGACTGGTAGGGGGTAGTCCCTAAATCCTGGACTGGTAGAGGGTAATCCCTAAATCCTGGACTGGTAGAGGGTAATCCCTAAATCCTGGACTGGTAGTGGGTAATCCCTAAATCCTGGACTGGTAGAGGGTAGTCCCTAAATACTGGACTGGTAGTAGGTAATCCCTAAATCCTGGACTGGTAGAGGGTAGTCCCTAAATCCTGGACTGGTAGAGGGTAGTCCCTAAATCCTGGACTGGTAGGGGTTAGTCCCTAAATCCTGGACTGGTATAGGGTAATCCCTAAATCCTTGACTGGTAGTGGGCAATCCCTAATTCCTGGACTGGTAGAGGGTAGTCCCTAAATCCTGGACTGATAGGGGGTAGTCCCTAAATCCTGGACTGGTAGAGGGTAGTCCCTAAATTCTGGACTGGTAGGGGGTAATCCCTAAATCCTGGACTGGTAGGGGGTAGTCCCTAAATCCTGGACTGGTAGGGGGTGGTCCCTAAATCCTGGACTGGATTGGGAAACTCTGAATTAGGGTATTATTTACATTGGCACCTTTTTATTATTAATAACTGATTTGAAAGCCATATAGAAGGTAGTGTTTGACTAATTATTTGTCTAGGTTGCCTTTACTTTTTCTTGTGTATAACTAGACATTAGTGATGTTGCGAACCCGAAATTTTCGGTTCGCGAACGGCGAATGCGAACTTCCTCAAATGGCGAACCGGGCGAACCGCCATTGACTTCAATGGGCAGGCGAATTTTAAAAACAACAGGGACTCTTTCTGGCCACAAAAGTGATGGAAAAGTTGTTTCAAGGGGACTAACACCTGGACTGTGGCATGCCGGAGGGGGATCCATGGCAAAACTCCCATGGAAAATTACACAGTTGATGTAGAGTCTGGTTTTAATCCATAAAGGGCAGAAATCACCTAACCTTCCTAAATCACAATGGATATGGATTGACACCTGACATATGACATATTGACACCTTGACATATGGATTGACACCTGTCCTCAGAGCCCCTGATGCTCACGGACACAGAGCAGAATAGGGACTGTTCCCCCTGCATAGGGTCACTTGGCAGATATGGATTGACACCTGTCCTCAGGGACCCTGATACACACTGAGACAGAGCAGAATAGAGACTGTTCCCCCTACATAGGGTCACTTGGCAGATATGGCGTGGTCATGGGAGGAGGAGGAGGATGACTTTCCCCTCTTCCCCTGTTAGATTCCCGTTGTGCTGTGACATCACCCTTATACGCTGTGTAAAGCATACTTTTTAATTTATTTAGCAAATTCTGCATCCTTTCCGACTTGTAATTCGGTAACATTTCCGCCACTGTCTGCTTATACCGGGGGTCTAGTAGCGTGAACACCCAGAACAGGTCGTTCTCCTTCAGCCTTTTTATATGAGTGTCCCTCAACAGGCACGACAGCATGAAAGACCCCATTTGCACAAGGTTGGATGCCGAGCTACTCATTTCCTGTTCCTCCTCCTCACAAAGAGCAGAATAGGGACTGTTCCCCCTACATATTCTCACTTGGCAGATATGGATTGACACCTGTCCTAAGGATCCCTGTATTGGGGAACATTGTCGCCCAAACTAATTTATATGCCCATCAATTCCGAGCTACAAATACGGACTCTTTTTTGGCAAAGATACACACTGTGCCAGAATTTAAAAGATTCTGGGCATTGACTATGCTGATGGGCATCATAAAGAAGCCCTCCATCCGCTCCTACTGGAGCAGTAGCCCCATCTGCTCTACCCCCATTTACTCCCAATGTATGTCGAGGAAGAGGTATGAAATGATTCTGCATTTCATGCACTTCAGCGACAACAGCCTGTGTCCCCCTAGGGAGCATCCCCAGTTTGACAGGCTGTATAAAATCCGCCCCCTGATTACCCACTTTGCTGCCAGGTTTGCAGATGCTTATATACCTGGAAGGAATATATGCGTGGATGAATCCCTGATGAAGTATAAGGGAAGGCTGGGATTCAAGCAGTATGTTCCTTCCAAGCGCTCTAGGTATGGTGTAAAGATGTATAAGCTCTGTGATAGCGAGACTGGGTATACTCAGGCCTTCCGGGTGTACGAGGGAAAGGATAGCCACCTTGACCCTCCAGGTTGCCCAGAACATATGGGAACCAGTGGCAAGATTGTCTGGGACCTGATATTCCCCCTGATGAACAAAGTGTACCACTTGTATACTGACAATTTTTATACAAGTGTCCCTTTGTTCAAGCTACTGTACTGTTTTGATACAGTAGCTTGCGGCACAATTAAAAAGAACAGCACAGGTTTCCCAGGACAACTTGCACGCACCCGGCTACGAAGGGGGGAGACCTCAGCTCTGCGCCAAGAGGAGCTGTTGGCAGTTAAGTACAGAGACAAGAAGGACGTCCTGTAAGCCTGTGTACTTATGCACAAAGCGTTGTACGATCAGATTACACACATGTGCCATGCACGGCACATGTGTCAACTTGCCCAACTTCAATGCCGCTAACAAATTTGTTCCATTGTCACAAACCACTTTGCCGATCTCCAGTTGCTGCAGAGTCAGCCACTTTTCCACCTGTGCGTTCAGGGTGGACAGGAGTGCTTGTCCGGTGTGACTCTCTGCTTTCAAGCAAGTCAAACCCAAGATGGCATGACACTGCCGTATCCAGGATGTGGAATAGTACCTGGGGAGCTGGGGGGGTGCCGTTGATGTGGAGCAAGACGCAGCAGCAGAAGAGGACTCAGCCAAGGAGGTTATGGAAGAGGATGGAGTAGGAGGAGTAGAGGAGGTGTCAGCAGGACTGCCTGCAAGTCGTGGCGGTGTCACCAACTCCTCTGCAATGCCACGCATTCCATGCTTGGCAGCCGTTAGCAGGTTTACCCAATGCGCAGTGTAGGTGATATACCTGCCCTGACCATGCTTTGCAGACCAGGTATCAGTGGTAAAATGGACCCTTGCCCCAACACTGTGTGCCAGACAGGCCATTACTTCCTTTCGCATAATCGAGTACAGGTTGGGGATTGCCTTTTGTGAAAAGAAATTTCGTCCGGGTACCTTCCACTGTGGTGTCCCAATAGCTACAAATTTTTTGAACGCCTCAGACTCCACCAGCTTGTATGGTAAAAGCTGGCGGGCTAATAGTTCGGACAAGCCAGCTGGGCAAGGGGGTGACTTGGGCAAGACGCTGGGCAAGGGGGTGACTTTGTGACATTGGCTTCTTACGCTCAAACATGTCCTTGACAGACACATGACTGTGGGCAGATGAGCGGGAACTACTCAAGGCGGGAGACGGAGTGGCGGATGGTTGAGAGGGGGCAAGGAGGACAGCAGTGGTTGACGTGGCTGAAGATGCTGGACCAGGAGGAGGATGGCGGCTTAGAGTAGGCGTGCTGCTTGTACTCATGTGTTGATCCCATAGGCATTTGTGATGTGAGATCATGTGCCTACGCAAAGCAGTTGTACCTAGGTGGGTGTTGGACCTCCCACGACTCAGTTTCCTTTGGCACAGGTTGCAAATGGCATCGCTGTTGTCAGAGGCAGACACACAAAAAAAATTCCACACTGCTGAGCTCTGCAATGACGCCATTCTGGTGGTGGACACAGCATGCGTTGATTGGCGTGCTGTCGGGCTGACCCCGGGTGCAGATGCATGCTGTCTGACTGTGCCACTAGCTCCTTGCGACGACCTCCCCCTGCTTCCAACTCGTCTCCTCCTCCTCTCTGTCTCCCCATCTTAACTTTCCCCCTGTTCTTCTTCTTGCCGAGCGGGCACCCATGTGACATCCATGGACGTATCGTCATCATCAACTGCTTCACTTGTATCTGACAACTCAGAAAAGGAAGCAGCAGCGGGTACAACATCATCATCATCACACCGTACCTCCATGTGTTTAATGCTGCCTGCCTGAGACATATCCCTGTTATCTACATCCTCTGGCAATAATGGTTGCGCATCACTCATTTCTTCAAACGGATGTGTGAATAACTCCTCTGACATACCAAGTAAAGCGTCTGTGGTGCTAGTTTTGGTGGTGGCGGCAGGCGGTTGAGTGGAATCTTGAGAGGTGCCTGAAGCTAAGCTGGAGGAGGATGGTGCGTCAAGGTTCCGAGCGGAGGCTGTAGAAGATTGGGTGTCCTGTGTTAGCCAGTCAACTATGTCCTCAGAACTTTTCAAGTTCAGGGTACGTGGCCTCTGAAAACTGGGCATTATTCTAGGGCAAAAGGGAATCACAGCACCATGACCACGACGGCCCCTGCGGGGTGGCCTGCCTCTGCCTGTCATTTTTTGGGGGATTAGTGGTACTATGCGTGCAAGCTACTGTTAGACCAGATATGAGTGGCAAACTGGCAATGTGCACTGGCACAGGTCTGCAGAGCACAGGCTGTAGGCCTGACACACCCGCTTGAAGACAAGTAACTGCTATTCAATCTATAACAGTGAAAACAATTTTTTGGTTTTAAATGCACGCTATAGAGACACCAGATATGAGTGGCAATGTGCACTGGAACAGTTCTGCAGAGCACACACTGTAGGCCTGACAGAGCCGCTTAAAGGACACTGACTGGCTGCTATTAGCTTGCACTGGAAACCTTTTTTCTTTGTAAAAGCACACTACAGAGACAACAGATATGAGTGGCAATGTGCACTGGCACCGGTCTGCTGAGCACACACTGTAGGCCTGACAGAGCCGCTTGAAGGACACTGACTGACTGCTATTAGCTTACACTGGAAACCTTTTTTCTTTGTAAAAGCACGCTACAGAGACAACAGATATGAGTGGCAATGTGCACTGGCACCGGTCTGCAGAGCACACACTGTAGGCCTGACAGAGCCGCTTGAAGGACACTGACTGGCTACTATTAGCTTACACTGGAAACCTTTTTTCTTTGTAAAAGCACGCTAAAGAGACAACAGATATGAGTGGCAATGTGCACTGGAAGAGTTCTGCAGAGCACACACTGTATGCCTGACAGAGCCGCTTGAAGGACACTGACTGGCTGATATTAGCTTACACTGGAAACCTTTTTTCTTTGTAAAAGCACACTACAGAGACAACAGATATGAGTGGCAATGTGCACTGGCACCGGTCTGCAGAGCACACACTGTAGGCATGACAGAGCCGCTTGAAGGACACTGACTGGCTGCTATTAGCTTACACTGGAAACCTTTTTTCTTTGTAAAAGCACGCTACAGAGACAACAGATATGAGTGGCAATGTGCACTGGCACCGGTCTGCAGAGCACACACTGTAGGCCTGACAGAGCCGCTTGAAGGACACTGACTGGCTGCTATTAGCTTACACTGGAAACCTTTTTTCGTTGTAAATGCACGCTATAGAGACACCAGATATTGTGGTGGAATCTCAGTAAAAATAAATTTACTAGGACAAGATTGCCATGTGGCATATGTATAAATGTTGGTGTATCAGTTAGTCAGTTACACGTAGCTAAGAAACAATCAACACTGTATTGAGCAAGTGCAGGAATGTAGAAACTGAAAACACTTCCCCTCCTCCATTGTTCTGGGTGAGCCATGTGGTCTAACAGGTAAGGGAAGTTAGGCTTTGTTCAGCTGATTGGGTAAAGAGTATATGTGGGTAGAGTTAACTATAGGAGGAGCTATATGTCTATATTATGCATTTACACAGTCAGTTCTGGGCTCAGATCTTGTTGTATTTTGGTGACATTAGTCCCTCTGAGCCCCTGTCGGTGAATCGAATAAAGAATCTCTTCCTTCCTGAAGAAACCTGTGTCCACTTCTCTGTGCTTGGCTTCCGTCAGTTTCTCCGGTATCATTTGGTGCATTGGGCCGGGAAGCTCATCGTTCAACGGTAGCTGAGAAGCAGAGGCGTGAGACGGTCTATCTTTGCCCACGTTCTCTACGGCTGCACCCCTGAACTTCTGTGTGTACCTCCTTTCGTCTCGGCGCCACTGGTCTGTTGTCCAGGAGATCATCGGCCTCTACGTAGTAAGTGCTGGGGTGCCCCCGTCGATGAGTGTGAACCCAGGTTCAGGAACGAGGAGGTAAGACGACTACTGTTTTAGACGGTGGACCCACTAGGGGTATTGGATACCGATTGTGCGGTAGGCCCATAATCTGGAATCTGCCCCCTCCAGTGGAGGGAAGGAGCGAAGGCGCACCGCTCAATTAAACGCCCTTTAGTAAGCCCGTTTAATTTTGGTTTGGAGTCAGGCGGGGTTCTGGTGTAAATAGACCAAGCCGGACACCGGTGTCTTGTCTAGACTAGCGTTCTAGGGTGTATATTACGTTCGCTAGGTCGGACGGGCCGGGAGACTAAGCGGCGTCTGTGTAAATTTGGTCCGCTAGATCTCAACCTATCTTGGCTAAGTGGGAAGGCGTGTAAATTTGGAACCCACTAGATTTTTGATAGAGTATATAGACTAAGAGGGTTCTGTGTAAATTCCGCCCTCTAGTTCGCTATATGTGGTGTTTGGGCAGCGTGGCTAACCAAAACGGATGTAAATTGTTTTAGGTAGTCCATCAAGGTACTGGCCAATAGATTAGTTGGGAATTGTAAATGTGTTAAAGATTGTTGTAGTAGAGTGTATATCTTGCCAGATAGCGTGAGCTCTGCCGTCTAGCGAGAGTGTGAATAGTGTGTAACTGTATTATAGCGCACGGTACCATAACCATGTATAATAACTACTGATATTGTAAATAACTACTAATAACTGTTGTCTATGTTGTATGTTTAACACCATAACCACTACTAATTGAACTGTGACTTTAAATTGTACTCTAACCAATGCTAACCGTACTATAACTACTGTTTGTAAAGACGATGTTACTGGGGTATGTTATAGACGGGTAATTCAGATATAGGGAATTATAGCGTCGGTGACTGTATAGTTTCGCCAAAGGGCACAGTATTAGTTATTTACTGACTGGTGTAACAGCTGTGTGTGTACGGGAATTCCCTGTATGTTTTGTTGTATGAGTTTGACCTAGTAACTGTGCCACATGGTGCTGTTGCCAGGGAAACGAGTGTGACTGTTGGAGGTGTGTTTGTTGTGTTTCTTTGAATTAGACGCTCCGTTGCTAAGTATGGATGCGCCAGAATTCAAAGATTGTTGATCCCTTAGAATGTATGCTAAATAACTTTAAAAAGGGATATAATGTGTGTGATTTTGGGGTTAAATTGGCTACCTTATGTAGTAGAGAATGGCCTCTGTGGTAATCTGTCTTGATTTAAATCTAGTACATGTGGCTGTATCTATTATGCTTGAATTATATGACCAGTTTCCATATATTTTTTTTTTTTTTTATATATTTTTTATTTTTTGTCTTTTTCTCTTTCATACATAATACATATACAAGGTATAGCATTTGGGTACAATGAGTGATTCAGTAGTTAACATGCAATACATTAAGTATAAGTACATAGCATGGTGATGTTGAGATTAGTTAAACAGATTAAACAGTAGATTTATAATTTTAAGCATATATTAATACGTAGTAACATAATATACCAAAATATTCTCCTGAGTATAATATGATTCATGAGATCTAATATCTGTGATAGGTAGAAATAGGAGCCCTAAAAACTCACTTTAAGTCGTGTGTGAAAATCTCTCTAGGACGTCAGTGCACCTTTTAGAAATTGTTTCCACGGTTGCCAGATGTCTTGGTATTTATGGTATTTGTCTAGCGCTCCCCACCTTAGTTCTTCCATTGTGTGGAAATGTTCTACTTTATTGTACCATTCTTTTTTACTTGGGGTCGTAGAGGTCCTCCAGTATTTAACTAAAGTGTGTTTGGCCGCTGTCAGCATGAAATATGCAAGGGAGTACCTGAACCTTTCTGGTGGTGTATGCAGGTGTAGCAATAGGAGTGCCTCTATGTTAAATGGAATGTTTAAATCAGTTATTAGTCGAATTGCGGTCCAGACCTCCTTCCAGAATCCTGTAATTAGATTGCATGACCACCATAAATGTTGAAATGTGCCCCTCTCAAGCTTACACCTCCAGCATTCTGGGGGCTGCGTCGAGTCATATCTATGTACGTCTACTGGCGTAGTGTACCAATTTGATATAAATTTGTAATTTATCTCCTGTAGAGGGACACTAGAATGTGCATGGAAAATGTTCTTAAATATAGCGTTCCATTCTACCTCCCCCAGTTCAGTTTGTAAGTATGTTTCCCAAGTTCTAGTGAAATAAGGTAGTCGGGTATGTGTTTGATCTTGTAGTAATTTATAACATGCAGAAGTTTGCTTGGGTGGAGATTTGTCCTGTAGACAAAGTTGTTCAAACCTCGTCCTCTCCCTATGTGTCCAGTTCAGTAGGGCCTGTGCTTTGAGGAAATGTCTTAGTTGTTCGTATTGGAAGTTGTGCATTAGAGTAGAAGGAGTGTTGGCCATCAGGTGGGACAGTTGAGTTAATTGGCCATCGGCTATGACCTCTGCTAGTGTTAGATGACCGGTTGAGTCTATGTTATCCCGAGGTTTTAATAGTAAACCGTTTATCCCCGCCGGGAAGTTCGGATTCCCAGTGATTGGGTAATGTGGTGAGGGAGTTGGAGCTATGTCTTTGCTGGAGAGATTTTTCTCCCAAATTTTAATGGTGGGGGATATTGTTGGGTGGTTTGAAATTTTCCAATGACTGGGAGCAGTAAGGAGCCAGGGCAGTATCTGGAGTGATATCCCTAATTGGTCTCTTTCTATAGGTATCCATAGTTTAGATGGTGATTGGCGTACCCAATCGATTATTCGCCCCATGTGAATGGCCTGATAATATAACCATATGTCTGGCAGGCCTATCCCTCCCTTGTCTTTCGGCCTAGTGAGGATGGCATAACTGAGTCTAGGCCGTTTATTAGCCCATATGAATTTGGTGAATGTTGTTTGTATTTTCTTGAAAAATATGCGCGGAATATAGATTGGGAGAGTGTTCAACAGATAGAGTAGTCTTGGTAGTAAGTTCATTTTTAATATGTTGACCCTGCCGAACCACCTGAAGTGGGGTTTGTTCCAGCTCTCTAGGTCTGAGCTAATGGAGTCTAACAGTTGTGGGAAGTTGGCCCCGTACAAGGACTTAGTGTGCGGGGTTATGTTTAGTCCTAGGTATTTAATAGATTTGGCCGCCCATTGAAAGGGGTATGTCTTCTGTAGGTGTGACCTGTCCTTCTCATGTACTGTAAGGTTTAAGATTTCACATTTATCTGCATTTATTTTAAAGTTTGATAAAGTGCTATATTCAGAGAGGGTGTCCATCAAAGCTGGAAGAGACGACATGGGAGTAGTTAATGTGAAGAGTAAGTCATCAGCGAACGCTGAAACTTTGTATTGGGAGTCCCCTACCTTAATACCCTCAATTTTTGATTGAGCTCTGGTTGCCTGTAAAAGCGGTTCGAGCCCTATAATAAACAGTAGTGGTGAGAGGGGGCATCCCTGCCTCGTCCCGTTTGTTATTTGAAATGGGTCCGACAGTGTACCATTGATTTTAAGCCTAGCTGAAGGATTTGAATAGATCGCTTGGATCCATTGCATCCATCTGTTGCCAAAACCTAAGGTCTCCAGCGTCGACAGGAGGAAAGTCCAATCCACCCTGTCGAACGCCTTCTCCGCGTCTATAGCTAGCAATAGTGTAGGGCGGGTTGTCTCTTGTGCGCAATGGATCAGGTTTATGATTTTCGTGGTATTATCCTTCGCTTCACGCGAGGGCACAAATCCGGCTTGGTCCGGGTGAATCAGGGAGGGAAGAAGAGGTTTTAATCTTAATGCTAGCATTTTAGTGAAAATCTTAATGTCCACATTTATCAATGAAATTGGCCTGTAGCTGCCACAGTTATCTGGATTTTTCCCGGGTTTGTGGAGTAGAGTGATATTGGCCTCTAAGCTCGATTTAGGAATTGGGTTGGCTTTATTGATGGAGTTTATGGCTTTCAGCAAGTGATGACCCAATTCTGTCATGTATGTTTTATAATAGGATGCTGAGTAACCGTCTGGGCCCGGGCTCTTGCCAGATGGCGTGGATTTAATTGCATTTGCGAGTTCCAGGAATGAGAAGGGTTCATCCAAGGATTTCGCTACTTCTTTCGGGAGAACTCTGTCAAACTTGTCTGATAGATATGTCATTATCTGTTCCTTATCTATGGAGTGTTTTGTGATATTATACAGGGAGTCGTAAAAATCCGTAAAGGCCTTTGCTATCCCTTCATTCGTTTGTACTATCTTATTGGCAGTTGTTTTAATTTGAGGGATACAGGTTTTCTCTCTTTTCCTTTTAATCGCATTAGCTAGTAGTTTCCCGCATCTGTTACCCTGTGCGTAAAAGAGTTGTTTGTTCCATAGCAGAGATTTCTTAGATTGGTGTTGCAACAATATTGTTAAGTCAGACCGTAAGGATATTAGTTTGCGATGAGTTGCTTCTGTCATATTATTTTTGTGAGTCTCCTCTAGTTGTGCAATTTCTTTTAAAAGGTCTGTTTGTGCCTTATTACGTTCTCTTTTAAGGAAAGAGCCCCATTTAATTAATTCTCCCCTTACTACATATTTATGAGCCTCCCATTGTGTGAAAGGAGTAGTGTCCGGAGTATCGTTGTCTTCAAAGTATTGGGAAATAGTGTTGGCTATCGCCTGTTTTGCTTTGTCGTTGTGTAATATGGATGTGTTTAGCTTCCATTGTCCCTTCCCCTGTGCCATAGAGGGAATCCTAACTTTGATTTGAACTGGAGCATGGTCTGACCATGTAATGTTATGAATGGACGCTGACAGTATCAGAGAAAGGTCTCTCTGGGGTGTTAAAAACATGTCTATTCTCGTATACGTGGTAGCTGATTTAGAGTAAAAGGAATAGTCCCTCTTAGTAGGATTCAAAGCTCTCCAGCAATCCACTAGTTGGTGGCCATGCATTAGGTTTCTCATCTGTGATCTAACTGATTTTAAATGATTTGAATTAGGAGCAGTGCTGTCTTTTTGCCCATCTATAGATATGTGGAAGTCTCCTCCTATAATTGTTATCCCTGTTGCGAGTTTTTGGACCTTAACCAGAATTCTGCGCAGGGTATGACATTGTTTTGTGTTTGGCAAATAGATATTTACCAAAGTGATAGGTTGATTGTAAATAGTGCCCTGGAGAATGATGTATCGGCCTGATCTATCAATATCATGTGACTGGTATATGAATGGAGTTTGGACTCCAACTAGAATTGCCACTCCTCTCGATTTGCTATTACTGAAGTTATTATAGTATGCTTTGGGAAAGTGCCTATTGTGTAATTTCGGGGCTCCGGGGTCCCTAAAATGTGTTTCCTGTAAAAACACCACATCTGCCTGAAGTCTGTGAAAGTCTCTAAGTGCCATATGTCTCTTAATCGGTGAGTTTAGGCCTTTGACATTATAAGAGAGTATATTCAGTGTATCAATTATTTCTACCGTATTCTTAGAGGATTTCTCCATATCTCATTCAATGAGATTTAAGCGGTATAGCCGTATAAGTATCCTAAAATCTAGTTTTAGGTGCTATGTAGGTATATTACTATTAGAACGTCTTGTCCAGGTATAGTGGGAGAATAAGGAATTATGGAACTAATAGAAAATTAAAACAATTTTTTTTTTTTTTTTTTTTTTTTTTTGAAATAATAAAAAAATAATCAAATAAAATCAGAACCAGAACTTATTTACACTCTTTTGTGAATCCTAGGCCTAAGATCCACAAGCGTGAGCTGGTACTCGTACCAGTATATCAGGAGTCAGTGCTCTATGGCTTACTCCGTCAGCTTCACTTGCTGAAACGGGAATATTATTAAATGGTGTATATGGTATGTTAGTGCACTGCTCGTAACCGCCGTCGGTTACGTCGGGGGTATGTGATGGTATCAATTAATAAACCAATAATTAGTATCGTAGCTATTCACGGAAGTTTCTTACAATGTTTATAAAGTTGTTGTAGCTCCCTACAACCTTGTGAAGAAATTTAACAATGTCGCGCCGCCAAGCGCTAATGGGGGTATAGATTAGTCTCTCATAATATCTGATATCTAATTAGGACGTAAAGGCGTTTTTAAATTCTATCTTGTCTAGCTTGTCTGGTGGCGCCATGTTGCACCACATTTCAAATAGCATAACATACAGGTAGCATGACAAACATATATGCATGAACATTCTGAATTTAGCCAAACATAATATTTTAAACATGACTTAGAACTTATATGTACAAATACATATCCCTCAGGGGTGAGTTTAAGGGTACTTCAAAAATATCAGTCTCGACTCTTAGAGAGTAAAGCCCTATGCTGCTCCGTTCTCTGTGCCTTACTCCTGTACATAAATTCTCTTTTTGGTTTCTTTTCTTATTTTTTTTTTTTTTTTTTTTAATTTTAGTATATATTATATATTTTTTTTTTTTTTTTGAGTTTGTTCTTGTGAAAATTAAACTAAGTTAAACCAGCAGACAAAGATGAGTAAGTTTCCCAGTTAAATGCATATAACATTGGCCTAAGCAACTGCATATTAGGTATTCTATATACATTACACGCTTCTTCCACGTCTATTCGTCCTCGTTGTATGGTGCAGTCCGTTTACACCTAATGAGATGATTCTTTCGGTATAGGAGCAATATTTAGCAGATCAGTCAGGGCCTTGATCTTCAATGCTGGGGTATTTCCGAAAGAGTCATCTAGATATTATAAAATTTTACCCTTTAGGTGATATGATCAAGTGTCCTAAGTTGTTCAACGAGGTCTCGTAGTTGGTGTAAATGGGAGACGTTTTCCTGGCGTTCTCCGTTTCTCGGCTAGTCCTCTCCATCGGGGTCTTTGTGGTAGGGCCTGCGCGGCCTCCTGGGGTCCATGATTGTACCAGTCCGTAATGTCCACCTGGGGCAGGTCGAACAATTTAAGGAATTCAGGGACATCTTGTATAGTGGAGATGAAACCGTGTATACCCTGATGTGACGCCATTAGGGAGAAGGGAAATCCCCACCGGTATCTAATCTCCTTAGCTTGTAAGGCCTGGGTGATCCGGCGGAGGGCTCTCCTGCCTTGTAGTGTTTGCCAGGATAAATCCGGTAGGATCTGTATATGTGGAGATGAGGTTGCTAAAGCTGGTGAGTTTCGAGACAATCGCAGAATATCATCCTTCAGGGTATAGTAATGCACTCTGCATATGATATCTCGCGGCATGTCCTGCGGCAGACCCTTGGGTCTCAATGCTCTGTGGGCCCTGTCCAGTTCTATGTGGGTGTCTGCAGGGCGGTCCAGAATCTTATTAAATAGAGTTTGTAGAACGACCTTCACATTTTCTGTGTCCCCCTGGGGTTCTGGGATACCTCTTATACGCAGATTATTTCGCCTACCCCTGTTATCGAGGTCCTCAGTATTGCGAAGTAATTGTGTGATTTTAATGTCCTGTGCGTCCTGTCTCTGTTCTAATTCAAGTAACTTAACTTGCATATTATCTCTGTCCCCTTCTAAGTCTCCCACTCTCAGGCCTACCTGACGGACCTCGGTATTCAGAGCAGAGAGTTTGTCCTGCACGGACGCCTCTAGTTTCGCCAGCATGGTAGCTATTTCTTCTTTTGAGGGGATCTTCTGCAGGATTTCTTGCAGCAAGTGGCTACCGTTCTCGGGTGCCGAACTAGTGCTCGCCGGGCTAGGAGGATCCGACGCACGTGGGGAAGATGGCGCCTCCGCCATTTCTTCTTCCGTCAGGACCTGCACTTTCTCTCTGAAGTATCGGTCCAGATCGCCGGATTTTTTGCCAGAGGGTGGCCCTGGGGTCTCCTGGGAAACAGTTTGCCTTTTTTTGTTCCCCATGCTGTGGTGTAAAAGCGATTTGGCGGCTTTTAAAGGCAAGGTTGATCGGGAGCTAAACAGGGAAGCGTCCGTTCACTCCATCGGTCAGGCCACGCCCCCCACCAGTTTCCATATTTTGACTGTTAAAACAGTTTGTGTTACTAGATGGTTACCAGAGCTGGTTTGTCCATCCCCAATGGAATCTGACCCATCTGACCATCCCTCAACTAAATTCTTTAGCAAGAACTGGTGCAGCTGGTATGTCCACCTGTGCTCTAATTGTCTCTGGCTCTCAGATGCCTGTCCCCTCCTATTTCTGTGCCTACCTACCCAACCCAACTGGTTCTTTGTATTCAGTTTTATTATTAGCAGTCAAAATTGTGAGGAGAATTCTTAACAGTAACTGAATCCACTGAATCAGATAATTCTCAGCAATTACACAATACCATAATCACTGACAACACCATAACCACTGATAATACCATAACCACTGATAATACCATAACCACTGACAACACCATAACCACTGATAATACCATAACCACTGACAATACCATAACCACTGATAATACCATAACCACTGACAATACCATAACCACTGATAATACCATAACCACTGAAAACACCATAACCACTGACAATACCATAATCACTGAAAACTCCATAACCACTGATAATACCATAATCACTGAAAACACCATAACCACTGACATACCACTATAATTACTGAGCCTTGTGTGCCTTTAGTAACAGTAAATTAGTTTTGAAATACAACTGGATGAAATGGTCAATGGTATAGGACGCTGGAATACACTTTTACCATTTTTGGTTACTGGTCAGGCTCCTCCTAGCCCTGTCCGAAACATTTTGTTAACCAAGTTACTGACCAGTAAAATTAATTTATCCATTTCCACCTACCTCACCACTCCCCGACCGGAACCTATGACTAAACAACCCTATCTAAGTCCCACCCTAACCTGACAAATGACCGGTGCCCTCCAACTTTGACATTTACAAATGCCACTGCAGCTTACCCCTGGTCCCCCACACATTGATATTAATGGTCAATTACAGTTGACAGACCCTGTATTTGTTTATGTCCCGTTCACCATGACTGATCTGTTTAATTGGAAGACCCATAATTCCTTTACGAAAGCAGACGAGTCACCTAGTGCTTTCTATGAGAGATTGCTGGAGTCATATAGATTATATACTCCTTTTAATCCAGAGGCCCCTGAGAACTCTCGAATGAAAAACTCAGCATTTGTCAGCCAGACCCAAGGTGATATCAAAAGAAAATTGCTAAAGTTAAAGGGATTTGTAGGAATGTCCATATCACAGTTAATGGAAATTGCAAGTCAGGTGTATATGAACAGGGAGATTGAAACAAAGCAGGAGGAAGAACGTAAAATGAGGATAGCTGTAGCTATCATAAGTGTAGAGAGACAGGGAAGGGAGGTGAATAGAGGAGTTGAGAATAGGCTGAGTAAGGGAGGAAGTAGGAATCACTGTGCGTATTGTAGAGAGGAAGGATATTGGAAAAGTGACTGCCCACAGAGGGAATATAAAGCAAGTTATAGATAAGACAAGAGAGAAGGTTACGAGATGGTTACAGGGGTGGCTATAGAGAACGTCTTGGAGGGAATGACAGTAGTAACAGAGGAGGTGTTCAGGGAAGTAGATACTATTCCCCTACCCAGAGATTAAGGGATAGAGAAGATAGAGATTTTTTGTCGGTCTGGCTGACACTGTCATGGAAGACTATTGATACCGACTGGGCTCCATCCCCCTTCAGCCGAGTGCAGCCTATGGTCGATGTATCAATAGAGGGAAAGAGGAGCTCTTTCATGATTGACACTGGTGCTGAGTACTCTGTGGTAACTAACCTAGTTGCTCCTCCTTCAGGAAGACTATAATTATGATAGGAGCTACTGGGAAAAGCGCTGCTAGACCAATTCTCAGGAGTCATACTTGTATTCTAGGAGGCCATTTTGTTAAGCACCAGTTCCTATATATGCTGGAGTGTCCAGTTCAGCTTCTAGGACGAGATCTATTATCAAAGCTTCAAGCCCAGATAACTTTTAAACCCAACGGATCAACGTCTCTGAAGTTTAATAGATCACTAGGCATAATATCAGTATCGGTGCAAAGGGAAGAAGAATGGCACTTCTACTCTATAATAAAAAAAAAAAAAAACAGCGGCAGATTCCTGACAAGCTACAATAGATCCAGAGAATCCTTGCAAGATCCGGTTGAAGCGTGTGACCGAGTTGGATTAAAAGTGTTTTTTGCGAAGATAATATTATTAAAAGGGAACATCAACAAAGATCTACAAGTGAGTGTTTTTGACGGCCATAATAAAGCCTGACCACTCACCCACGTATCATAGCCAGGGTGTCTCGAAGGGACCTCTGTGAAGAAGAGCAGAACTCCATTCCCTGCAGCCCTTACATCCTGGAAGCTGAGGTGCCATCGCACGGACGAAGACTGAGGATGAAGACGTTGAAAGAAGTGCTTTTGATAATGTATATTTTTGTGTCTTTTTATATTCAGGAAGGTAGAGGTACCGACACTCCTAGCTGTGAGGTTTGCATTAAGACTACTATAACAGGTAATAATATTTCCCAGACCCTAATTTGGCATTCACAATATGAGTGTAAGGGATATGTGTCTAGGTGTAGATACCTAGGTATAGAATATAGTGTATGCCATTTAGGAGTAGGAGAACCTAAGTGCTTCAATCCAGAGTATCAACCCCGTACAATTTGGTTGACCCTCAGGAATGGAGATCCACAGGGGACCCTAATAAATAAGACTGTATTAGAAACCATACATTCTTCGGGTGTTCTGCTATTTGATGCATGTAAAGCGATATCAAGTGGTAGAAAGCCATGGAATGTATGTGGGGATCTTAAGTGGGAGAGAACGTATGGGTCTAATGATAAATATATTTGCCCCAGTAGTAAGTACAAATATATGGATCCAAAGTGCCCAAATAAAGATATAATTATTGTCCGTATTGGTCCTGTGTAGGGTGGGCAACCTGGGGACAGACAGTAGATAAGGATATGATCGTCACTAAGTTGACTACCAAGCCCTATCGTAAGTCTAGGGAGTGTAACCCAGTCCATATACTTATCAATGACCCAGAACAATTCATAGATAGGTTTGGGAACTTATTTGGGTTCCAGATATATGGAACAGGTTTGGATCCTGGGACAATATTATTTATATGAATAGAGACCGATACCGTAGCATCCCAAACTCATCAGGTTTTCCATTCTTTTTATGAAGAGATGAGTGTAGAAAATAAGATCCCCCATAATGCTAAGAACCTGTTTATTGATTTAGCCGAGAGTATTGCTGGTAGTCTTAATGTAACCAACTGCTATGTGTGTGAAGGTACTAACATGGGAGACCAATGGCCATGGGAAGCAAAGGAGGTAATGTATTCCAGTTCTGAGACAGTTGAACAGTTAATATCTTCTCAGACTGATTATCAAGTGAGTGTTAGAGGTAAATCTGAGTGGCGATTAAAGACCTCCATTATAGGTTATGTTTGCATAGCAAGAAAAGGAATAATGTTTAACACATCTGTAGGAGAACTAACTTGTCTAGGGCAAAAAGCTTATAATGATAGTACAAAAGATACAACTTGGTGGTCAGCTTCAAATGTCTCAGAACCACCTAATCCGTTTGCAATTTATACCAATTTAAAGGATGTGTGGTTTGACCTATCTGCTACATCTAGTTGGAAAGCACCAGCAAATTTGTACTGGATCTGTGGTAAGAAAGCCTATTCGGAGTTACCACAGGACTGGGAAGGGGCATGTGTATTAGGTATGCTCAAACCATCCTTCTTCTTGTTGCCAATTGAAACAGGAGAGACCTTGAGAGTTAAAGTTTATGATGTGAATCATAAAAAGAAGCTAGCATCCTTGAATGTAGGTAGCTGGGAAGATAATGAGTGGCACTGGCTACCTTAGCGCGCTTCATTGCCAATAGGAGGGATGTAATATGTGAGGGAACTGGTTAACAGCCAAACTGTATGCCCATGAAGTGTTATTGTATTCTAATACAGGGATTCAAGCCTCATTCTACCATTAGGCAATTATGGATTCCTCTGTAAAGCACATAGCCTTCTTACCAGGTAAACCAGTTGGGCTGTTGATAAAGTCCTCCATTCACTTCCAGTGCAAATAGAAGGAGGTGTATGTGGAAAGTTCAATCTCAGCAACTGTTGTCTGCACATAGATGATAAAGGCCAGGCAGGCAGTGGCTGATCTCACAAGCCACATGGCTAAACTGACGCATGTACCGACTTAAGCCTGGAACGGGTACAATTCTAGTAGTTGGTTTGGAAGTAGGTACGAGCAGCTTGGAGGGATCAAGACATTGGTAGGAGGAGTCATGTTGATTATAGTGTGTCTCTTTCTACCATGTTTGGTTCCATTGGTAATTAGGTCCATACACAGTGTCATAGAGAGCACGACAGAAAGGAAAACAGCTGCGCATGTAATGGCTGTTTGCAAGTATGAACCCTTAGCCCAGAGAGAATATATTCAGAATGAGGAGTGCTGAAGGAATTTGTAATGATGCTAAGATGCTTACGAGGTCTGTTCTGATTCATGGCAACCTGAGGTGTAAGCAAACTATGGTTAAGTGAGGCATCTGGAATTGTGAAATATAAGAAGCATCAAAGGGGGGAATGTGGTGGAATCTCAGTAAAAATAAATTTACTAGGACAAGATTGCCATGTGGCATATGTATAACTGTTGGTGTATCAGTTAGTCAGTTACACGTAGCTAAGATACAATCAACACTGTATTGAGCAAGTGCAGGAATGTAGAAACTGAAAACACTTCCCCTCCTCCATTGTTCTGGGTGAGCCATGTGGTCTAACAGGTAAGGGAAGTTAGGCTTTGTTCAGCTGATTGGGTAAAGAGTATATGTGGGTAGAGTTAACTATAGGAGGAGCTATATGTCTATATTATGCATTTACACAGTCAGTTCTGGGCTCAGATCTTGTTGTATTTTGGTGACATTAGTCCCTCTGAGCCCCGGTCGGTGAATCAAATAAAGAATCTCTTCCTTCCTGAAGAAACCTGTGTCCACTTCTCTGTGCTTGGCTTCCGTCAGTTTCTCCGGTATCAATATGAGTGGCAATGTGCACTGGAACAGTTCTGCAGAGCACACACTGTAGGCCTGACAGAGCCGCTTGAAGGACACTGACTGGCTGTCATTAGCTTACACTGGAAACCTTTTTTCTTTGTAAATGCACGCTATAGAGACACCAGATATGAGTGGCAATGTGCACTGGCACCGGTCTGCAGAGCACACGCTGAAGGAAGGCCTGACACAGCCGCTTGAAGGACACTGACTGGCTGCTATTAGCTTACACTGGAAACCTTTTTTCTTTGTAAAAGCACGCTACAGAGACACCAGATATGAGTGGCAACTGTCAAAGTACGCTGGCACAGGTCTGCAGAGCACACGCTGAAGGAGGCCTGACACCCAGACGCTTGCAGACAACTAACTGCTCTTCTATTACAGTGAAATTTTTATTTTATTTTTAAATGTAAAGCTTAAGCTATTGTGACAACAGATATGAGTGGTGGCACTGACTGTGCCAATGGGCACAGCATCCAGCCTGACACAGAAGATGGCAGGCAGGCAACTGCTCTTCTATTACAGTGAAAAAAATATATATTTTATTAATCTAAAGCTTAAGCTATTGTGACAACAGATATGAGTGGTGGCACTGACTGTGCAAATGGGCACAGCATCCAGCCTGACACAGAAGCTGGCAGCCAGGCAACTGCTCTTCTATTACAGTGATTTTTTTTTTTTTTTTAAATATAAAGCTTAAGCTATTGTAAAAACAGATATGAGTGGTGGCACTGACTATGCAAATGGGCACAGCATCCAGCCTGGCACAGAAGCTGGCAGGCAGGCAACTGCAATTACATTACACAGAAATAAAAGGAAAAAAAAAGCAGACTGATGTTCTAGCCCTAAAAAGGGCTTTTTGGGGCGCTGTCCCTTCAGCAGAGATCAGATGAGTCCTTCAGGATTGTAGTGGACACTGAATACCCTAGCCTAGCTATCAATTTCCCTATCTAATCAGCAGCAGCTAAACTTTCCCTCCTCTCACTAAGCATGCAGCTTCAGAATGAATCGAAAATGGATGCTGGGAGGGAGGTGGGAGGGTGTGGAAGGGAGGGTGTGCTGCTGATTGGCTGGAATGTGTCTGCTGACCGAGAGGCACAGGGTCAAAGTTTGCTCAATGATGACGAATAGGGGGCGGATCGAACCGCGCATGTGTCCGCCCGCCGTGGCGAACGCGAACACGCTATGTTCGCCAGGAACTATTCGCCAGCGAACAGTTCGGTACATCACTACTAGACATGTGTATTTGTTGTTGTACTAATCCAATTTTGGAATTCGTAAGCAGCAGCATCCTAAATTTCCAATCACAAAATTTTTCTGAATGAATTGAGCAGGAAAGTTTCAGAACCATTAGTTTTCATGGGGATAGCAAGTAAATGAAATATATTAAGCAACTGAAAATAAAATAATGTTTTTTAATCTTAATTTTGATCATTCGGCTATAAGTAGATGGCTCCCTAATTAGATAGCCTAATTAGATTGCCATAATTAAGCATACCAAAGTAGGGACTTATCTACTAAGCAACTGAAAAAGCAAATTTAAGTAAGTTAACTAAAGAGGACCTTCCTTATTTTTTTATTTTGAAGCTGTTTAGTAGATGGTTCCCCTAAGTTGGAACCCTGATGTAGGATTTCCCTACTCAGGGTACCAAATTAGGGGACAGCTTAGTAGATGGATCCCCTAATTTGGTAACCGGATGTGAAGTTCCCATAGTTATGTAACCAATCTAGGGCACTCTTTAGAAGATGGTTCCCTTAATGTATTACCCTGATGTAGAATATCAAATTAGGGAGTTATTTAGTAAATGACTCCCATAATGTGGTACCCTGATGTGGGGTTCCCCTACTTAGGAAACAAAATAAGGGTGTTGATTTGTGGATTACTCCCCTAATTTAGTACTTGATGTGGCATTCCCCAATACTAAATTACAGCACTGTTTAGTAGATGACGCCATAATTTGGTACCCTTAAGGGGTATTGCCAATTTAAAGATACCACAATAGAGTGCAATTTAGTAGATAGCTAGTAGGTACCCATATTTGGAATTCTCTAATTAAGGATAATAAATGACAGCATTATTTAGTTCAGTGGTTCCCAAACCTGTCCTGTTTTTTTCTTCTTCTAAAAACACCTTAGGCACAACTGAGTAATTCCTACATCCTGAACTGGTAGGGGTGTCTTGAGGACTGCTTTGAGATCTACTGGTTTAGATGGTTTTTAATTGTTGTGCAAGATATTAAATGTGCTGTTCACTATTGGTGTGGCAGCACTTTTCACACCCTGCACATCAGTTAGCAAAAGAGATTTTATTATTGTTTTTTTGGATGTTATTTATGCTGTTACAGGATGTGAAAAGCACTGCCCTGTTTGACTTTGAAAACCACTTTAGGTGTAGCACCACTTTTCACACACCGCACATCAGTTTCATATTCTTCACTCTATATTGTAATGTACATTGATATAATGCATAGTCACTATGTTCTATATGCTGACTGTGCCAGTAATAGCTCAATATCCAGCATTTTTACTATAACAACTGATATTTACAATGTAAGATCAAAATAGTCAACAGGAAAAATCTCTATGCTTCACCTTGACTATTCTGGCCTTCAATTTGAAGTCCTCTTTAAATTCTCACCTTAGCAAATATTACTGACAGTGTTTTGGTACATGGATTATAATAAATAAATCCTTAAAAAGAGAGCCGTACCTGTCTCTCCTGGTTTGTAAATAGGTTTATCTGTCTGAATGAAGCTCGTATCACTCAATTTAAATATTGCCACATCCTTGGTGTCATTGACTTTGAGGTTCTCCCCTTCTGCATACATGTGGAAATGCCAGGAATTATAATGGTTTGATATGGAAGGAACCTATGGAGACACACAAACTCATTCTGATACTGTCCCAGCACAGAAAATACATTCACCATCACCAGCATGATCTTTTGTTTTTATCATATTTTAGCCATTCGGGTGTGATGGAATCTCCATTCAGGTAAATGGTGGACCATTTGAAATTCTTCGTGTCACAACATACATGAATCTAACAGGTTTTAAAGATCATTACATATAATCTCACCAAAATTTAAATGAACATTACACAATTAAATTTATTACAAAATGTTACAGAAAAAGAACGATACAGATTCAGATACAGAAATAAATGTTTGAAAATGCTAAAGGGTAAAATATTTAACAGGACCATAAAATAAGTCATTACTATTAGTGTACATTATTTTAATAAGTTACAATGTAAATGAAGTTGGTAGGTTATAATAGTATGGGTGGCCCTTTACATTGTGCATTCATTAATTAGAAACCTGTCTAATGATCTGATTCGATCAGACTACATCATGCAAAGTAGTGATAGTAGGACTTTTTTTTTTTATTCTTTTCATTGCTCAGATGCTATATGCCAGTTTATTTACATCAGTTTTGTTATTAGAGAATGATTCAGAGACACATTTAGCTTTTGAGGAAATAAAAGCAGAATCATATGTCATATAATTTGGTAGATACAATTTAGGGCTGTATTTTAATATATTATAATCATTTTTGTTTTTTAAGTTTTGCTGGGACATTACAATCTTTGGACACTGTACTCACATGGAAGGTGTAACACTGGGAAAAATCGTGGCCCTCTATTTTTTCATCCACAAGCGGTTCGACCCGGTCAGTTTCTACTTCATGCAATTCCAGTTTGAAGTTTACTGCCCCAGTCAGATGTTCAAAAACCACACATGCTTTATCTTCGGAAGGATATGTTAGCCGGCCTGGAACTGTTACTACATAGTAACTGCAAGCAAACGAAGGGGGAACAACAATTATATTTTTCATTTGTGTCAAGTTTAGGCTCCAGGATGGGCACCTGAGATGTCAATCTAGATCTGAAGGCACTGCTAGTTGGCCTGTACAGTAATTGTTTCTATACACACAGAAGCCAAGCTTCATACTGTAAAAAATATTCATATTTCCATATGCTTTCTTGATAATAATCTGTTTTATTTTATAAGATGATTACGTTCAGAATTCTCTGCCGATGACCTCTTTCAATTTAAGACTTTATTCTTGTCTTCTAAAAACATTGAGCCCACGTTTCCATCCATCCTAAATTTATATATTTATTTCTTATTCAGTTTTAATATTATTTTCTCTCTGTTTGTCATTCTGTCCGTTTATTTATATGAACACTCCGAGCACTATAACCACTGCAGTGAACTGTCACATAAGTAGTTAAACCATTTTAGAACAGTTTGACCTTTTACCTGGGGTCCACCAAGCCCTGCTCCCACCCTTCACTACAGCTACAGCAGAGCCAGGGCAATTCTGATTGTGCAGACCTTTGACCATTGTCTGGGAGTGATCAGCTGCAAACTTAGCTCAGGAGAGCTATGGGAAACTCCAAAACGGGAGCTTATTGTGTAATGGAGCTGTAGTAGAGGTGTTTAAGTGGCATGCAATGGATGTAAGGGAAGAAGTCAGACAGTTCTAAAATAGTTTGATTACTTACAATGGGATGGGGGGTATACGTAAGAAACACAAAGGGCTTGGGAGGAGAAAGAGACACACAAAGGGGCTGGAGGGAAGTAAGATACACATAAAGGGTCTATAGGTAAAGAGACATACAAAGGGGGGTTAGAAACACAAAGGGAAAAAGGGGGTACGTTACACCAAAGGGGTACATTAAAAAAGGTAAAGTATTTAAAAGAGGGCATAAAAACACAAAATGGAGTAAGTAATTCAGAAGGGAGGTTAAGAGGCACACCAGTGAAGATTCATTTTGTTTTGGTTGGGGAGGGGCGACAATATGCATCTTCGACCTTTGTAGTCATAATCCTGTATGTTCATAAACATCTTGCTTGCTTGTGTCTTTGGTTTATAGTTACAAAGATGGAAAATGTTTGTTATCATCTGAAAAGCACAATTTTACCACATGACAGGAGGCTTCATATTTTGCATGAACTCTCTTTACTAACTCACATAGCAGTAAAGAAAAAAAGGTGAAAACATTAACCAATCAAAAGAAAGTAGGAGGTATAGTATTCACAGTAATAAGGCTCCTCCCCCTCTTTCTTTACTGCTCCATCAGCAGACAGGTCAGAGTTTTGGCTCTTCCCTTTTCACTATTATATACTATATGTAATTTTTTATATAATACTGTATTTTAACTTATATATGTAGTTTTTATATTTGCTCTATTGTTTTTTCTACCTTTATTTCATCTGCCCCCTTGGGGTTTCGCTCTTGGGGGAGTTTTTTCCCCCTCCCTGTTTTCTTCACAGGGTCTCTCTCCTTTTCTTCACCCTCTCGGTCCGCCGGCTTCTCCGCCGTCGGACCGACTGTCTCACACTTCCCTGAGGGTAAGCCGCTTTCACTGTAGCCGCACGGCGGGAAACCGTTTTTTCCCGCTCCTCCGGCGGCCATCTTGGATCTCGAGTCTCGCGAGATCCACGGCCGCCATCTTGGGAGCATTGCGGTCTCCTCATTCCGGCGCCCGTACACACAGTAACCGGACACAACCAGGCAGGGGTCCCCAGGTCAGTCAAAAATTATTTACCTGTGCTTGGGGTGTGGCCCCATAATCAAAAAACGATTTTACTGCCTACTGGTGCTTTTGCACACTTACAGGGTGAAGCCCTATATTTAGTACCGCTGCTATCAGGTGGATTTCGTGCCACCTATATATATTTGAGCATTTATACCTGGGTGTGGCCCAGAAGAAAAATCCCAATATTCCCTGCTGGAGAAAACTGGTGCTTTTTTACTACCAGATTTGTCATATTCACCCTGCTGGGGTTTGCCTTTTTTACACTTCACTGTGTTTTATATATATACCTATACCTACCCTGCTGGGGTTAACTGGGTACTGCAGGTACCCCCCTTTTTCTCACTAACTGGGACAGACCCCTAGCCCTACCTTTTCTGTGCTTCAAGCTATTACAGCGGCCCAACTCCTATTATCATGGATACACCTCAAAACCCTGCAGACTTCCAAACCATGATTGCGGAAGCCATCTCCGCCTCTATGGAGAAAGCATTATCCAGGGTTATGATGGCAACTGCCGATCAGACTAAAAAAGTCACAACAGACCAAGCCCATGACTATGACTCTGAGGCTTCAGAATCCCATGCCCAGGCCGACTCTCGGCCCAGCAAACGCCACTGGAAGGGCAAGGAAAGGAATGACAACCCGGGCAAAGGCAAGGCACCTACCAAACGCCACAGGCCAGCACCACCCACCCCCGCCCATTACTCCTCGGACGAGGGGGAAGAACAAACGCGCTCCATGGCTGTGTTAGATGAGTGGCAGGCCGCAGATTCCGATCCAGACAATGACTGGGGTTTGGACACGGGATCCCATACGGGTCTCCTAAAAGGCACCTTCTTGGACGACATCCAACTGCCGGATGACCCCACACCGGTCCAAGAAGAAGGGGAAGCCATTCTGGACCCCACGGGGCAACGTCTATTCGACCCCCGCAACATACGGCACCCGCGTTCGGGGGACTGGACCCCCCCCGACCATCTCTCCAAATTTATGCACCGTTGGCTCCGCAAACCCCTGGACAAAACGGTGCGCAACCGACTACGTTCGGAATGCCCTCGCCCTTCCCTTCCCGACAACGTGGCCCAAACCCCCGAATTCGACCAGGTCATGAACACATTCATGTCTAGGGGTGGCCGCGACCCCAGGAGAGGAGTGGAGAAGGGCTTCCACGGAGTTCAAGACAAACTCCTAGACTCTATTGGCCCACTTTCCCGCATCATGTTTTTGGTGGACGATGCTTTTACAAGGGCTGACGAATTTGATACCAGTATGGTTAAAGAGTGGGCACACGATATAAGAGAATGGGCACAGAGGTGCTTTTGTTTTGTTGGTAACACCAACGTAGCCCTCTCCTCTGAGAGGCGTAAAGCAGCGCTGCTCCGTATTGACGGAAAGCTGGTGGAATTGGGCACCAAGGAGTTGGGACCGCTTGCACAGGGCAAATTGTTTGGGGAAGCCTTCCTCAAAGAGCTTAATAAGCACGTAAACATTTTCACCTCGCTCAATAAGGCTCAAACTTCAATGAAGCGAGTATTCAGGGGCTACCCCAGTCGGGGTGTTTTTGGACGGGCTGGCCTCTACAGGGGCCAAGCAGCCAGCCGTTTTTGGCCCTCTGGCCCCCGCTCACACAGACCCCAACCCTTCTACCCGGAAGTGGGTTTCAGGCAGCCCTTCTCCTACACCCGTGGAGCAGACAGAGGCAGAGGACCTCGTAGCCTTGGCAGAGCACGCTTCCCCACAGGTAAGCATCATAATGCCTCAATGTCCACTAACCCCGTATACTGCAGGTCGTATCGCTCTGTCTTTTCAGAACTGGACAGCCATCTCCACGGACGCATGGATCCTCCAGACGGTCCAAGGCTACATCATAGATTTTGTGGAAACCCGGTCCCAGACCGCCCCTCCGTACCCCATTCAGTGCTCCAAGGAAGATCGCCTTCTAATCGATGGCGAACTACGGGAACTCAGGGCCAAAGGAGCGATAGAACCCGCTCACGACCAAAACGGCTTCTTCAGCAACATTTTTCTAGTGAAAAAGAAATCTGGAGACTTACGGCCGGTTATAAACCTAAGGAAGCTCAATGCTTTCGTAACATACAGACATTTCAAGATGGAAGGCATCCATCTCCTAAGAGATCTGCTCCAAGAAGGGGACTGGTTCACAAGACTGGACCTCAAGGACGCCTACCTATCGGTACCCGTCCATACATCCTGCCGACAGTTCCTCAGATTCCGATGGCAAGGCCGCCCCTGGCAGTTTACATGCCTCCCCTTCGGCCTCAGCTCAGCACCGTGGTGCTTCACCAAACTACTGAAGCCAGTAGTGTCTCGACTACGCACTCTAGGAATTCGGTGCATTATTTACCTGGACGACCTGCTACTGTTTTCCTCAGACAGGTACAGTCTAACGCAACACACACAATATACCACCCGACTCCTCACGTCCCTAGGTTTCGTGGTGAACTTTCAAAAGTCGGAAGTATCCCCAGCCCAGAAGATACAATTCCTGGGCTTCGAGATAGATTCCAAGACCAGCACACTACGGCTCCCGACCTCAAAGATCACAGCCATCAAGAAGGAAATACGCAGAGCCATTCGCAGCCACTCCATTCCACTCCGCAACCTGGCTCGGATCGTGGGCTTGCTATCCGCATCTATCCAGGCGATATTCCCGGGTCCACTCCACTACAGAGCGATGCAGCGCTTGAAGGCTTCCTTCCTCCGCCAGAACCCTTCGTACGACCAAACGGTTCCGGTGACGGAGGAAGTCAAGGAAGAACTGGGATGGTGGCTGGACAGCATGGAAGCGTGGAATGGCCGAGCCATCTTCGGGAACACGCCCGACATGGTCCTGGAATCAGACGCCAGCCTCTGGGGATGGGGCGCCACCTGCGAAGGCAGTTCGACGGGAGGCACTTGGACTTCCCAGGAACTCAAACTCCACATCAACTGCCTAGAACTTCTAGCGGGGTCGTTTGCAATTCGCAGCCTAGCGAGAAACCGGACCAACTGCTGCATCCTCCTCCGGATGGACAATGTGTCAGCGGTCCGTTACATCAACAGACTGGGAGGGGCCCGGTCCAGACTCCTCTCAGAGATTACGAAAGAAATATTCGAGTTTTGCCTTCCCCGGAAAATCTCCCTCATGGCAGACTATCTCCCGGGCGGACTGGTTCTCTCGCCATTGGCGGGAAAGCAGCGACTGGAGACTGGACCCAACGATCTTCCATCGCCTCTCGGTCAGGAGAGGCCCCCTCCACCTAGACCTCTTTGCATCTCGCAACAACAGGCAGACGGACGAGTACTTCAGCTGGCTACCAGATCCGGAGAGCAAAGCAGTAGACGCCTTTCTCCAACCATGGCCACCCAGGGGCGCTTACGCCTTTCCCCCATTTGCCATGGTGGCAAGGACGATACAATACTTAAAGACGCAACGCGGGTCTCTGCTCCTCATCACTCCCCTATGGCAGAGCCAACCATGGTTCCCGGACCTTCTAGCTTCATCCTACAGGGATCCTCTCCTCATACCGTCCTACCCGACACTCCTCACAGACCCGAGAGGGAACCCCCATCCTCTCATTCTGGAAGACCGCCTCACTCTAGTAGCCTGGACTCTTTCAGGGGCGCTTGGCAGACCGAGGACTTATCGCAGACAGCTAGAGACCTCTTATGGGATTCGTGGGCACCAGGAACCAGACGATGCTATCTTGCAGCATGGAATTCCTGGTCCACTTGGTGCAGTGAACGGAACTTTGATCCCTTTATGGCACCTGTAACGGCCATCTTGAATTTTCTCTCCCACCTATTCTCCGCGGGCAGGTCTTACCGATCCCTCAACGTCGTGCGCTCCGCGATCTCAGCGGCTCACGTTCCGGTCCTGGGTACACCCGTCGGGAAACATCCTCTGGTATGCCGCCTCCTCAGGGGCATCAGACTTCAAAGGCCCCCCAGACCCAAGTACACTCGGTTATGGGACGTGGAAGTCGTCCTACAGTTTCTGCGAGACTGGCCAAATAACGACAGACTCTCACTTCGACAACTGTCGGCCAAACTAACACTCCTACTTTGTCTGGTATCGTTCCGCAGAGTTTCGGACGTGCGGGCTTTCGACATCGACGCCTTCTCGGTCTCCCCCGAGGGAGTTACCTTCCAAGTGTCTCGTCGTACGAAATCGGATTCCTCGTCGGTCTTCTACCCCTTTTTTTCCTACGGAACCGCTGCTTTGCGTTGTTTCTGCTCTGCGTCGTTATGTTCAGGTCACTTCCCTCCTTCGGGTTTCATCTTCGGGACAACTATTGGTGTCTTATGTTAGACCCCACGTTCCCGTCTCTACTACCACCCTTGCCAGATGGGTTAGCTGGATCCTGTCTCTAGTAGGTGTGGAAGACACCTTCGGTGCCCACTCCGTTCGCGGAGCGGCGGCCTCGTCGGCTTTCTCTGCGGGAGCATCACTGGCAGACATCCTACGAGCCGCGGATTGGTCACGCGAAGCGACCTTTCGGACCTTCTATTTCCGCCCAAACTCGGGGGCAGCCACGTCTCTCCTTCATCAGCGTTAAAAATGCAAAATATGAAGCCTCCTGTCATGTGGTAAAATTGAAGATTATGCTAGCGTTAGTGTACTTATAATCTTAATTTTAGTAATGACAGGAGGCGAGTATTTTCCCACCCTCCGCACCCTCGAGGGATGAAATCTCATGTAAGTATACCTATACTCTATATATTCCTTCATATTTTCTACCTGGTATAAATCAGACGTGTACCTTATTTAACTACAGCTTCGTTACTGTTATTTGTCATACTTAGACTAGGTACATTTCATTAGAGGTTGTGCTGGGTTTATTACATTACTGCAAACAGTTGCCAGACCGGTTCCTAACCTTTTCCACACTCTCTTTCAGCATAACTTCAAGACATTACAGCTTCCAGAAACCAGGACTTCGCAATTGGAAAAGTCATCTGTTGGTGCATGTTTGGATCACCCTAGGACTTCGTATTTGAAAAGTCACCCGTTGGTGCATGTTGCAAGACTTTATCCGTTCTTTTAAAAATCTTTTATGGTATTTGATGTCGCTCTCGAAAGAGGGGGAGGAGCCTCATTACTGTGAATACTATACCTCCTACTTTCTTTTGATTGGTTAATGTTTTCACCTTTTTTTCTTTACTGCTATGTGAGTTAGTAAAGAGAGTTAATGCAAAATACTCGCCTCCTGTCATTACTAAAATTAAGATTATAAGTACACTAACGCTAGCATAATCTTCAATTTCTATATAATTTTGTATGATAATTATATGGTGATATATGTTAAACTTCAAGATAATTGTGAATCATCTACAGATATGGAATGATTACTAGTTCTGCTGAAAGATATTCAAAAATCTTAAAATTAAAGTCATATGATATGTGTATTTCCTGTGCTACAAATTATATAAACTGTCTACTTACTGAAGAGTGATTTGCAATAAATCTATAACTAATTTGCAAAAATTCAACCACAACATTTGCATTGCGTATGTAGTTTAACTGAAGGTTTTTTAAATTAGTACTACATTGCACAAATTGTCGTTTTGCCATAATGCTCTCTTTAACCCCTTAAGGACCAAACTTGTGGAATAAAAAGGAATCATGACATGTCACACATGTCATGCGTCCTTAAGGGGTTAAACAAAAACAATAAAAGGAACTGCACTCTAATCACATAAGCTTAAATTGGTGCTTTACCAGACCCTGGCCCAGCACCAGCCCAGCATCTAGATACCAGTTGTAGAGAAATGGTCTAGGCACTCCAATGCTCTCAGGGCACTTTATTAGAACAAAGTGAACAAAGTGTTCTAATAAAGTGCCTTGAGAGCATCGGAGTGCCTGGACCATTTCTCTACAAATGATATATAAATCTCTGTTTAGTGAATATGCTCATTAGTTTGATACTTTTGTATTATGACACAGATACATAGTTTAATTCAGCTTACGGTTTAGATGTTTCCTCAGCTGCAGAGCACAAGATGGTCAGGGAAACACACAGGAGAAGAAGCTGCATTTTGCATCACACAGCCACACCGTCTGTACTCACAAACTCAAAACAGCCTTCCTTTTTATAACATTCAGGACAGAAATGAAAGTGGACCTCCCCTTATAATGACCATGCCACTGTAGGACACTTGAGGACATCATATGTTTTATTTGGCACCTGAGTAGTATTTCAGCATATTTCTCCTCATGCCAATAATCTAATATTGTTATCAATTATTTCACCTTTGACACATGTTCTAAAAACTATTAACAAACCAGCATTATTTACCGACTGCAACATGTGACATAACAAAAATACAGTCAAATGTTTTCAATTTTTCTGATAGCTTTATTGTATTTCTGATGGTCTATTCGATGCTTTAATGTACAATATAGGGGTTGCATAGACATGGACTATATTGTAGATTTGTGCACAGCAAAAATTTCCCATTCTTTCAACATATTACAGTTGTGATTTTCCAAACTTTTGTTTTGTTTTAGAGAACTTTGGCTGAACATGTTTTGGTTCAATTCAAAATTTCCATTTGATTCCACCCAGCAGATATACAACTTCACCTAACCCAGCTGTTCATATCTAGTTTTAGAAAATCAATCTCAAAGCATGTACTAATTATTGCTAGATAACTTGACCCTGCTCTTTGGATGCAACCATAAGCACCCTCATACAGTGTTGCTAAGATTGTGTGGAGGATATTTGCCAAATTGGTGGTGCCCTGCACAGGGAGAATGGAGAGCTATTTGGAATTATGCATGACCTGGCTTTCTTACCTTAATGTTTAGATGGCTTTGTGGATGCCCTAGATCAGGCATAGGCAACCTTTGACACTGCAGATGTTTTGGACCACACCTCCCATGATGTTTTGCCGGAATTATGTGTGTAAGAGCATTTTGGGGGGTGTAGTCCACAACATCTGGAGTGCCAAAGGCTGCCTAAACCTGCCCTAGATCTTACTCACAGGGCACAAGCCAACAACCAGATTAGATTAGGCCAGGGCTGCTCTCCCTTAAAACTACAGACTCATCAGTGCATGTCTGAAGGCCCAGATTAAATATGTCAATGAGATTCATAAATCATGTCTTTGTGCATCAAATTCACCTTTCAGTTTACGTGGAAAACAATATCTGTCTAAACCATGTTTCACTGCATGAATCAAATCAATCATGTGGTGATGCCCCAAGTCATTCCCCCAGCATGAATCAACAAAACCAATGGACTGGGAACAAAAAGACAAAGAGTGAAACAGTGGAGGCTCACCCTATCCAATGTAATACCTCTGATGCCCCTCTAATGTACTCTAGCAACTGCAGAAAAAAACTGAGGTTATACCTATGTGATATTACCTATACCTGTCTTGTGGTCTTATAGATGTATGAATGCCAAAAAATCTAGAGGTAGAGAATTCTCATGCACTGAAAAGTTCCTGGAAACTAAATGTCTGCATTCCATAAAAGCCCTAATCAATCAAATTGGACAAAACTCACTCCTGGCAGCTCAAACCCGAAGAACCATTCCTTTACCCTGCTGGTCCACCTTTGAATAATGAACTATAATGTCCACAAAAAGAGAACCAAGGGACACAGCCTAAAGCTGAAGGGATGAAATCCAGCTAGCTCTAAGGGCAACACACTCACCAATAATAATGCTTCAAAAAAAGTACAAAACAAAAGACACTCTAAAGAGAAGAATCTTTCATGCAAAAAAACAACAAATGGAAGTAAGAAGAAAATAAATGATACCAGATGACTTTTTTCTGGATAGCCTTCCCCAGACACGTTTCTGTCTCACGTTTCTGTCTCACTTCCTCTTGGCTATCCTGCTGTGAAGACCGACCACCTCTATGACACCTGGGTCCGCTTTTAGCACCTGTAGCAGTGCAGAGGCTTTGATAGTAAAGCTGGCTGGCAGGAGGCTGTTCCAAAATGGATCTCCTAGCCCTCCACTAGATTTCTACTGACAATGAGGCACACTTAGCTAGGATCTCTCAGCTAACAAACCAACCCCATGTGCTCTGTAGAAATCACAGAGCATCTAAAGCAGGGAGTCCTCCCATAGCACACCCTTTGCCATGCTAATTAATGTTAGCTGCCATCACACAGGCCCGAACAGAAGCATCAGAGCCAAGACAAATGAGGCTGACCACACTGCACCAGCAATCTGTAACATTAAACAGATAAGGATACTATCTTCTTCAGAACCACTGACAGATAAATGATCAGTCTATAATTTTAATGGTAGGTGTATTTTAACAGTGACATAATAACAAAACAAAAGAAAAATCCTGAAAAATGCATATAAAAAAGTTATAAATTGATTTGCATGTCAATGAGAGAAATAAGTATTTGACCCCTTCGACTTAGTACTTGGTGGCAAAACCCTTGTTGGAAATCACAGAGGTCAGACATTTCTTGTAGTTGGCCACCAGGTTTGCACACATTTCAGGATGGATTTTGTCCCTCTCCTCTTTGCAGATCCTATCCAAGTCATTATGTTTTGAGCCTGACGTTTGGCAACTCAAACCTTTAGCTCCCTCCACATATTTTCTATGGGGTTAAAGGACCAGTATAAACACCCAGACTACTTCAGCTGAATGAAGTGGTCTGGGTGCCAGGTCTCCCTAGTTTTAACCCTGCAGCTGAAAATATAGCAGTTTCAGAGAAACTGCTATGTTTACACTGCAGGGTTAATCCAGTCTCCAGTGGCTGTTTCCGTGACTAGAGGCCACTTCTGCAATTTACATGAAATAAATTGCATTATTTGACGCTGGACATCCTCACGCTGTCCAGCGTCAAAAATGACTCCCATAGGAAAGCATTGAGTAATGCTTTCCTATGGGTGGGTTTGAATGCGCATTGTTCGGGTCCACTCGGGAGCTGTCTCTGATGGCGGAGCAGAGGTCACCAATGCCGAGGGAGCCCGGCGCTGGATCAAGGTAAGCAAATAAATGGTTAATTAATATTAGAAAATAGAGAGAATCCCAAGAATCGAGGTGTTCGGAGAGGAAAAGCAAAATCCATCTACCAGAACGCACTCGACTGAGGGTGTGCCCACAATAGGGTATTCACTCCCTTGGTGTGCAGAGTAATTGATGTGCAGAATAAGGAAAATAATAAATCTTTAATAGAACAACGTACGTAATTTGGGCAGAATTTTGTATGTATTCTCGTCTTCTAGTACTTTGAGAACCATTTTTACATAGTCTGTGCGGTCCATCATAACAGTATTACCGCCTTTGTCCGCCGGTTTCAGGATGATTTCTGTATTATTTTTCAGAGACTTCAACGCTAGTTGTTCCCTATTTGACAGGTTCATGTTGAGGTGAAAGTCGAGGGATCTAATGTCTAGTTTGTCGATTTCATTTTTCATTGTTTCTAGAAAGAGATCGATGTTGCGATAGTTCCCCAGGTATGGGGTGAATTTGCTTTTGAGTTTTAAGTCGGTGTATTTTGGATTGCTAGTTTCATTGTTCTCTTCCCACAAATCCATGAGAGTCATAAGGCACTCGTATTCTCTATTGGACATGCCGTGAGACTCTAAGAAAAATATACGCCTAATTGCCACCTATGACGCAGGTTGGGAAAATATTAAAAGTTCCCTCAGACGTTTTTGGCCATTGCTAACTAGCGACCAGCACCTTCAAGACGTACTGGCCCCCAATGTCTCAATTATGGCTCGCAGAGGCAAAAATCTACGAGACCTTTTGGCTCCCAGTCACCTCAAAACCAGAACCCCAGCCCCCACAACATGGCTCCAGACTCCTCTAACTGGAACCTATAGCTGTGGGAGGTGCATCTCATGTAAATTTATGAAAAAAGACTCCAAAATAGTCAAAGACAGTCTGGAGAAAGAGGCTTTCACCATAACCTCTTTCTTTAACTGCAATACGTCAGGGGTTGTATATCTGCTTACGTGCGAATGTAACAAAAAATACGTGGGCAAAACATTCCGCCCCTTTAAGAAGCGGGTACAGGAACACATCAGATCCAGTAAATATACAGCGGAAACCCCTATCTCCAGACACCTTTGCAAACACCACAACAGCGACCCTAAGGGGTTACGCTTCTGTGGCTTAGAACTGGTAAAAAAGAACCCCAGACGAGGCAATTATGACAAATTCCTCCGACAAAGGGAATGTTTCTGGATATACAGACTGAAGACCCTGAGCCCTAAGGGTCTTAATGAGGGATTTTCCTTTTCTCCCTTCCTATGAGAACCTCTATACTTTTTTCATATCTACCATATGTATGTTTGCATTCTTCATGTTATGTCACCATTTGGTAAGCCCCACCTTTAAGCTATATCAATATCTGGTATAGTGTTCATACTGTTTAAACTCCATTTGGTTTAACTTATTTCAATACTTTTTACTACTATACACCTTCCTGTCATTCAGCATTTAGAATGACATTATGAGAGCAGATTCTGCTCTCTAATCTATTCATTACTTTGAGACATTAATAACCCAAGGGTCTGCCCGCTATGATAATGTTTTACTTGGGCACATACACTATGATTGAGGGATTACAATCCCACATATTTGCCAGCATCTCTGTTCCCTAGCCAACACTGCTGCCGGCTCGAGCAGCCCTTGACTCCTTCCCCTCCCGTGACGCGGCCTCACGCGATTGGCCATGACGTCACGGGAGGGGCGGGCACTCGCCCTATATAATCTCGGCGGTGACGGGATTCCCTCACTGCTCTTGAAAAAGGCGCCACATAGCGCCGAAATGCGCGTCGAGAAGATGCTTAGCCTAGTTAGGTACTTACCTTGCTACTCTCCTACTTAGAAGCTAGACTTAGGCTGCGATAGAACTTTAGATTTTTACTTTTATTTCACGAAGATTCCCAGCCTAGTTAGGCATCCACTTTGCTACCTATACCTAGACTTAGGCTAAGCTCGTATTTTGTTTTGTTTTTACAATCCAAGGGGTTGGGAATAAGTGGGCATCTGGGTCCTGGCTGGATGGGAGGCACTCCCTGTATCTGCGAGACAGGGGCAGCTTCTATGTCTCTGGGGAAAGCTCATAAACTAGCAACTTTATACTATTGTAACTTTGTATCTTTTCCCTAATAGTACTACTCTGGGATTTTAGCGTTCTACCAATAAGCACTAACAGATCGTCCCAGCTACTATTGTCTGCATTATTTTTTTGTAAGCAATCCACTACCTTTGTAATTTGGGGCTGACTACTACTCAGTTGAATCGACTATTTGGGTATCTTTTCATACAGGGGGAATTTTCGCAATTCTATTATGACTTTATCGCTTTCCCCCCACACTGTATGCCTTTGATCCCGATCCATTTCACCAGTGCAGTCAGCATCCCCACGGTTTACTATATACTCCAGGGAAGGACACCCTGGGGTCTGGGGTACCCCCCCAGAATATACAGTTGGGCTACATTTTATGCAGACACTCTGACATTATAGGGCTGATCTGTGTTCTGGTGCTTTATACATTTAGGTAGATACTCTTCTACCATATGCTAGTATGAGCAAATTGCCTCTAGGGGTTGTGGTGCAGTACTTTCTTCAGTGATCTGTCCAGTACGCCCCCATCGTCAGTACAGCCACATGGACCAATCCCCATTGATATACCTCATGAATTTTTTTTGTCTCTGTACGTGGTTCTATTAAAGATTTATTATTTTCCTTATTCTGCACATCAATTAGGGGTTTAAACTATCAAGGTAATTTTAAATTTTTAATTTTATATATATATATATATATATATATTTTTTTTTATTATTTTTTATTTTTTTATTTTTTTTTATCTGTATCTGGGGAAATGAGTGTTAGCAAGATTGTTAGTTTAACTCAATGCACATCTTGTTGCATGTATGGATGCCTGGATGTACCCGTCCATGGTCCATACCTCTGTGATGGTTGTGTGCGAGTGGCTTCTCTGGAAGCTCAGATTGGAGATCTTGAGAAGCAAATCGCAACTTGGAGATCGACAATCTTGAGAGGAGTCTGCTGCTGACTGAGCAGAGTTTAGTGGGGACAGGTAGTGGAGAGGGAGGAGATATGACAGATGGGGAACAGGCATGTAGCTGGGTGACAGTGGGGCGAGGAAGCAGGGGGGGAGGGAAGAGGAAAGGGCTAGCTAGTCCTGATTTGGTGCAACCTAGCAGATTTGCCCGTTTGAGGGAAGATGTTGGGAGCATCAGCTCAGGAGTAGCTGTATTAGAGGAAGCTGTTACTAACAGCCGAGGTGACAGCCCCTCTAGTACGGGTGGGGATCAAAATGTAAGGAAGGCAAGACAGGTTGTGGTGGTAGGGGACTCTATCATTAGGAGAGCAGACAGGGCAATCTGCCACTCTGATCGGCTCAACCGGACAGTTTACTGTCTCCCGGGTGCTCGGGTCCGGCATGTTGCTGACAGAATGGATGGATTATTGGGAGGGGCTGGGGATGACCCAGCGGTCATGGTCCATGTTGGTACCAATGACAAAGTAAGAGGAAGATGGAAGGTCCTAAAGAATGATTTCAGGGAATTAGGTAGCAAACTCAAGAAAAGGACCTCCAAGGTGGTATTCTCTGAGATATTACCTGTGCCACGTGCTACAGTGGAAAGGCAGCGGGAGATTAGAGAGGTTAATGCGTGGCTGAAGTCTTGGTGCAGGAAGGAGGGTTTTGGGTTTTTAGAGCAGTGGGCCGACTTGGCGATTGGGTACAACCTATATAGTAGTGATGGATTGCACCTAAATGGAAGGGGGTCTGCAGTGCTCGGGGATAGGATGGCTAGAAGGTTCGAGGAGATTTTAAACTAGTAGTAGGGGGGGAGGGTCATAGCAATCTACAAAAGGGAGATAGGACAGAAAGGAGATGGGCTTTAGAACAGTATAAGGAGGGTGGAGACGGGGGGAGGGGCAAGCTCAGAACAGAGAAGCTATGTCATGTTGGTAATTCACAAAATAAACAAGAGACGCATGATATTAAATATATGCTTACTAATGCAAGGAGCCTAAATAACAAAATGGGGGAACTAGAGGCATTAGCATACACTAAACAATATGATATAATAAACATAACTGAAACATGGTGGGATGAGACACATGACTGAGCAGTTAACTTAAATGGGTACACATTATTTAGGAAGGATAGGAAAAACAAGAAGGGTGGTGGGGTATGTTTGTATGTCAACCATGATTTAAAGCCAAATCTTAAGCAAATTGAATGTGATGAGGAAAATGTGGAAGCTTTATGGGTAAATATCTGCTTGGGGGAAAAGAAGGGAAACCAACTATTGGTTGGGATATGTTATAAACCACCTAATGTTAATATTGACGAGGAACAACAGCTGTTTGAGCAAATTGAGAAAGCTGCAAATCTTGGTAACACTTTAATTATTGGAGATTTTAATTACCCATACATAAATTGGGACATAGGGATTAGGAGCTCAGCAAAGGGAATTAGGTTTTTAAACTTGTTAAATGACAACTTCATGTCACAACTTGTACAAGCACCAACTAGAATGGACGCTTGTCTGGACCTGGTTTTAACAAACAACGTTGATCTTTTGACCAACATTCAAGTAGGTGAGCACTTGGGAAATAGTGATCACAATATAGTGTCCTTTGAAATAAACTCAAAAAAACAAAAGCACATGGGGTATACTAAAACATATAATTTTAAAAAGGCCAATTTCAATAAGATAAGGGAAGCTTTACAATATATTGACTGGCATAAACTCTTTAGTGAAAAGAACACTGAGGATAAATGGATCATCTTCCAACAAATATTAGAAAGGTACATTTCTCAGTATGTACCATTGGGAAATAAGTATAAAAGAAACAAATTAAAACCAATGTGGCTTAGTAGAGAAGTAAAACAAGAGATTAAAAATAAGAAAAGGGCATTTAAAGCATTTAAATCAGACAAATCAGATGCATCTTATAAAAGATATAAGAAAGCAAATAATGCGTGCAAAAAGGCAATTAAACTTGCTAAACTTCAAAATGAAAAAATGATAGCTAAAGAGAGCAAAACCAACCCCAAAGCATTTTTTAAGTACATAAATTCCAAAAAACCCAAAAATGAAAGTATAGGTACACTTAAAACTGAAACGGGGGTGTTAGTTAATGAAGACCAAGAAAAGGCAGGAATTCTAAATAACTATTTCTCCTCCGTATATATTAAAGAAGAACCCATGGCAATAGATGTGCAAATGATTGCTACTAAAAACTTGCAGAATAATTGTAATTGGTTAACTCAAGACAATGTGCTGCAGCAACTAAAGAAAGTTAATATAAACAAAGCTCCAGGGCCTGACGGTATCCATCCACGTGTACTTAAGGAACTAAGTGTAGAAATAGGTGAACCTCTGTTTTTAATCTTTCAAGATTCTTTTCTTCAGGAAGTGTTCCGGAGGATTGGAGGAAGGCAGATGTGGTTCCTATATTCAAAAAGGGTTCAAAATCCTTGCCTGGAAATTATAGACCTGTGAGCTTAACTTCTGTGGCTGGTAAAATATTTGAAAGGTTATTAAGGGATAATATTCAAGAATTCCTTGAGAAGAATATGGTTATCAGCAAAAATCAGCACGGTTTTATGAAGCACAGGTCATGTCAAACTAACTTGATTGCGTTCTACGAAGAAGTAAGTAGAAGTATAGATCAGGGTGTTGCAGTGGATGTGATCTATTTGGATTTTGCCAAGGCATTTGATACAGTTCCACACAAAAGATTAGTGTTCAAACTCAAGGAAATCGGTCTCGATGAAAATGCTTGTTCTTGGGTAGAACATTGGCTTAAAAACAGAATACAAAGAGTTGTCGTTAATGGTAAATTTTCAAGCTGGACAGAGGTGGCAAATGGTGTCCCTCAGGGGTCTGTTCTGGGACCCCTTCTATTTAACATTTTTATAAATGATCTTGAAGACAGCATTGAAAGTCATGTTTCAGTGTTTGCAGATGACACAAAACTTTGTAAAATAATACAATGTGAGCAAAATATTACTTTGCTGCAGAAGGATTTAGATAGACTGGAGGACTGGGCACTCAAATGGCAGATTAAATTTAATGTTGAAAAATGCAAAGTTATGCACTTCGGCATAAAGAATACACAAGCAACGTATACCCTTAATGGAAGTGAATTAGGGATAACAACACACGAAAAGGACTTGGGAATTGTTATAGACAACAAACTATGCAACAATGTGCAATGTCAATCAGCAGTGGCCAAGGCCAGTAAGGTATTGTCATGCATGAAAAAGGGCATTCATTCTCGGGACGAGAATATCATTTTGCCTCTCTATAAATCACTGGTAAGACCACATATTGAATATGCTGTGCAATTTTGGGCACCTGTTCTAAAGAAGGATATCATGGCACTAGAAAAAGTGCAGAGGCGGGCTACAAAATTAATAAAAGGAATGGAACATATCAGCTATGAAGAAAGGTTAACAAATTTAAACCTATTTAGTTTAGAAAAACGTCACCTGAGAGGGGATATGATAACATTATACAAATATATTCGGGGCCAATACAAACCATTGTGTGGAAATCTATTCACAAACCGGACTTTACATAGGACACGAGGCCATGCGTTTAGACTGGAAGAAAGAAGATTTCGTCTAAGGCAAAGGAAAGGTTTTTTTACTGTAAGAACAATCAGGATGTGGAATTCTCTGCCTGAAGAAGTGGTTTTATCAGAGTCCATACAGATGTTCAAACAGCTACTAGATGCATACTTGCAAAGACAGAATATTCAAGGATATAATCTTTCAATGTAGGGTAATAACTGCTTGATTCAAGGATAAATCTGACTGCCATTCTGGGGTCAAGAAGGAATTTTTTGTCCTAGCTTGTTGCAAAATTGTGCTTCAAACTGGGGTTTTTTTTGTTTTTTTTTTCCTTTTGGATCAACAGCAAAAAACAGGTGTGAGGAAGGCTGAACTTGATGGACGCAAGTCTCTTTTCAGCTATCTAACTATGTAACTATGTAACTATGTAATTACTCTGCACACCAAGGGAGTGAATACCCTATTGTGGGCACACCCTCAGTCGAGTGCGTTCTGGTAGATGGATTTTGCTTTTCCTCTCCGAACACCTCGATTCTTGGGATTCTCTCTATTTTCTAATACTTATTGCATTGGGTCAAGCCCTTTAGTTGTTGCCCATTTAGTCCTTGCCTTGGCTTCAGAGCTGGATCTTTCTAGCTCTATAGCCATCCTCCTTTTTCTAAAATGGTTAATTAACAATTGATTTAAGGTCTGGAGACTGGCTGGGCCACTCCAGGACCTTAAATGTGCTTCTTCTTGAGCCACTCCTTTGTTGCCATGGCTGTGTGTTTTGGGTCATTATTATGCTGGAATACCCATCCAGACCCATTTTCAATGCCCTGGCTGATGAAAGGAAGTTCTCACCCAAGATTTGACGGTACATGGCCCCGTCCATCGTCCCTTTGATGCAGTGCAGTTGTCCTGTCCCCTTAGCAGAAAAACACCCCCAAATGGACAAAGAATCATAAGGGCACTAAGAGGGTGACAGCACCAAAAATGCAGAAAGGGCTATTGTTTCCACCTCCATGTTTGACCGTGGGGATGATGTTCTTGGGGTCATAGACAGCATTCCTCCTCCTCCAAACATGGTGAGTTGAGTTAATGCCAAAAACCTTGATTTTGGTCTCATCTGACCACAATATGTTCACCCAGTTCTCCTCTGAATTATTCAGATGTTCATTGGCAAACATCAGATGGGCCTGTACATGTGCTTTCCTGAGCAGTCTTTCAGTCCTTCACAGCGTAGTGTGTTACCAATTGTTTTCTTGGTGACTATGGTCCCAGCTGCCTTGAGATCATTAACAAGATCCTCCCGTATAGTTCTGGGCTGGTTCTTCACCATTCTCATGATCATTGAAACTTCACGAAGTGAGATCTTGCATGGAGCACCAGACCGAAGACAGACAGTTATTTTATATTTCTTCCATTTGCGAATAATCACACCGACTGTTGTCACCTTCTCACCAAGCTGCTTGGCATTGATCTTGTAGCCCATTCCAGCCTTGTGTAGGCCTACAATATTGCCCCTGACATACTTGGACAGCTCTTTGGTCTTGACCATGGTGAAGAGAGACCATGGAGGGCAAACGTTCAAAATAAGCAGGGGATCAAATACTTTTTCCCCGTGCTGTACATTCAAATTAAAAGCAAAAACAAAAACTTGATATGCGTTATCTGAATAATATTGATCAGTATGTGGAAAATTGTTCAAAAATCTATGAGAGCATGTGTAAGGATCCATTTGGTCTCGCACACCACATCTCCATGCATGTGTCATTCTGACATGGTTTTTAAAGTCGGAAACCGTAATACTGCATCCTTTATATGCATACATATCTACATTACTTATGATGTGGAAAGCAGCGCAAGCAGGAATGACGCAGAGTAATCTATTGGTGTCAGTCGCCATTTAAAGCTGGTAAAGAAAAAAGGGAATTGGGGGCACACCCGGTACATGCATTTTGCTGTTTAAACTTGGAGCACATCACCCTGTTGTGGGTTGCTAATGATCCCAACAGTGTGTTCATGTTTGTTCTGTTTGGTTCTGGTTTTGACTTTGCTTGTTTTTGACATTCCTGAATTCTGGTGTCCCTGACTTTTCGTGGCTTCTTGATATAATTTCTTGATTAAAAAAAAACTACTTGAAATGAAAAAGAAAAAAAAACACAAAAAAACTTTAACTCAGCTCTGCTACTATACTTAAAATTAGTAAATAAACGGTATCACTGTTCAAGTTTAGAATGAAGTAACAAGGAAAGGTCTAATTCAGAAACAAGGCATAAACAGCCTTATGTTTTATTTGGACATAAATTGTAGGTTATTGCACTCTATGTTAAGTAATCTAAGTAAACACCCACGTACATTCACCCATTGCTCAATCCGTTGGTTAATACATAACGCTGAATCAGGGAAAATATGGGGCCTAAAATATTAAAATAAATCTGTTATTTCAAGGTCTTATTTAACCTGGCACTGCAAAAAGTTAATCTCATAGATGGGTTATTAGTTGCTATGATAGAACCTACCAAACATCGGGTATATAAACACTGTGGCAGGCATATGCAATGTTTGATCTTATATTGTAACTAAATCCCCATTATCTTCACTTAAGTCAGGTGTTTTTAAAAAACAAAGAAAAAAAAAACTATCAAACTTTGTGAGCTTTAGTCGGTGTTTAAAGAGTGAGTGAGTGAGTGAGTGTACTGTATCTTGTATTAACTGGCCACAGCATCATTCACATATTGGAAGGCATGGCCTGAAGTTGTGGGAGGGGCTATTTTATTTTATTTCCTCTTTAACCGCCTAGCATCCTGCTTATCAACTCCAGTGAGGACCTCAGAATGGTGTCTAATTTATATCATATCTGTGTCTTGTCTACACTCATGTAGCTTTAAAACTGGTATCATAACTCAACTATGAATTCTATTTCTTGTTTTTACTTAGATATAGACTTGAGAAATGGAGGTTCTCCCTAAAGCTTGTTTTTCCCAAATGATGTTAGTCCAATTAAAAAGTTATTACAAGCAGTCAGGGTGAATCAAGCTCTGGTAAATGTGAGAAGTTAAAGCTCTAGTAAATGTGAGTAGTATTCATACTGTGGTTTATTTTGATACATACATACTGTACCATTGGGACCCCTCTCCTCTTTTTTGCAGTATGCAATGATACCTTTATTATTAGACTCACATATATATTTCTAAATCAACTTTTCATTACCAAAAATCTGCCGAGCTGAACTGACATACGGATGATATTTAGGCATCCCAAATGTTGTTCTTATTTTGGGGAAAAAGAGCCAAATCTTTCTCCCTGTGCACAAGTCTATTGGAACTTTGCTAGGCACTAGTGATGTCGCGAACACAAATTTTTCGGTTCGCGAACGGCGAACGGGAACTTCTGCAAACGTTCGCGAACCGGCGAATCGGGCGAACCGCCATTGACTTCAATGGGCATGCGAATTTTAAAACCCACAGGGACTCTTTCTGGCCACAAAAGTGATGGAAAGGTTGTTTCAAGGGGACTAACACCTGGACTGTGGCATGCCGGAGGGGGATCCATGGCAAAACTCCCATGGAAAATTACACAGTTGATGCAGAGTCTGGTTTTAATCCATAAAGGGCAGAAATCACCTAACATTCCTAAATCACAATGAATATGGATTGACACCTGACATATGAAATATTGACACCTTGACATATGGATTGACACCTGTCCTCAGAGCCCCTGATACACACTGTCACAGAGCAGAATAGGGACTGTTCCCCCTACATAGGGTCACTTGGCAGATATGGATTGACACCTATCCTAAGGATCCCTGATACACACTGACACAGAGCAGAATAGAGACTGCTCCCCCTACATAGGGTCACTTGGCAGATATGGATTGACACCTGTCCTAAGGATCCCTGATACACACTGACACAGAGCAGAATAGGGACTGTTCCCCCTACATAGGGTCACTTGGCAGATATGGATTAACACCTGTCCTCTGGGACCCTGATACACACTGACACAGAGCAGAATAGGGACTGTTCCCCCTACATAGGGTCACTTGGCAGATATGGATTGACACCTATCCTAAGGATCCCTGATTCACACTGACAAAGAGGAGAATAGGGACTGTTCCCCCTACATAGGGTAACTTGGCAGATATGGATTGACACCTATCCTATGGATCCCTGATACACACTGACACAGAGCAGAATAGGGACTGTTGCCCCTACATAGGGTCACTTGGCAGATATGGATTGACACCTGTCCTCAAAGCCCCTGATACACACTGACACAGAGCAGAATAGAGACTGTTCCCCCTACATAGGGTCACTTGGCAGGTATGGATTGACACCTGTCCTCAGAGACCATGATACACACTGACACAGAGCAGAATAGAGCCTGTTCCCCCTACATAGGGTCACTTGGCAGGTATGGATTGACACATGTCCTCAGAGACCATTATACACTCTGACACAGAGCAGAATAGAGACTGTTCCCCCTACATAGGGTCACTTGGCAGGTATGGATTGACACATGTCCTCAGAGACCATTATACACTCTGACACAGAGCAGAATAGAGACTGTTCCCCCTACATAGGGTCACTTGGCAGATATGGATTGACACCTGTCCTAAGGATCCCTGATACACACTGACACAGAGCAGAATAGGGACTGTTCCCCCTACATAGGGTCACTTGGCAGATATAGATTGACACCTGTCCTCTGGGACCCTGATACACACTGACACAAAGCAGAATAGGGACTGTTCCCCCTACATAGGGTCACTTGGCAGATATGGATTGACACCTGTCCTCAGAGCCCCTGATACACACTGACACAGAGCAGAATAGGGACTGTTCCCCCTACATAGGGTCACTTGGCAGATATGGATTGACACCTATCCTAAGGATCCCTGATACACACTGACACAGAGCAGAATAGGGACTGTTCCTCCTACATAGGGTCACTTGGCAGATATGGATTGACACCTATCCTAAGGATCCCTGATACACACTGACACAGAGCAGAATTGAGACTGTTCCCCCTACATAGGGTCACTTGGCAGATATGGATTGACACCTATCCTAAGGATCCCTGATACACACTGACACAGAGCAGAATAGAGACTGTTCCCCGTCCTCAGAGACCATGATACACACTGACACAGAGCAGAATAGAGACTGTTACCCCTACATAGGGTCACTTGGCAGATACGGCGTGGTCGTGGGATGAGGAGGATGACTTTCACCTCTTCCCCTGTTAGATTCCCGTTGTGCTGTGACATCACCCTTATACGCTGTGTAAAGCATACTTTTTAATTTTTTTTGCAAATGCTGCATCCTTTCCGACTTGTAATTCAGTAACATTTCAGCCACTTTCTGCTTATACCGGGGGTCTAGTAGCGTGGACACCCAGTACAGGTCGTTCTCTTTCAGCCTTTTTATACGAGGGTCCCTCAACAGGCACGACAGCATGAAAGACCCCATTTGCACAAGGTTGGATGCCATTAGCATTGAGAAAGGGCTGCTGCCCAAAACGTTTGCTGCTTTAACTTTGTACTCAAATAAGTTGTGGCAGCACCTGGGTGTGCACACGTATACTGGATGCACAGGACTCTTGTTTGTTTTTTAGCCCCATATATATGATGTCGTATTTTAAACATTTTTAAACATTTTTAAACATTTTTAAACATTTTTTAAACATTTTTAGCATTCACCCAACAATATTAAGTATTTTTTAAAGCTTAAAGAAACACTCTATTGACCATAACAACCTAATTAGAATTAGGTTGTTATGGTGCCAGTGTCCATGTGCTTTTTTTTTTTTTATTCTTTATTTTTGAGTGCAGAGCAAATTACAGGCATAAACACTGACTTATACAACACATGGGATCAGCATAAACAGTTAGTACGGATAGTCAAGAGATGCTGCACTATTTTGTTTTTTTAAAACAAGTTTGAGACATGAGGGAGGCAAGAAAGTGATATAGAGAAGATTTGCATATTTGCTTAAGCTAAACATACACATCTAATTTCTTTATCAAAGTTAGGTTTATGCTCAGAATACTTGCTAGGTATGAAAGGTTGTTTGATGCATCTAGATAGCAGTAGTTTTACAAACAGGCTAGTGTAGTTTGGTCATATTTGATATTCAGGCTGGGTCTTGTGATGTCGCTTTGATGCCGTTTTCACCACGGCCGTTAGAAGCTACCGGTGCTGCCTCTGTGGGGAGCCGTCATTGTGGTGTTGCTGAGCCTCCAAGACAGGGGGAGTTCTGTTGCTGTCCGGTGCTTGCTCTATCTGTTTCATGCGGCAGTGGGTGAGTGTCCACTAGAGCAGGCAGCAAAACACAGTCCAGTCCAGCCCTGCCCCACTCTGAGCCTTTTCGCCGGCTTCCCTGGTGTTGCAGCCGTGATGCGGAGTGCTTGTCTCGCTACCCTGGGCAGGGTCTGAAGGCAGGGGTTACAGTGTCGGCTGAGAGCACTGGGAGTGAGTTGTTTCTCCCCATGTCTTCTGTGCACATGGCATCCGCCATCTTGGGCCTGGCTGTTAGGCCCCACAGCTTTAGTCGCCATATTTTCGTCAGGGCCTCGGGGTGAGGACCGGGATCACCCCCACCGGTCCAGAGGGGGGGGGAACGGGGCCTCATTCATGCTCGTTTGGGCCCCAGGTTGGGTTCTGTTAGGCAGGATAGAGGGGCAGCGGGCGTCTGCCCCCCTCACCGCCGGAGTAGGCCTCGATTGGGGCATCCGTGCCCTCTCCTCCAGGGGACTGCAGCTCGGTGAGCCAGCCTCACCCAGGATCCAGTGTCCCTTTAGCTCTGTGGACCGCCGCTGGTGATTGGTTCTGGAGCTGGAAAACCTGAATTCAAAGCATAAAGTTTGATGGCTTGCAGGAGCTCTGCTTGCATGCTGCCATCCAGCTTGGCGGTCCGGCCCCGCCCCCTCCCCATGTGCTTTTATTACCGGAAGGGTAATGAGCTGAGGTTAGGAGCTAGAAATCTTGTTGATTGATAGGGGATCAAATACTTATTTCCCTCTCTGTAGACAGAGAAATCACTCAGTTAAATGATAGACTGCCTCCCTTTAAAGATAGCTAAGAATATAAACAAAATTCCATTATAATCCTCCACATTGAGTAAGAGGTCCCTTAAGATCATCTCATTACCAAAATACACACAAATAAGATACCCACTCTCAACAAACAGAAATTTAATAAACACAGATATGATTCACATCCAAGGATCAGGCACAACATACCACTAATCCCAAACAATTTACATTTTTCCCACAATCATTACTATAAAAACCAAGAATCAGGACACTATAATAAACCCACTTCTAGAATGCCCTCAAAAAGACCAACACAATCACCTAAAAGAAGACTCAATCCTGCCACCCATAAAGATGCCAAACAGTATCTATATTGAGACACATCACCATATGTCTCCCAAACCACATAGAAAAAGAACAACTACACTCACACACTAAAAAGTAGAACCCGAAATTACTTTTACACCTATTCATCGGATTACACATCAGACATAGATTATAATTGTCTAGAGGTCAACACCAATTTACACAGATCCTTTGAGAAAATAAACTGTAATACTTTGAGAAAAAACTTCAGTTGGAACTCAACTGCAGGGGACAGAATAGATTTGATACTGTCGCTTTCAGAAAGTGTGATTTATTGAAATATGGTATTGTCACTTTAACAATCTTCTGCAGCAATAAGAACTGAAAATAATATCCCGTTTGGCAATAGAAATATTGCTTAGGATTGCTTCACAGAAAATAGCATTTAGAAGCAATAAATAAACAAGGAATCTCCTCATTTAGGAATATATAATGCAGTCCATTAGACTGAAGAAAATAGGCAATTGCTGCGTTGAGATACTTGAACAGTCCTTTAGAATTCAATAAGAGATGATGAGAAAAAAGTAAATCGTGATTTGAGAAATATAACACAGTCCTTTAGACTCCAAATTATATTTGAGCAAATTTACAGGTAACATAATTCCAGAGGGCAGACATAAGAATTCCCTTTTTTATCCTTCCAAGTAACTTAAAACATAAACCACTTATCAATCCCTGTAACTGGAGAATTTAGCTTGGTTTCCATGGATGTTGAGAATGGAAGTCCTTTCAAGCTTAGTTAGGAATAAAGTTCACTGAAGTATACTGAGGATTATAGGAAATCATAGTGAAGTCGTTCCGAGTCTGGGAGAGGAGAAGTCAGTGTAGTCAGGATCTGGTAACAGGTTCAGTACACGGATGATCATGAGAAGGAGCTCCGTCGGCAATTGGCAACAGTTTGGTTACAAATTGATTGAGCAATGTGAATGCGGCCGTGGCTTCCTTTTGAGATGAAAGCACATGACGTCAGATACATGGGCGGAGTTGGATCGACGAGAACCCGGAAGTCATACGGGTAAATTCCAATCAGAAAAAGAACAATATGGGGGAATCTGACACCACCATGTAGAAGAAAAAATGAAAAAGAGAAGTCTTTCACTCAAGGAAAAGGAAGCGGCAGAAGATATGAAAAAAAGGAAAGACTGTAACCACGTATCAGTGTTCAATCCAAGATTCAGGTATCTTCAACTAATCCAGTAAAATTTTAAAAGGCTACAAAAGTGGTTGATTTCAGTAAAAGCCTAAATTATGCCCCCACTTGGGCGTTCTTTGGAGAAAGAGCTGGATAAAGCTGAAGCACAATGGCTCTTCCAGCTGGATACCCTTGAACCTAAAGGTTTAAATATTGATTTAGAATTGAATGTTTTTTTATAATAATTTTTTTAGTTTTAACCTTTTTGGAGGGAATCATTATCTATTTTTTATTTGTTATTTATTCAACCAAGTTTATTCAGTTTATAGGTAATTTATATTATATTTGCCCTCTATTTATATTTATAATTAGTTATATATTTCTACTATATATTTTTTATGTTTTCTAGTAATTTCACATTTTATTTTAAAGTTTATTGTTTGGTTTATTTTAACTGTCTCCACTCCAAGGCTGGCGATATATTATCTATCTTAGATATTTATACCCCTCCTTAAGTGGATGTTTTATAATTTAGCTTTTTGACAGTTTTAACTTCCACTTCAAATTCTGGCACTCTTGATCCATCTATTAGATTGCCTGTTTTAATTTTGTTTACTTCACCATTTTTGAGTTGTTTTATTATGTGATTTGGGCTATGTTCAACCTAAGAGTTGTTCCCAATTCTCTAATGAATAATTCATGGCATTGATCACATTTTAATGGTTACTCACTTTGCACCCTCCTTTTTAAATTGTTTAACATTTTCTTTTAGTGCTATTGTTGGCTTGGATAGTTAAAAACAGGAATTGTGGTAATTGACAAAAAGGGGGTGCAGGGAAGCAGCACCTGTGGTGGTGTTCTCAAGTCCGGAGGGACACACCCCCAGGTTTTCATGATGACGCGGCCCATGAAATCACGTGGGGGTGGGCCAAAGGTGCCATTTTGTCACTCTCGTACCAAATCAAACATTGCTTCTAAAGGAAATCACTCCCATTCACACCCCTTCCCTTTTCTCTCCAAGTTCCTGACTGTTTTTTTATTTCTAGCAGTTTGGGCCATTTGAACCACCATATTTAAGGTGGCGGCGGCCATCTTTAAACAGCCATATAGTATAATGTGGTGGCCATCTTTGTTCCCCCCCCCCCTTAAAGCCACCCCACCCTTTTTTTTTTATAAAATATCTTACTCTGTAGCTATATTATTTTATTTTTATCATGTATATTATGTTTTGTGAAATGTCTAAGTTAATTAAAAAGTGGGTCACATGATTGGTGACATCATCTGACCTTTTAAAATTTGTAGCTATTAAAACAAGACAGGTCTTATGCACTGTAAAACTTTGAGAAAGCCTACCTGCAGGTGATATGCATTAGTGTTTATTATATGCTTGTCTGGATCTCGTTATAACAAACAATGTTAATCTTTTAACCAACATTCAAGTAGGGGAGCATTTGGGAAATAGTGATCACAATATGGTAACTTTTGAAATAAACTCAAAAAAGCAAAAGCACGTGGGGTATATTAAAACGTATAATTTTAAAAAAGCCAATTTTAATAAGATTAGGGCAGCTCTACAACAAATCGACTGGCATGAACGCCTTAGTGATAAAAACACAGAGGAAAAATGGAAACTATTCAAACAACTATTAGAAAGGTACATTTCACAGTATGTACCATTGAGTAATAAATATAAAAGAAGCAAATTAAAACCAATGTGGCTTAGTAGAGAATTAAAACAAGAGATTAAAAATAAGAAAAGGGCATTTAACCCCTTAAGGACCAAACTTCTGGAATAAAAGGGAATCATGACATGTCACACATGTCATGTGTCCTTAAGGGGTTAAAGCATTTAAATCAGACAAATCAGAGGCATCCTATTTAAGATATAAGGAAGCCAATAATACTTGCAAAAAGGCAATTAAAGTGGCTAAATTAGAAAATGAGAAATTGATAGCCAAAGAATGCAAAACCAACCCCAAATTTTTTTTCAAGTACATTAATTCAAAAAAATGAAAATGTAGGTACACTGAAAACAGAGATTGGTCTGTTAGTCAATGAAGACCAGGAAAAGGCAGACATTTTAAATAACTATTTTTCTTCAGTATATATTAATGAGGATCCTATGGCAAGAGATATGCATATGATTGCTGCAACAAACTTGCAAATAACTTGTGATTGGATAACTCGAGACAAGGTGCTACAGCTATTAAAGAAAATTAATGTAAATAAAGCTCCGGGACCTGACGGTATCCACCCATGAGTACTTAAGGAGCTAGGTGGGGGAAATAAGTGAACCTCTGTATTTAATTTTTCAAGATTCTTTTGTTTCAGCTATATTACCAGAGGATTGGAGGAAGGCAGATGTTGTTCCTATATTTAAAAAGGATTCAAAATCCTTGCCTGGAAATTATAGATCTGTGAGCTTAACTTCTGTGACTGGGAAATTATTTGAACGGCTATTAAGGGATAATATTCAGGAATTCATTGTGAATAACTGTGTTCTTTGCAATAATCAGCATGGTTTTATGAAACATAGGTCATGTCAAACTAACCTAATTGCATTCTACAAAGAAGTAAGTAGAAACATAGATCAGGGTGTTTCAGTGGATGTGATCTACTTGGATTTTGCCAAGGCATTTGATATGGTTCCTCACAATAGGTTAGTCTTTAAACTAAAAGAAATTGGTCTGGATGAATATTCTTGTTCTTGGGTAGAACATTGGCTTAAGGATAGAGTACAGCGAGTTGTCATAAATGGTAAATTTTCAAGCTGGACAAAAGTGGTAAGTGGTGTCTCTCAGGGTTCTGTTTTAGGACCACTTCTATTTAACATATTTATAAATGATCTTAAAATAGGCATTGAAAGCCATGTATCAGTGTTTGCAGATGACACAAAACTTTGTAAAGTAATCAAATGTGAGCAGGATATGCTGCAGAGGCCTTGCAAAGAAAAGGTTTTTTTTTTTTTTTACAGTAAGAGCAATAAGGATATGGAATTCATTGCCTGAAGAGGTGGTTTTGTCAGAGTCTATACAGATGTTTAAACTGCAATTGGATAAATACTCGCAAAAATACAACATACAGGGATATCATTTCTAATTAGTGGGGTAATAGCTGCTTGATCCAAGGAGACATCTGACTGCTATTTTGGGGTCAAGAAGGAATTTTTTCCTAGTTTGTTGCAAAATTGGAAGCGCTTCAGACTGGGTTTTTTGCCTTCTTTTGGATCAACAGCAAAAGCATATGTGAGGAAGGCTGAACTTGATGGACGCAAGTCTCTTTTCAGCTATGTAACTATGTAACTATATGTAACTATATGTAACTATGTAATATATTTAATACCATATTTTGTTTTATTATTTACCTCCAAATATAATTAGCCTTTTTTAATGCCATTTGGAGCCTTTTTGACCTATCTTGGAAGATTTTATCCAGAGGACTCACCCAGCACATCCTAGGTTATTCCACCTATGCCCAGTAGGACTGACCAATACCTATATTTGCTCTCCGCTTGTGAGTGAGGTTGAATATTGTGTACAATAGACTTCTCATACACCGTTTTTTTTTTTTTCAGGGTGAATTTTATTATAATATTACAGACAATATAAGTATAACACTTAGTTATTTGATGACCTTTATTTTCTATATTTTTGTCATACAATAGGGTGTGATTTTTATTGTGTGTATCAATTTACTTTTTTGCTTCATAGGTTATAATTGCATTTTAGTTGGTAATAGTGCCCACCAATGTAATTTTAGACAGTCAAGAGGTAATATCCAAAAGCGTTGAATTCCAAGGGGTATTTAAGCCCTTGGATCATATACAGATGTGAGCCTCTGATGAAGTGCGGCACGTTAGGCTGCGCTAGGCTGCTTTGCATCTGTCTGGAAGTGTGCACTGTAGATCAAGGCACAATGGATGCAGGACAGCCCAATGGTAGAAAGCATGCAGCGTTCCGACAAGTTACTTCCATCCCTATCTCTCTCTCAGCTGGAAGGAGTTTGGAAAAGGATGGCATGCAGGTGCAAACTAGCCGTGGACTTTGCCTGCTATTACAACTACGTGCTTGAGACTCAGTACAGAATAGAAAGTGCTTTTAATAATTCACATGTTTTCAATAAAATATTACGGAGAGCACTATGGCTCTTTTCTGTTTTCTTTTATAGATTGATGCTGTATTCATATGTCCCTGGATCTAGTGTAGTGGTCCAAAGGTTGATGTACCAATGCTGTATTGTGGATGCTGCTTATGGGTACTACATTACCCCAGCTGCCATTATAGCAGGCACCTTCTAATGTAAACTGTGAAATTTTGATACAATGTCTAGTGATACAATACAAGTACTGTGTCAGTTAAAGATTTTGGCTGCAATTGTTTCCAAAACATTTAAAACTGCTGTATCTAACACTTTATTTTAGAACTGAGACAATAATATTATTGTTATTATAAATAATTTTAACTTTCACTTGAGAATGATTTACACATATTTTTATGTTTCAATTAGTATTTTTATTTGTATGTGTTTTTCATTTGTTTTCAATTAATTTTTTGATCATGATTGTTATTATTTTTGGAATTGTGTACACTAGTTTGAACTTATCTTGGACCATGGTCAATATGATTTTACCTGTATGTTTTACAGGTAAAATTATATATATATTCATTATTTAATATTTTTTCCTCCTTTTCCTGAGACACCATTCCTGGTTTAGCACTAGGGTTGCGGTCCTTGTTGCTTTTTTTTAGTAATCATTGTGCTGCCTACATTGATATCAATACATTTGTGAGACAAAATACTTTAAAGAAATCACAAATTATTCTGTGATTCTAATTGGAAAATAAATAATACAACTAAGACCACAGAGAATATGTCTCCTTTAGAACTCACTAATCTTAAACCCAAATCCACCTTTTTTATCCTTCAATGTACAAGTATGGCTGCCTAGAAACCTTTGAGAAATTGGTCATCAAAGATCTAGAAAGAATAAGAAGCAATAGATTTCACCACAACAACTTTTTGAGGTAAGAAAAGAAATCCTTAAAACTACTCAAAAATGACAAAAGTATAGTAATTATCTTCAGCAAGAGGGCACAGCTATGGGGACTAGATTCTCCCGTAGCTACGCAAACGTATTCAACGTATTCAAAAGTTGCCACCTGGATTTAACTAAGCAAATCAGTAAGAGCCTTCTATTGGATAGTTACTGTATGGGCAATTATCTTCCAGCTGGCAACAAGTTGTTTAAGCCCAACTGATGCAGTAAGTAGATTCTCATTTCTTAAACAACCATGTCGAAACACACATCCCATGGTCGTGGAAAATATGTTAGTCTGTTTGAGAAGGGTCAAATCATTGGCATGCATCAAGCAGAGAAAACATTTAAGGAGATTGCAGAAACTACTAAAATTGGGTTAAGAACTGTCCAACACATTATTAAAAACTGGAAACATAGTGCGGAACCACCAGTGATGGGCACACCAGGGTAAGAAGAGAGGCAGATGAAGTTATACACCCATCATGCCTAGTGCCTACTGTACAAGCTTATAGGGGCAGTGCTGTGATCTGGGGTTGCTGCAGTTGGTCAGATCAAGATTCAGCAACATTATGTGCCCAAAGAATGAGGTCAACTGACTACCTGAATATACTGAATGACCTGGGTTATCCAACAATTTATTTTTTCTTCACTGATGGCACATCATATTCCAAGATGACTATGCCAGGATTCATCGGGCTAAAATTGTGAACTAGTGGTTCAGGGAGCATGAGACATCATTTTCACACATGGATTGCCACCACAGAGTCCAGACCTTACCCAAGTGTGAATCTTTGGGATGTGTTTGAGATGGATTTGCTTAGTGGTCCGACTCTCCCATCATCAGTACAAGATCTTGGTGAAACATGAATGCAACACTGGAGGGAAATAAATCTTGTGACATTGCAGAAGCTTTTTGAAACAATGCCACAATGAATGTGTGCCGTAATCAAATCTAAATGTGGTCCAACAAAATATTAGAGTGTGTGACCTTTTTTCTGGTGGTGACTTTATTTTTGGCCAGGCAGTATACTTATATATAATTTTATAAGAATAAAATCTAAAAAAAAATTGAGAAATTAAGATTGTTTGCAATTTTCTCAGTTGTATATGGAATTTTAACTGGGAATGTAGTTATACTGTTAGCATTTACTGCAATAAAATACACATATTTGTGTTCAGCGATGTCTCATGAATATATAACAGTACACCCCATCTACAGGTTTTGTGGGGTATTGAAAAGTTACAGGATCAAATATAGGGCTTAACCCCTTTTCAGTTCTTTTATTCATTGAAATTTGCCAGATTGGTTTGCTGGACATATGTTGCATTTGAGACTGTATGGCAGTCCAGGAATGGACATTACCGCCATAATGGCATACCATTTGCAAGTAGACAACCAAAAGTATTCAAAATGAGTTATGTTCAGTCTTTTTTGTATTCATTTAGTCACAAGTCCTGGCCAAAGTTAGCGTTCATATATATTTTTTTTTTTCATTTTTCACATATAAACTGCCTTTTTACCATTAATATAATCAGTATTATACATTTTGACACTCTAAAACACTCACATTGTGTAGTGTAAGGTCTTGAAAGTACAACAGTACTCCCCATGTACAGGTTGTATGGTGTTTTGGAAGGTTACAGGGTCAAATATATGACTAGCCCATTTCTGTTTTTGCAAATTGAAATTTGCCATATTGGTCATGTTGCCTTTGAGACTGTATGACAGCCGATGAATGAAAATTAACCCCACCATGGCATACCATTTAAAAAGTAGACAACCCAGGGTATGTAAAATGTCCAGTCGTTTTAGTAGTCACTTAGTCACAAACCCTCGCCAAAGTAAGAGTTCATATTTGTCTTTTTGCTTTTGTTTCACAAGAACTGCACCTTTACTGGTGATATCATAGTTGTGATAAGTTTTACTGATAACTGCATCCAAAACCTCAGGATTAAAGTTCTTAACCCCTTAAGGACACATGACATGTGTGACATGTCATGATTCCCTTTTATTCCAGAAGTTTGGTCCTTAAGGGGTTAAAGGGCATTTCAAAGACTCTTGTGAACGAAAGACATTTGAAATGAAAATGATCACACCTTTCAATATGAGAAATAAAGGACTTAATGTAGACTGGCTTTCTCACACACTACCAATATTGTATTTAAACACACATCTTAATGTCTTATATAGTTCTTTTCCAGTACTCTCACTTCATTTTAATTTGATCAATTTATATATATGTATACATATATGAAGTTATATATTTGCATACTCTGCTCTGCTGTTTTTTTGTTTGTTTTCTTTTTAACTAGCGTTTTGACTCTCCTCTGTTTATTTACTTTTTCAGCCAATCTCATTTCATTTTCAGGCACTTCTTCGGCTATTTATGACACCCCCACCCTCCCCTCATTAGTTGTTTTAAGTGTTAAACTCTATCAGATTGATCAGTATTGCTACAGACCAGAGGAAGAGAGGAAAACTATTGAAAGCTTGTCTTTGAAATATTATGTTAGTCCAATAAAAACTGTATCATTGCATACTGCAATACTCTGGTATTTTGGCAACACACACATACACATACGTGTGTGTGTGTGTGTTTAGCAATGTATTAACTATATATATAATTATGAAATGATATGAAACCTGGGCCTGCACGCACCTGAACATGTATAAATGGGGTGCTGTCTTCATGCAAGATCCAGCGCACGCACTCATCCACTAAACAGTAACTCTAATGCTCACAGCTGAATATATTGGTGCTGTGTAAATGCAGATCTATAAATTATAGTAATTTTAGTATCTTTCTCATTTCAGTTCTATATCAATCGTATTCCATTGCTATAAACTTCTTATCCCGGTGGTATACCAGTCTTTTTTCAGCATTATTGCCTTGTTCTTCTGCACTATATCACTCTGGTTCCCGCTCTACTTAACCGTCTTATTCAAAAAAAAAAAAAGAATTATTATTTTAAGGTGTTTATTATCATGTTGGTTAAATCTGATGAAGTACATGGAGTAAATAGGATCAGTTTGTTTTTTGATGGAGCTAAAATACAACCAATCGGTAACTATTATAAATTGCTTTTACAGATGCAGTGCTGGTGCCACATGAAGATTATGATATAAACTCAGTTTCTTAATCTCCAACGTTTCATCTTTATTCTGAAAGACAAAAAAAGAATATCTCTTAGAAAAACTAGAACTCAGAGTTGCAACACTAATTGGATTTCAGTACGTATTAAAATAAATAAGCATAATATAAGGATAGTTAAGATTGAAGAATGACAGGTTTTATACTCTTATTTAAATGTAGGAAACAGAACCCACATTTTATACAGTTTTTCTAATTTTTCTACTTTTTTTTTTTACTTTTTTTTCTCCCTGTTAATCAATGTTTTAAGCTTTGCCCTTTCCAGATCTCAGTCAGTCTGCAGAGCATAAAGAAAGGAAGAGAAACAGGACTGAAATATATTGTAATGTTTTATATAAACTGTAACAACAATAGCACAGAAATACAAAACATGACACTTTACAATAAAACTGCCAGGCTCGATGTCATTTACAGTTTTCTATCTGGCTCAGTTTAGTTTACACAATTAAAGGGACACTATAGTCACCTGACCAACTTTAGCTTAATGAAGCAGTTTTGGTGTATAGAACATGCCCCTGCAGCCTCACTGCTCTATCCTCTGCCATTTAGGAGTTAAATCCCTTTGTTTACGAACCCTAGTCACACCTCCCTGCATGTGACTTGCACAGCCTTCCATAAACACTTCCTGTAAAGAGAGCCCTATTTAGGCTTTCTTTATTGCAAGTTCTGTTTAATTAAGATTTTCTTAACCCCTGCTATGTCAATAGCTTGCTAGACCCTGCAAGAGCCTCCTGTATGTGATTAAAGTTCAATTTAGAGATTGAGATACAATTATTTAAGGTAAATTATAACTGTTTGAAAGTGAAACCAGTTTTTATTTTTATGCAGGCTCTGTCAATCATAGCCAGGGGAGGTGTGGCTAGGGCTGCATAAACAGAAACAAAGTGATTTAACTCCTAAATGGCAGTGAATTGAGCAGTGAAATTGCAGGGGAATGATCTATACACTAAAACTGCTTTATTTAGCTAAAGTAATTTAGGTGACTATAGTGTCCCTTTAACTATGTACATATTGACTCACTAACATAACCCTTGTAGCCTGTTGAGAGTATCCATCTTTTTTCCAGTGTGTTGTTAAATTTGCTCTCTATAACTGTTGAAACTTCTTCCAGCATGTCGTAAATCTAATTAATCTGTTATATCTGGTTCAGAGTGAACTATTAAAATGAATGTTTCTATTATTCTTTCTCTGTAACAGCTGCTCTCCTAGAGAGTTTGTCTGAAGTACATCATTCCTTCCCACAGGTAGTATTTTCACACTAAAGGCAAGCATGGAAGCTTTCAGAAGTGGGTTCTCCTGCTAACATGCATTTAATGTGTTAGCATATCTGTTAGGAATACTCTATTCACTATTTATCCCAACATCATAAAAGGGATTTTTTTTACTTTATAGATGTGAGAATTTCTGTTAGCACAATGCATAGATTTGTTCATTCATATTTAAATTTACTTTAAGAAATAACTGACCTGTCTAAAATTCACGGAAGAAACACCATGGTACTTGAGGGACACTTGTATCATAACAGCAATGTCTCTGGAGGCATTCTTCACTATTAATCGTTGGATGCCCACAGTTCTTCCTGTGAGAGACATCTGATGGACAATGACCGTAGGCTACAAAATAAAAAGAGGATAGTTGGTTGGAAACCACAAAGAACCAACAATCAGTAGATTTTACAATAGATATTTGTTTCCTTGTTATGAACATGAATTATAGAAAAAAAACACACATAGTCCCTTTGGATGGGAACCACAAAAACATTTTCTACAAATATAAAAGTACAATGAACTATTCTTATGAACATTAATTATTACCTTTATGACAAGGAGAATTAAATTCCACCACTGCGTGATGCTCTGAAATAAGAACAGAGAATAATTTGAGAGCAGACCAAATGCATATATTACTCAATAAACACATACATTTATAGACAGACACACAGACATCTGATGATAACAGGGTACTTACAAAACTTGGGAAATGTTTATCAAATAACAGATGTAATAACAGATGGTTTGTATAACGTGAGAAAAATGAAAGAATTTTCACTTTTTATTGTGTGTCATCAGTTGTGTATGTTTTCATATCATATGTTTGCTCTCATTTTCTTTGCTTACATCTCTGTGGCTATACGGACATGTCTTTGTTTAACCATATTTGGAAGAAAATTGCTGTTTGGTGTTGTTGATAATGTGTCATACCTGGCTCATAATAATCATAAACCAACACGGTAGCAGGATGCAGATTATCCACATGTGTTTCTTGTTTGGTGATAAATGATAATGTTTGTTTCTCATGTGTTATCTGCAGAAACAGAGAACAAAGACATCATCAATGTTGAATTGAAAGTATAGTCAAAACAGGGAGATGAGCAACAGACCACAGAGTTTATATATTTAAAATTACACAACATATTACCAGTTCAAAAATGTACATTCTTGATTTAAAACCATGAATTTACAAATAATACCAAGCAATATACATAGGTCTCATTAATACTCTATATGCTTGGTATCATTCATAATTCTTTAGAATTTAATTAAAAATAGATTAGTTTACTTGTCGACGTTAAACCATAATGTATAAAAAACAAAAAAAGAGGCACGAATACTATGGAATTGTTAGTTACCATTGTTATCGAACCCTGTACTGTATGCTAAATGCACATTTCCCTCTTTTTATTCTGTATCCCAACTATTATGCCTCAATAAAAATACAGATTGACAAAAAAAAAAAAAAAATAGATTAAAACCTCCATAAGTTATAATTAAGCATGGGCCCGGACATCAGACACAGGCATACCACACTGTATATATATATATATATATATATATATATATATATATATATATATATATATATATATATATATATATATATATATATATATATATATATATATATATATATATATTGTTTAACCCCTTAGGGACCAAACTTCTGTAATAAAAGGGAATCAGGACATGTAGCACATGTCATGTGTCCCTAAGGGGTTAAAAGCAAAAATAAAATAATACATACCAGACAACTGCCATCAAATGAACAATATATAGCCCTTGACCAGGTTAATATGCCTAGTTTTTTTTGGAATCCTGTCCCTGACTTGTTATTTTTTTACAGACATGCTTTTTATTTACCTCTTTAGATATGTAATTAAGCCTGGACCCTTAAGTACCAGCAAATCGCCTTTCTATCCTTATGTAGTTGTCCTCTACCTTTCTGTTTATATTATGACCCAAAAGTTCAAATAATCTTGAACTCATTCCACAAAACAATTGCACAAAAACACATCTCCCCTTTCCACAATCAACTAACCAAATCAGTTATATGTAGACAGAAAAAGCCAACTCACATGTCAAAATAACATTTTCATGGCCCAGAAGAAGTCACTTGGATAACAGACATTGTTTTTTTTCTTCTGCTGTCCTGAACTTTTACTGTATCACTGGAGCAGCCCCCATTTTTTCTAGACCGCCAGATCTTCAAGCTATTTATATGAATGTTCACTAACTGACCATAGAAGGCACTCAGCAACCTAACACCTTCAGGAGCACTTTATACTCCATCAAATGCATGCCAGATTTACAGTGACAACTGTGTTTATTTCAATATTTTTGTAAGTTGATGTCACAAAATCATTATCGTAGGAAACACCCTTTACTCTGGCTAGTTTAAAAAGACAGGAGTGGTTATTATGAGATAAGAAATTCTTAATAAAAGAGAGGCTTAACCATCTGGAGGAAGAACACTAACACTCTCTGAAAAGACACAACTCTGAGACCTTCTGTCTCCGAGAGACACTGCCATGTCTTTACCTAAGACACTTTCTTACTGTAACACTTACAGTTAGAAAAAATCCAAGACTTTCTTCCAAACTCTCATATTGAACTTTTCTTATACTTTTTACTATCCTCGCTGGATTGAACCATCTTCCAGGGATAAGGATTTCCTAACAACCGGAACTGGTAACTATATTTGTTTTTTTATTTCTATTTTACCTAAAATATATTTGGAAACAATTGAATAGTTTATTCCTAATTTTAGATTATTTTCTGTTTACTTTATTTGAAACTGACATTCACATAAAGTACACAATTGCCTGTACTATTAGCATATTCCAAATTTGTTAATTCAAATATTTCAGAATTGCCTCTTTACCTGTAAATTTAGCTTAAAAGCAGAAAGGAATAAATTCAATTAATTAAGACTAATTGAAATAGTGATGCTAATTTGTTGATTTTGGTTAATATAAATTGTTGCATAGCTAGATCGAGGTAGTTTGTAATTGTTGGTCACCAAAAGTAATTTCATTTGTAGTGTAATCAGTTTAATTTTCAGACTGTTATATTTGTGTTCTGGATGGTGGGAATTGTTAATTTGCATTTAGAACATTATTGAAACAGTTAAATAAATTATGGTTGTAAGTAGCCAGCATTAAGATGGCTAAAGTGATGTTCTAAAAGAAAACTGCCAGGTTTAGCTGTGCCTGCATATTATTTAAATTGTATATGCGACCCCTGCTGGTGATTGTTATAATTTTGATTGACTACAATACTCATTATCCAGATTTTCTTGATCATTTAGACATTTCTTATTGATTGTTTGATAATTGTAATTATCATTGCATCGCCAAATATCTACCTCATTATTCACTTTTATGTTATCATACATTTGTATTATTTTATTTCACAATACATTAATATGTTTAGAACCTGGTTGTGATACATAATTGTGTGAATTATAAAAATGTACTTTAATAAACAAATTAAACGATCTAACAGAATTGAAAGTAGTAGGCAATTCTTTCTTAGATTAATACTAGTTCTCTGCTGTTACAGTGCCATAATGTACATTTTTTATATTAATACAATTAAAACATTTTGATAATTTTTATAAAATATTATTTGTAATATTTTTTATCCCATTATAACTCCTACAAAGGAGATTCTACCCAACTGTATCATCTACTCAATTATTATGGAGATCAAATATATATTGTATATGTTGTAAATATCTGCCCTTGTTGATTTAATCTTTTCTAAGTTGTTTCTAAAAATGTTAAGTAAAATGAAAGTAAGGTAAGAAAGGATTGCCTTAATGCTGAATGATTAAAGGGGGAATGATGATATAGGAAAAACATAGGTTGTACAGATTCACACATAAAGGAAATGTTGGCAGATCTCAAGTCCAAATTTGTTTTGAATTAAATTGATGACTGATATGCAAAGACAAAAAACCTATTACAAAAAATCCTTATTACAAAAGAATCATCAAAGTGTTCTTACCCCATTCAAGTATATTGTCACCTTGTCCTCACTGATTTCTGTTCTTTTCACATGTGGACTATTTAATAACTGAAAAAGCCAAGAGCAACAGAGGTCAGACACACACGTGTAAATAAACTGCACTATTTCAATAAGACAGAAATACACAAGGATACAAAATAAACAGCAAAAATAAATCATTTGGCAAGCATGTTAAGATCCTAAAATATGTAAGTGGAAAAGGGGATGTCAAGCAGGTTGACTGTGTGGTAAGACAGGAATAATAACTTAGAAAAAATGTTTATCTGTGTTCTATGTTTTTTTAACTTTCATGGTTATTTTGAATTTATTTTTTTGTTAACATCATTTTCACACGTTCAGTTCTCACCTTATTAACGCTCTTCTTATCAGGAACGAATCCTGAGAGAAGCTCAACCTCAATAATTGCCATGTTGCTGGATGGTCGTTTACCGGTGTAGCTATATGACAGAAATGCAGTACAGGAAAAATACAGGTTACCGTGCATACACATGGTCTGCGAAAGCTCAAGAAACAATGTAAAAGTCGTCACATTCTGTAAGGGGAATGATCCATTTTATATGTAGGAGTGCTAGAGGTTCATGTGGTAATACTGATAATATATCTGGAGTCCTAGGAGTTAGGTGTTTGTGTCTTCCCTCTTCATGGTGGGGTAGTTTGGTTTTACTATAAAACTTTACTCCTATAACTTTTTCTATTCAGTAGTCACAATGCAGGCATCATATGTGAAACCGTATCCAGCATCTTCATTCACTAGTAGGTAAATCTGCAAAGCAGAAAGAACGGTAGATTGGTCTAATCAGACCCTTCCCTTAGACCTCCTCAGACAAGTATCTAGGAGTGGTGTAAAGTAGACTGGCTATTCCAATGGAATACATGGAAACCATTCTACTTTTAATATCGGTTTTGGATAATAAATGTCTCCATGATTTCTATTTGCGACCAAATGTTTTAAGACATTGCACTATTAGCTCTTTTATACAGCTCTCCTCATTTCAGAAGGACACTTTTACATTTAACATTTTAATTAAATCTTCATCAAGCAATAAAAAAGTTTTTTTTCAATATTTGTTTTCAATATTAGTTTCTCAATTTAATTAATTTAACAATTAAAATACAAATATGAGAAAATTTAGTTTATACTCTTACCTTGGAAGAAGAATGAACGTACTCATTAAGGCAGTTTTGATATATAACAAAACATATCTTGTCTAGGCCAGGGGTAAGTAACCTTTGGCACTCCAGATGTTCTGGACTACATCTCTCTTGATGCTTTGCCAGCATTATGGCTATAAAAGAATTATGGGAGATGTAGTCCACAATATCTATATTGCTGAAGGTTGCCTAACCTTGATCTAGGCCCTAATGAGAAACTAGAAACTGGCACCTGATTACTCACTGCACAAGAATAAGCTAAGAAGCTATTTGACTCTATGAGAATTTACACATGTATAGTGTTTAAACTCTAAAACACAAATGTAATCCAATAATTTCTGTCCTTACCTGGCTTCTATAACAATCTCAAAGTTTGTTAATGCCTGATAAGAGCAGACTGGGGGCTGTGTGCTTACGGTCAGGGCAAAATAGTCTTCCTCCTTAACAACAGGAACATGATATTCCAGATGTGCCTGCAGAGACAGAGAACATTGGCACTGGTTTGTAGAATACTTTATATTGATGACTATATAAACTAATTCCTAGTTCCTTCACCAACCTGCACATAAACACAGGAACCACCTGTGGCCGTCACTGTATACTCTCCAGGGATGTCTGGCAGGGATGCTTTCTGCAGGAGCTGATTGTGAGCTTGGTCCACAGTAAATTGTTTCATAAAACCTGAGGGTGAGCGAACGGTCACTGACACATCTCCCGTCCCAATGACTGTGTGCGCCGCATAATCAGATATCGCATGAAGAGCAGTAACCGTGTCCTGTGAATGGGATAACAGTTAAAACAGAAATTAAAGAGAGAGAAGGAAGGTTTGTGATCTGTGAATTTCAGTTTTATGTAAAGTCTTCTGTCTTCATATTATGTGGTGGAATCGATCATATTAAACCTTAGCAAGCATTGACTAAAACGTGTGTGCTGAAAGATGTGATGATGTAAGGTTGTATGATTCCTCTTATGTTATTATTTTATATACACCATATACTATCCTTTTTAAATATATATTTATGAGTTTCTTGTATGTAATTATGCAAACAATATAACTACTTGTGAATAACATGTATTATTATAGGTTTTTTCCACATTATTTTGCTACCAGTCTTTCTTTTTTTTTGTAAGGGAATGTTTTTCATTATTGTTTAACTGTTCTTTATTGTTTTATTATTTTGTATGCACGCATGCATTTTTATTGTTTGTGAGTATGCTTTCCCTGTCATTGTTGCCATCTGCTGATGTGTTTCAGTGGGAGAACTGGCAAAATCATTCATTCCAACAAAGGCCAATGGTTGCAGCTATTTGTTAGACTGTTAAGAGGTTTGCTTGCATGCTGTTTGGGTGTCTATCACTTTTGGGATTACCATACCTAACCTAAAATAACTAAATTGATAATAAAAATACTATGTTATCGGTGGGGTTTTTGTAATTGCAAATACATGCAATGTATGAACCACATTGTGTTAGTTCCCATGTGAGAGACAAAATGGTTTTCTTAGAACACTAATATCAAGGAAAAAAATATTTTGAAAAAAAATATATATTGTGCCAATTTAGTTAGCAGATGTTCTACAGTCTGTAATTGTCAGTTAATATATCCTGTAACTCTAAAAAGTAATAACTCTAAAAAGGAGTTGAGGTGGAAGTTTTTACCCGAGTTGAATAGTAGCCTCCATATGAACTTTGTTCGTTTATCATCCAGTTAATGATTTGTGTAGCTTTTTCGTTATCCTTTGCTGTATCCTTAGAGGTTGCATGATGTTCGATGTAAGCCAGGGCTACATAGGAAGATATCTCAACATTTCCACTGTAACTGTTTTCAATTTTCCAGTGCAGGGATATCTCTACATTGGATAAACCAGCAGAAATTATCCAGCATGCAATATACCATGGACAAACAGAGTTATTACTAAAATGAAAAACAACACATCTTTGTATCACCTCTAAACTTATTTTAGTAATAGAAACTGTACATTTTATATTGAAGTTTTGTTTGTGTTATTTTCATCAAGTGCAGTGTTTAATGGTAAAAAGTATGTAATAAAAATATCTAATAGCAGGAAAACATTGCCAGTTAAACTGAATTATAACATTAAACATGAAGTTGTAATGTGTTAAAATTCTCATTTAATTTGACTTGGGTTTTTACTATTTTTTTTTTTTTTCACAGTCACATGCATAATGTAGGCTTCACATATTTCACAGATCATGGAGTTCCAAAGCCAAATGGTAATATAATGCATAATTATTGTCAACATTATTGTATATTTTTTGTAGCAAAAATGTTCATCTCAATATGGTTGAATGAGTGGACAGTTCCACCAGATGTGGATCAAGGTACCACTATATGGGTCCACACCTTCAATCATGGAATGAAGCCTGTGGGGAGTAAGGTACCATCATGTTATTAACTTGTAACTAAATCCTGTGTACTTATTGCTAGTAGTTCCCTTATGAACTTGTAAAATATTTTTTCCATTCAGAAGTTTCAGTAATGCACCTTCGTGCACCTGACAAAGGTGCATTACTGAAAGCACCGAAACGCGCGTCGGGTTTCTCTTTCCTTTCACTTTTTTTTTCTCACTAGGGCACTGTCACTATGTGTAGGTAACCAACAATCTAAGTATGGTTCTACACATTAGATCACTCTAATTTTCACTTTCCTTATTTTTCACCTCATCACACTGGACATGTTGCCTGGGAGCAGTTAACTATATTCTCTTAGACTTAGTACTACAGTCCTGCAAGCTGTTTCAATTTCCCCTCCCCCCCTCCCCCTCCCCCCCTTCCCCCCCTTGTTCTTTTCATATAATATGGGTGAGATATACTGAGAGCCTTAGACATTACAAGTAGGTCTCATTACAGTTATCTAGCCCTTATATGTGTGGGTATGTTTGCAGTTTTGAACTGTTGATTGTTTGCAAGACTACTTTTTAATCCTGTTGGCTCTATTTAGATAATTCCACAGACGCTAGCTGTGGCCTTTAGAGCTTTGCAACTAAGTCTGCTCCCAGCCTTAAGACCAGTGTTTCTAGTCAATACTATACTAAGCAACTTGGAGCTAAGCTTAACTGCTGTCTGTAGCTATCAGAATTGACCTTCCATGATTAAAGTCTAATATCTGTAGCTATCTGAAGACAAATCTATAAAGTACTCCATTGACCAAGATACTTTGAGGTGAGCCATTGTGGCGAGATTTTTTTACCCAATTCGGGTATCTGACCACCTATTTTGTTATTTTTGCTAAAGACTCTTTAGGGTCCTATCATTAATTGATTTGGTAATCCCATTTTTCCTACTCCAGTACTTACTATAGACCTCCGGTTCTGGTATCCAGATGGTCTAAGTAAATTATTTCACTACATTCTAAATTGGTCTGTGGAATACTGCATTCCAAGTATCATGTTTATATTTATTTTTGTTGCGCACCAATATTTAGTTTTTTTTTGTCATAATGGAGATACTGTACTTCCATGTGAACACTGTTACACATAAAATAAGAGAATATATTCATATTGTTATGCAGTTACTTTACCGGTTTTTATGGCTTTCTTCTCCAGGTCTTCCAGTAAATCTTGCCTTAGGTCTTCGTCTTTAGATAGAGTAAACACATAGGCCAGAAGGGATTCCGTAAAAGTATTAGTCACGTTGTGGGCTTTTTTCTTCAAACAGCTCAAAGCATTGTCCACAAGGCCGTCCTTGAAAAAGCAACATGTAAATAATGCCAAACTTCACAAAGAGATAACATTTAATATCCAGCCAGAAATAAAGAATTGCATAACTTAATGGACCTATACCCTCAGACTCCTGTTTGTAGCCTAAATGTGAACTCTCACTTCCCAGGATGTTTTATATTATTTTTTTACTTATTTAACAAATATGTACTTGAGATGTGAAAAATAAAATTAAATGTAGAGGTCTACAGCTCTTTATCCTGCAACTGAATGTCTTCATCTCAGGTCTCTGTCAGCAATTGTTATAAACTCTGTCTTTTGCACCAGGCAGTCGGGAAGGAGAAAACATCAGTGAAGAGGAGAAATTAAACAATCTTTCTATGTCTCCTCTTCATTTGTAATGTTTACCCTTGCTGTGCATGGACTAGATTGTGATGTAATTTGCTAAATCTTTAAAGGGACACTATAGTCACATGAACAACTTTAGCTTAATGAAGCAGTTTTGGTGTATAGAAGGTGCCCCTGCAGCCTCACTGCTCAATCCTCTGCCATTTAGGAGTTAAATCCCTTTGTTTATGAACCCTAGTCACACCTCCCTGTGACTAGGGTTATTCTTTATTGCAAGTTCTGTTTGATTAAGATTTTCTTATTCCCCTGCTATGTTAATAGCTTGCTATACCCTGCAAGTGCCTCCTGTATGTGATTAAAGTTCAATTTAGAGATTGAGATACAATTATTTAAGGTAAATTACATCTGTTTGAAAGTGAAACCAGTTTTTTTTTTCATGCAGGCTCTGTCAATCATAGCCGGGGAGGTGTGGCTAAGGCTGCATAAACTGAAACAAAGTGATTTTTATCTCCTAAATGACAGTGAATTGAGCAGTGGAATTGCAGGGGAATGATCTATACACTAAAACTGCTTTATTTAGCTAAAGTAATTTAGGTGACTATAGTGTCCCTTTAATATGAATTTATGGAAAATGGAGCACCTCATGACAAAATAGTTTACACAAGATAAAGGTGTTTTTTTCAGTAGTGTAAATTGCAGAGACATATCAGTTCCCTTTTAACAAGTAGAGAGCAGCCCATGAGCAGATTATCAATGACTACAACTGAATAAAGTGAAGCAGTGGCGGCTCTAGATTTCGTGAGGCCTGAGGCAAAAAAAAACAGCACCCATAGTGAAAAAAATAGGGGTTGTCTTGTGTGTGTTTAAGGAGCTATAGCTGTATTGAATGGCAGGCTTGCAGCACTAGCTACAGATAACTGGTCTTTGTATTCATCATTCAGAGGCTCACAGTGTAGAGGCTCCCTGTGACACTGCATTGTGAGTTATGGCATAACTTGCAAACTCAATTAATTTGCAAAACAAATGTAAAACAAATGTAATTAGCAATTATCCTAACTGTTTATACATGATTGTAAGGTGTTGTTGCATATCCTAGCAGCCATGTATATATAAGTGTGAAGAGGTTATGAGAAACAAAAATGGAAATTTAAGTTGGGGAAAAAAAAATTGACAAAATAATTTCCTAAATAATAAAGTTACAAGAAAACTGTGTCACAGATATTTTCCCCACACATTCTATTATCCTATTGCATATACCTATATTAACCTGTATGTTCTTTTTACATGTTTCCCCATGTATTGTGTATGTAATGTATACTATACCTATTATACTTGTTTCCACTTTACCTTTGCATTGCCCATGCCATACCACCCTCAGATTGCAGGCATAGACATACACTAATACATGCACACATATACACAGTGTTCCACGTACACAAACACAAATACACATTCTAATACATGCACATACATACACACACAAAAACACTGATGCACAAAGATACATACATTGACAAATACAGACATACAGTCACAAAGTGTTTCTGTCTGTGTGTATTTCTGAGTGTATCTGGCATTGTCTAACTGTGTATGTGTCAGAGAGAGTGTATCTGGCAAAGAATATCTTTGTGTGTGAATGTATGTCTCTGTGAGCATGTGTATGTTTCTGTCTGAGACCATATGTGTGTGGGGTAGCTGCTTGCAGAGTGTTGTGTGTATGGGGGTCTGCCTCTGGTCTTTATGCAATGTGTTTATGGTGAGGCTATGTTTCATGACTATGTGGGTGCATGATGAATGTTTTCAGAGGGTGACTGTGACATGGTGAGTAAAGGGGTAACTGTGGCAGGGTGAGTGTGACAGGGCAAGGGGGTGAATGAGACAAAATTAGGGGGTTATAGTGACAGAATGAGGCAGGGTGAGTGTGACAGGGTTGAGTGGTGAGTGTGACATTGTTGGAGGAGGAAGTGTAACAAGATGAGATAAGGGGGTTAATGGGACATGGGGGTTAATGTGACAGGGAGTGAGTATTACATGTTTGGGGTGACTGTGGCATGGGGAGTGTAACTGGCAAGGGGAGGTGAGTATGACAGGATTAAGTTAATTTTGTCAGGGTGAATATGGCAGAATGTGACAGGATTAGATGTGTTAATATGACAGGGTGGGTGTAGCAGGGTTGGAGGTGAGTGTAGCACAGTTGGAGGAGGGTGTTTGTGACAGGGCAAGGGGAGGTGAATGTGACAGGATTAGGTAAGTTAATGTGATAGGGTGAGTTTGGCAGGATGAAGGGGTGAGTGTGACAGCATGATGAAGGATGAGTGTGACAGGGACGGGGTGAGTGTGGTATAATTGGAGTGGGTGAGAGTGACAGGAATAGGAGGGGTTAATGTAAGTGTGGCTGAGTGAAGGGCAGGTTGACAGTGTGTTTTGCTGAATGACAGCATATGTAGGGGTGACAGTGTGTGTGATGGAGTGATAGTGTGTGGGGGTTGACAGTGTGTGTTTGAGAGGCCTTGATACCTGGTCTGCAGATCCACTGGGTGCAGAGCTGCAGACCATGTGGAAGAGGTCTCGCGAGCTCTGGCACTTGAAGTGCTGGAGTGTTGTCATGGCAATGCTCTGATTGGATGAGCTTGACAGTGCTCTTCCACATAGTCTGCATCTCTGCACACTCTGGATGGACCAAGATGGTGACACCAAGAAAGAAGACCTGGCAGGACCAGAACAACTTTGACAATGGTATGTTGAACTAATGCTGGGTCCAGAAGAAGCTGAGGAGGAGATGATTCTTGGTGGCTTAAATAAGAGATCCCTCAGCTCTATATAGTGACAGAGACACTTTAACACCACAATCCAGTTCAATTCTGGCACAGCCAGGGCACACAATACTTTGAAGGAGGAGAAACAGGTGTGCATGAAGATATTCTAAATAACACTACAATATTGACATAAATATGTTATTTTGAAACAGGTAGATGGCTTTATCTGGAAATAAACAGTTGTCTAGTAGATTTTCTCTTATCATTATGCTTTTACAGTTGCCATAAGTGGTGGCAGCAGCCACGTATTTTACCAACATTATTTTTCTTTTTCATTTTATTCCTTAGTGAAATATGTTTATTTTGGTCACTGTGCCAGCTAACTCACTTCAAATGTCCGCCCAGATTCTTTCAGAGAAATTACGACATAGGCTGTAAGTTGAATATCTTCATCTTCGTCTTTGTGTTCTTCATCATCCTATAATGAATCAGGGAAAAGCAAGAGAAAATATTAATGTATGAAATATTTTAAAGTATTAATGAATATGTGCGATTGTACCAAACTATAACATTATCTTAAATACTGATAACTATATACACAGCAGGTTATTTTTTTTAAACTGTAATTCTTCTTTGAATTTCGCTTTCTTATTTTCTACTAGAGTTCATTGTCTTAGTAAGCATATGCAGAGTCTTTATGTTTTGCTGGTGATCTATATAAACCCCTACCAATATTTAGTCTTAATTTTGACTTGTATAATATTTGATGTTTGCTTCTTTTCATTGCAATATGTTGTTAAACTACTATGCTGACAGATATTCTCTAACAGAATGCCATCTACATATTTTTTTGCCAGAGACAGTTCTTGATGATACATTTTTCAAAGAGCATTTTCTCCTTCCATATCATTATGGAATGTAGACTTATTTTACATAAATGATGGAAATGTTCTTCTCAAGTACAACATTTTAAGAGACCGTTATAGTAAATGCAAGTTGCTCTCTTCAGCTGACGTTACAATTATAATTTTTTTTTTTGCTTGGGGGTTGTTATATATTTAAATTAAACTATTTTTTTTGTCATCAGAATAAAAAACCAGCTCCAATACTGTATGTGAAAATTTTCATTACCTCTAAAAAGACGTTAAAATAAGGAATGTCCTGTTGGAAGCAGCCACTGGGCAGTTGTACGCTTTTTAGGTACTTTACAGAGTCTTCGATGTTCTTGTCTTCTGTGTGTATAATTTTTTGAGCCTCACTGAAATATCTCACCACAGAGGCTGTGAGCCTGCAATAAAATGAGAGCAGAACTGAGTTTAGACCCCATGCCAAAGAACTTTTGCTTAATATGTCAAAAACAACCAGGTAAGTTGGTGTCTCCCACCTCTTGCGTTGTCATTATCACAAACTATCTGAAGATAAGGTTTTGTGCTCATTACTATTTCATGTCCACTGGAAAGTCTCTCCCATTGCAGAATGGCATAGGTCTCAATTAGTTTTATATGGCAACAGAAACCATTCCAATCTGTTAGAACAAAATAAACCTTTTAAATAATTTTTCTACCGGAGTCACCATTAACGTTACCATTAAGGTCTATGGGAATTTTTGTAGATGAATCATTTGAAAAGTTTTGTTACAAGAAATTGGAATAATTTCTGATGCTGATTCAAATGAATTAAAGGGACACTATAGTCACCTGAACAACTACAGCTTAATGTATTTGTTCAGGTGAGAACTATAGCTCCCTGCAGGCAATCTAATGTAAACACTGTATTTTCAGAGAAAATACAGTGTTTACATTGATTGATAGGAATACCTCCAGTGGCCATCACTCAGACGGCCACTAGAGGCACTTCCTATCATGCAGGGCCCTAAAAAGGCCCTGTACACGTCAGACGTTTGAAAATACGTCTGACGTGTGCAGGAGAGAGAAGGCACTGTGTGCGTGCCTTCTCTCTCCAGCCTGTCAGCAGAGGAGGGGGGCGGGCAAAGACCGCGAGCTGAGCTGTCAGTCAGCTCAGCTCGCGGCCGCTCACACCGCGCGCATGCGCGGTAGTGCGTTGAGGACTTCAGAGGGCGGCATTAATGCCGCCCTCTGAAGTCTGTGCGCATGTGTGGCGAAGCCGCGCATGCGCACAAGGGAGCAATGACGATTCCAAATGGAAGCGTCTGATTGCTCCCTGCTCGCGCCCGCCTATTTCGTTATTTTGACGAAATAGGGGGCGCGGCTTCACGAGGCTCCCGGCGCTGAAACCAGGTGAGTAAACAGGGGCTGCCTGGAGAGTCCCTTTAAGTCAACATCATAGGTAGAAATCTGCTCTGGAACTGAGACCTTCATTGAAAAGGTTTGGATTTTTTCAAATTATCACAATCTGTTTGAAAAAGCTTTAAATTGTGACTTCTGAAGATAAATCATTTGAAAAGTTTATTTTTTTTTCTAACAGATTGGAATGATTTCTGATGGTGACTCAAACTAATTAAATCGATGTCTATATCAGTCTGCAATGGGAGAGAATTTCCAGTGAACGAGAAATAGTAATTAACACAAAACATTATCCTCACATCGTTTTGTGATAATGACAACAAAAGAGTTGGGAAAGAGGTGGGAGACACCAACTTACCTGGGTGTATTTAACATAGTAAGCAAACATTCTTTGACAGATTTTGATCAATTGAAAAGGTTATAAAAAATATTAAATTGTGGCCTATGCTCAAAATGAAATAGAATTGAAAAATAGAATACAATTGTGAGGGTATTTGAATGAGTAAATCATGGATAAGATAATGAAAGAATGTTAAAATATAAAGTAATATGTCCATATTTTATGTCTGACAATATTAAAACATAATGTGTGATTTATTATAAAACCTGTTGTGATAGTTGTTAATCAGTGGCCTCGATTTAATAAGATTTATAAATGATTCAATACTATCAGAAAAACGTTCCAAACTATTTACCTACAGAAGTCACAATTAACGTCTTTGGGAATTTTTGTAGATAAATCATTTTAATAGTTTTTCTAACAGTATTGAATCATTTGGAAAGTTTATTAAATCGAAGGCCAAAAAAAAAACATAAAACAAATAATGCAAAGATTAATTGGTTCCGAGATAATACATTCTAATACATACCAAATATTTCCTTTATCTCCTGGAAATACAATATAAGAGCCATCTTCATGTTTGAACTCCATCTGTTTCTGGTACCCTGGAGAGATGAGAATGTTCTTGTGATACCCAAAGCATCATGCCAGTACAAACCTAATCTTTGTTTTGTGGGATATTAATCTATTTCAAATCCTCTCTTAGCTCTCCTCATAAGCTTAAACTACAGATAATTTAATGTATTCCCTGAATCCTTTAGAATCTTAATCTGGGACACTGATGTATTCTAGTTTACAACGAATTACCGGAAAACACATGAAAAGTGAAACAGAAATATTCACTTACCTACTACCAACGCTTTCAAAAGTTTATCTGTCATTTCCGGTTTCAGTTGCTTGGTATGGTTTAGATATAGATACAAATAAAGACTTGCAGCAAACTTTGCCATATTCTGCTCTCCGCATCCAGTAGGAAGACCAAAGATATTTTCAAAATTCTCAGCGGCATTATTGAGAATATCACCTGCCAGACATCCATGGTTATAAGACATCACACATAAATAAGACAAAACGATCTATATACACTATATCTACCTGCTATAACCTCACACAATTATCTGTTCAACTAACGTCTCCTAGCATTCTTTATTAGCACTGGATAAAGAAAAGGGGTATTACCAAAAAACATAGTATAGCTCATCCAAATAGTCATTGCTGCCATGGACTGGAGAATATGTGAAGTAGAAACAGGGAATGTGTTGTCTTTAATCTGTTTCATATTAAAGGATAGTATTGTGCAGAATACATGATATAAATGGAAAAACAATGGACAGCACCCCACATTACACTGAATGAAGGTGAAGTGTGAACCTTCTACTTTACTATCATAATATATGTAACTATGTCAGTGAGATGGAGATCGTATCCTCTACATTACTAAACTACTGCTAGGACAGAAAAGCTGTGTGCTATTAAGGAATAACTGGATATTGTGTTTCATCCTGCCAGTTATAGAACGGTTGGCCTCTCATTGGGGAACAATATATTTTACGTGGTAGTGATATGCTATGTAATCAAAACAATGGGATCTTAGCATCAAATAGAGCAGAAATGTTCAACAAACAAAAATGTATAGTATATTAAAATGTATAAAGTGTGCGAATTGTATTTTTTAAATAAAGAATGCAAATATTCTTATGGAATTATAAATGGCAGAAAAATAACACATTGATGTAAAAGTCCTTAATATCTCCACTACAAAGTTATTTCATTTAGATATATGCACGGTAGCTACAGATAACACATAAGAACATATATTTCATGCATAGACTGCTCTTCAGGATATCTAAAAATAAAACCTATGTATATTTCATTTTTTTGCATTTTTCATTAAAAGGTTTCTGAGGTTAAATGATGCCCTGATACCAAAAGTTATCCAGCAGTTAATTAAATAGGGTTGGTAATATTAGCATAAAAGAAGAATTGTATTATCACAAACAATAGGTTACTTAACTAGATAAATGAAAATTGCAAAAATCATGGTCATGGGTATTGGCAAGTGACCTGATGGTATTTTTGTGAACTGAACTTCCCCAAAATGTCTTCGGGATGTAAAAAAGAATGTCTGTTCATTAACATAATGCTCAAAAGTAAGTACACTTACATCAAGCAGAGGCACTATGCAAGGCATTTCAGGGTGCATTTGTGTGTTTTAAAGGAACTCTATAGTGTCAGGAATAAAAGCATATATTCCTTAGACTATAGTTCTAAAATAGCCCACTAGAGGTGATTTAACGCACGTTTCCCAGCGCCGCACGGGTCAGTTGCAACTGGCTTTGCCCACACTCTACCACCTTGGTTGAGATCAAATGAAAGTATTGGGTAGCTATTGTGCATGTGCGACAAAATGCCACACTGTGCCAATCAGCATCTTCTCATAGAGATGCATTAAATCTCTATGTCAGAGTGCTACACACTCTGCAGAACTGACCCAGGAAGCACCTCTACTGGCCGTCACTAGATGTGTCCCTAGAAATCTCAGAAAATGCAGTGTTTACAATAAAAAGCCAGCAGGTACAGGCCTTCAGACACCATAACATTAAGCTGCCGTTGTTCTGGTGACTACAGTGTCTCTTTAAAGACTCCCTCTAATGGAATTATTCAAAACTTGTCTTCCTCCCATGTCTGGACAATAGAGAGCGGCCCTGTGAAATATAAACTGTCCTTCACTGGATACATTTTATTCTGCTTTTTTATTGCACTCATTCATAAACTTAACTGAAATGGGAAAATAGTCTAGAAGAGAAAAATGTATAAAAGCAGGAATCATTGGCATAACTAGGCACTGAAAGAACTCATGTATAGTCATTGTATGGGCTCACTAGAGAGAGAACTTAGAAAGATGTATTTGTATCTCAAACTCAGTTGTATGAGTTGACTCCTTACCAAACACAGAAATGTAAGCGTGTTCAGATCCAGCGACCCGGTTATCAGGAACCTTCAATGATATCTCTTGCCTTGCGCTTCCACCTGTTAGTAACAAAAATGTGCATTGTAATACAGCTCTAATAGTTTAGAAGAATATATGTGGTAAATAAATCATATATTTAGATATAGTGTATTATAGAAAATACTCTATTTTGAACAGGTAAGATGATAACGTGGTAATTTTCAAAAAGTGATTGCATTGTTTAAGTGATTTTAGAACTACTCAAGGTCTTTAATTATGAAGTTCCTATCCTTGACCATGTGATGTCATTGTGGCATTGGAGATATCTTGACAAGTTGAATAAGTTGATATAGTGCTCTACATAAACTTTTTAATGGCAACTACTATTAAAATAGTGCACATTGAGAAGAGTAAATTAAAAACACAAATGACTTAGGGATCGCCACTACCCACATAAGCTACACATGCTGATGTCCTCTCGTTTGCTGCCAATAAGACTAGGTTGGAGGTTTAATAAAGCAAGACAGGGTGTTTATTTTATGCACCTTGTTATTTTTACTTAGGCCTTAAAGGAAGAGAAGAGGGAAATTAAAAACATTGCTAAACATACTCATTCACATATGAGCAACTTTTCACAATTAAATAAAGTTTCCATTGCATTCTGAAACCCATACCCTATCACAATATAAAACACATCATTAGGGAATTGAAACATGTTTCTTTCACACAAGAAAACATGTCTCCTGACCCACAGTAAAACTCATGTCCTGTTGCAACGTTAAACATGTCATGCCGCACTGAGATCTGAACACTCTTTTAAAGTACTCATAGGATCAATTACCTATTGTATAAAAATTACACTTCATTATATAACATTTTGTATGCTATGTATGGACAATTTATGGGCTATGTATTCATTATCTTTTTGTTATTTGCAATTTTTGTGGGATATTTTTATAATTTGAATATAATATTATAAAGCTTCATTTTTATACGTTGAGTTGTGTTCCTATGTGTACTCTAGATTAAATGATTTGGGTTCTAAAAAAGAATAATGCCTTTTATGGTTGAGCACCTTAGTCTGGCAGGCTGTATATTATTCTGCTATTTGCTATAGGAGTGCTCTCTTTAATTGTTGGTTGCTTATGTCAAAATAACAACAACAATGAATACCAATAATGAGCAATAATGGAACACACCTACCCCGTAGGGTGCAAGGACCTCACTTCCACCAAAATCAGCAATTATACAAAAATAATATAACACTTTATATTTTAAGTGATTACATGTAATGTTATGTGACAGTTCGGACATATGACCTTAAACTTAATGGTCATGTGATAGATGGTAAATGCCACTCCTTATTTCCTGTATACCCACTATTTAATAGATCATTTTGCTTTGAACGTTAAGCTTGGTTAACCTTACTTTTATTTTTTGATGCTCTTTAGAGTGAGGTGTGAAAAAATGTGGCCCTCAATTTAATTAGTTTGAATCAGTATCAGATATGATTCCAGTACGTTAGAGGAAAAAAAAAACTAAACTTTTTAACTGGTTTATCTACATAAGTCACAATTAAAGTAAATTGAAATTTTAATTGATAAACCATTTTAAAAGTTTTTTTTTTTCCTTTCTTACAGACTGGAATTATTTCTGACGCAGCTTCAAATGAATAAAAATGAGGCTTTGGTCAAACGCAGACATTATAAATAATTTACCTTCTGGGCAGAGTCGATATGTTTCTGTCTTGTCCTCCTCTACTCCACTTGGCTGCAAAACAAGACAAAAATAATATAAAGAATGCATGCCAACAGTAATATGTATTGATCCATTGTAGGCTTTGTATAGAGGTATTGTGACAGAGAACTCTTAAAGGAGTTTAGACTGGGAGAGGATTTAATGGTGCCCATTAGGCAAAGTATGAGATCGTCCAACATCTTTTCACAGAGTTAAACTCTGTTAGAAGCCATTAAGCACCTGTAGCCATTAAGCACATGTAGAGTCACTTCCTGGCTTCTAACAGAGTTTAACTCTGTGAAACAACACTGGACATCCTCAAGAGGTTGTCCAGCAGATTCAAAATCCCCATAGAGAAGCATTCATTCAATGCTTTCCTATGGGGAAGGTGTAATACAGCCACATGTGCATTAGGTCCTCCATTAGTGTGATGTTGTTGGAGGAGTTAATATGGTTTTAACCCTTTTCTTGCTTGAGGGTGCGGAGGACCTAAAGCCATTGACAGGGGTTTACTATGGCATTGTTTGTTTCTAGTGTTCCTTTAAGTTAAATTCGCCCACCCCCTTTCAATCTAACGTGGTTACAACTGTACATTTTTGGAAAGCATAAATTAGATAAAACACTCCTATTTAACATAGTGTGCACTGCACTGTACATGTAACAGGCAAAGATGTAAAATTCTATAAGGGCTTTTAACTCTTTGTATTATTCTAATGCTCACCTTTACGATGATGGTTTTTTCCAAGGAATCTTCTATTTCTTTTTCTCCCAAATCAAGATGATCACTTGGGCAAGCTCCCTCCAGTTTATGTGCTCCACTGCTGACCTTCAGCTTGATTTTACCTACGAAGTGTGACAAGGAAGATGGCCTTATCATTGATGAACTTATAGCTTGTATATTCAAGCTATAAATTCATCAACTGGAGAACTGCAATTTACTATTTTAACATCTGGTCTTTCTTTTTCATCTGGAAATGTCACATGTTCTCAGAGATAAACACTGAATACACACAGCACCGATTCTCTGTTCCTATGACATTATGTTGCAATCCCATGTGTCAGTGTGCTCAGTGTGCTTGTTTACCCATAAATGCATTGACAAACTGACACTTTCAGAGTTCTAGAATGATGCATGTGCAGCACTACCTGCCTACTCTACTCAGCAGTTACTCATGCCACCTGTGCTGAGACCAAGAAAGTACTTGGGTATCCTGTTGCACCAGTACATGCAAATGGTTCCCTGAGCTAATTTTACAATGAATTATGTGTCACTTATCAAATACCACGTGCATAGGATGATTTTCTGTCCAATGAATTATGGTTTTGATACTTACTCTAGCACAATATTTTAATATTATTATTTATAACTCATTGTATATTTCTGACATTGTATAAGCCTCTCATTTTATATATTTCTGATCTTCTGATTTTATATCTTTATATCATCAGTTCATTTTCGAGAACTCTATGTTCTATGACTCTGAAGGCATCTTGGGTATAATGAGATGCTAATGGTTTATGTATGTTTGGTTTCAGAGCTGGATTACTTATTAGTTGACCATGGTGGCTGCCTGTATGGGCCCCTGTCTGAGCCAGGAGCTCAGGATCTGAGTTGGCTCTCCTTGAACTGACAAGGATATCAAAATAAACAAGATTAAAAAAAACACGATTCCCTGGTCCGTGGCCGACCATATTAATTGCAATTCCTTAATGGTTCCAGGCGCTCTGTGAGGAGGTCACAGATACCAGGATTCCCACCCTGCACTCTGAATTCCATAGAGAGTGGCAGACTGTAAGCAGCAGTTTATATGAGCTGCTGCAACACAGACCTGCAGCTGCACTGGAAGCCCGCTGGGCCATCAAGGGAATTCACCTGACCACAATATGAAGCTCCATATATTTTTTGTCCAGTACCTATTGTTTTAGCAGTGACATTCCAAGTATATATTTCAGATTGATCTGCACAAATGCAATGGTTGTCCTCATTATATGTCTTGACAGCTTTGAAATCGGGAGAGTCAGACAACCACACTCCCACCTGTAAAAATGAGAGAAGGATAATGTCATCAGTTCATCACTTATGTATAAAGAAAAATATATCCAAAGCTATACAGCTTCACCAAAGCCAATCAATTATTTAAATAGACAAAAGCACACGTTAAAGTAAGTAAATAAAACTTTGAAGAATTATTCAATCCTTAAAATCATGCATGGTACAGCTAATGGTCTTGAAAGAAGATGGAAAAATATCAGTAACAACTGGTTTTGAAACCAAACTCAGACCAGTTTGGGGGAATAATCTTGTGATACACACAAAAAATAATTTTATCTTATGATAATGTCTGGTAAGATAAATGGATTTAAAACCTAAATTTTCTTTATTTGACTTGGGCACAGAGGACATATTTAGGTTCGCTTTGTCTGAAATTATCCAACTGCTCTGGACAAACCAAATTTCAATATTTAATTGATTTGGTTCATCTTAATTTCATTATATATTTTTTTGATTGAGTGAAGGTCTAAAAATATATTCAGCTTATTTGAATTTCATCATTCATGACAAGTGAAGGGTTAAACATGTAGGCATGAGGGAACATTGCTCCCTGCAACTTCCTACTGCCATTATACAACCCAGGAATGGCAGTATATGCTTGGGGGTCACCTGGTAAAATATCCCACTCTGAAACAATAGGAGTGAGAGTCTCCTGCACCATCCACTAGTTATGCTGGTCTGAGGTATTTACATTTTAAAAGCTAAAGAGTAGCAGATAACTGCCCACTGCTCTTTGTCCCCCAATCTCCTGTGTTGTGGGATTAGGGGTTATGATATCATATGCATCATTTTTGAATAAGAGCCACAGCTCTTTGACATTTCCAAGCCCATCCCACAGCCCTAGCATGGAAGTATATATGGGGGAACCTAGTTTAGTGCACCCCCTAAAATAGGTGAAAATTGGCAGCATGCCTTCTCACTCCTGCCCCATTCCCTAGCTATGCCAAAATATGGCCTAATGTTCTTTGCCCCAATCCTCTGTACTGTGAGATTAGGTTGATTATTTCTAACGGGGGACCTGATGCAACAGATAAGGAGTTAAACATAGAAGTGGTAAGGAGCACAGCTCTCTACCATTTCATATTCCTATTCCAAATCACAGGCAAGGGAAGGGCCAATTGTCCCCTTATCAATAGAAGTGATGGGGGCATGCCCCATCCCCTTGGTATGCTGAGATGGGCCATTTAAATTATAAAAGCCATGCCCCTCAACTTCCTGTGCCAAGTAGTGATGAACAGCAGTGCTGCAGCCTGATGCTCTTTTCCCCAATCATCTGTGCTTTGGGATTGGTGGTGATCATTTCAAATGAGGGAATCTGGTGCATATTTGGGCAGGTCCCCAAAACAATAGAATAAGTATGCTAGGATAGAACATTTACATTTTAAAAGTCAAAATGCGGTGGACAGGCTGCTTACTGCCTCTTATTGCCCCCAGTCCACAGTGCTCTGGTATGTATGTAATGATTTCATATAGGAGGTCCTGGTGCAGGGTCCCAAAGCACAGGGGACTAGGGTCAAAAAGCATGAGGAACTAGTGCTGCAGTCTACTGTTTCTTTTTAACAGAAAGTAATCTCAAAGCTCCCTCAAATCAAAGATTTTTTTTTTTCCATCATGATTATATTAGTTGATATGTTTTTTAGAAGAATTAACTGATCTTCCAATATCCATAAAAATTGACATTCATCCAGTAAGGAATGCAGGGGTCTATTAGTTACTATTATCTAGAACAATTAATATATAACATCTAACGTATTTCTAAAAAAAATTGTGTATTCGCATTTGTTATTTACATTTTTATATTTGCTGTAAGCCACATACAAAATTAATGTGAGACATTCACCCAGTAACTTACTATTTCACTGTTCATCTAGTACAATTACATTTTGCATATCTGAAATACAGGATCCAATACAGTGTTGGTGCTTCTGTTAGTTATTATTATTATTTATAAAATGCTAACAAATTCTGTAGCACTGTACAATGGATGGACTGACAGACATGTAATTGTAATAAGACAAGCAGGATGCACAGGAACAGAGGGCATTGAGGGCCCTGCTCAAACGAGCTTACATTCTAGAGGTAGTGGGCTAAAGTGGCACAAGAGGCAAGGGCAGGATGTATTTCATGTATGGGAAAAAGAAGGTTGCTAGAATAGTTTACAGTGAAGGGTTAGTTTATTGGAAGACACAATTGCAGGAGAGGAAGCAGGGTGGGTTACCAAGGTGCGGAGAGGGAAAGCTATTAACAGTCTAATTGGATATGAAAGAGGAAAGTCAAGAAGCTCTGTTTTGGACAGGTTAAGTTCAACAAAATGAGCAGCCATCCTGTTGGAAATAGCAGTCAAAGACCTGAGTCAAGAGGGTTGGTGAGAAATCAGGAGAGGGCAGATAGGTTTGCATGTCACCCACATAGAAATTATATTGGAAGAGAGTTAACAGTGTGAAATAGGCATTTGGGTTCTTGGGAAAGTGGTTATGATGGTGTTGAAGTAGCTTTCTTTTGCAGAGGAAAGAACAAGACTGTAGGAGCTTAGCATAAATTTATAGTGGAGGAAGTCAGACACAGAATGCAACTTTCTCCAGCAGCGTTCAGCATTTCTCGAGCATTTGTGGAGGTGACGGGGTAGCTTAGTGTGCTAGGGTTGTAGCTGGGGTCACTTGCAATATTTAAATATAGGAGGTGTCATGATATCTACAGTAGTTGAGAGGAGAGGGTGGAGTTTTAGAAGGAGATTGCAGAGCTAGGGCAGGTGGTGTTTGAGATGGGTAAAATGAGAGTTTGGAGGTTGGTGGAGAATTGCTGAGTTGCTTTGTTTCATTTCAATGGCAAATCCCACATTATGTTAATAAAATATATATTAATTTACTGATCTCATCTATACTATATGTATCAGTTAATTTACACTTGTCCCTAAAAGGTTACCCTGATGTCAATATTTAATCTGAACCTATTTGGTTAATTTTCTTGGCATTTTTGTCTCCTGACATCTTTCAAATATGCCTATAGGTGAATTTAACAAATACTACCATGCTGTAAGTTTTCTGAAATAAACAGGCTCTTCATCTTCCTTGTGGTACTTACCACCAAGCACGTCTTCTCATAGTTGAAGACCTGGGCAGTGAGTGGGAATACCTCATCCTGCACCACAGAGTGGGGAAACGTCAGGTCAATAAAGTAAGATTGGATTGTGGTAAGCTCAACTTTCTCAGCCTCCCCATAGCCAGACTGACTCAGACAGAATGCATCCGTCTCCCATGTAGTGATAGAGTCTGGGGTGGTCAGGGAAATCTGCGTGTGACCCTCTGGTCTGCAAAGGAAGAGGAAGAATGGAAGAAATACATAAAAATATATAAGATTCAGCAAATTATATATCAATGTAAATATAGCAAATAAAACATCATGGTCTTCATTTAATAATTTTGGATATGTTTTGAAATTATTTAATATTTTTGGATATACTTTTAAAGCGATTTAATATTTGGAAAAAAACATGTTTTTTAAGTTTTGATCTATTCATATATTTATAATATGTTTTTTTATTAAATATAATTTAGAAAAATATGATATAATTTGAAAAGCTTCTGGCACCTTTTGAAAGAACAGCTTAGGCAATAAGGTCCTATTTAAAATGAATACCAGCATATATAAACACAAAAAAAGCAGCCAGCATAGAATGATCTTAGTACCTGAACAATTACAATTCACATTGGCCTTAATTAAACTTTTTGGATAACTGTTAAAAAGTCAATCTGAATAGAATGCCAGGGCTAGTACCAATCGAGAATAAAAAGTCAACAACACAAAAATAAAAAAAAATAAAACTGATTTGTATTGTACACTTTTTATTTTTCAACAATGCTAGTAGCGGCAATTTATTCTGATTGACATTTGAAAAGCTTAGGAAAACTCTTTAAATTAAGGCCTATGTGTGTTAATGCTTCATAAACATTATATTGGCGACTTAGTTTCTGCACAACGTATCGATCAATAATGAATGGAACTATGCTTAGGTTGTAGCTAGCTTTTACATTTGGCTAAACATAGAATTTGTTTTTTATTATTATTATTATTATTATTATTATTATTATTATTATATTTAACTCAAAAGCAGTCAAGTGTTGCGCCTGCCTCCTAATCTTAGGCTAAATTATTATATTCTCTTATCATTTAAATGTATATCTTTACTCCAGCAGATAAAGAAAACTCTGAAGATGATATTTTATATGTTTTAATAAAGTTAATCTTATTGAATATGTGCGAATTTATTACAGATAATTGCATGAACTCTTCTTGTTCTATGCTCTGCTAGCTGTATCCAAACAATGTGTGTATTATTATTTTATTTAACTTCCACAAACATTGTATAAAGCTCTCCTTTGTTACTGAGCACGCATTATATTGAGATAACATACTTATCATAAGAAATAATACTCGATGTGTTGTGGTCAAGTCACAGCTGATTTGGTAAAGTTGGGATTAATCATATATTTGCTTTATTAAATTAATATCAGAACTACAATGCTGTGCACAATCTGTAAGAAGTATTAAATCATACATCATTTCCAGAAAGCACAGGTCATTAAATAGATAATTACATTTGAGAAGAGAACCCAATCAGTTATCCATTTATTTGATATTGCTATAATACTATATTGTTGACACTCACCCTACACCTACAAGATCATAAATCCATGATTCGGGAAGGACCTTGCGTTCTATAGTCTTCTTTGGTTCCTTTGGTCTAGGAGGAGCTGAGAAAGGGACAGACATTTCTGGTGTAAAATCATACTATAGAGAAAGATAATGAAAATTGCACAAAAACAACATACTAGGGATAAACATATATAAAGACATGAAGTAAAAAAAAAAAAATATAAAAAGAATCAATAAAGAGGTGACAGTTAATTTTAAACTTAAGCTAATTGACAGATTGGAAGACAGATTTCCAAGATTGTTCTAAACAGGCCCCATTTTTCCAGCTAACTTAAGAATTAATTGTTTTCTCTTTGTTGACTACAGCATTGCTGACCAAATTCGATATTACAGTCATTGTGTATTCATTATCATGCAGCAGTTGATATGCATAATATTACAAAAGAGAAGAAGAGAGTTTAATCAAAATGTTGAGAAAGCGCTGTGCCAAGCGTGAAATACGTTCGGGGCTTTTCGGTCCTTACTTGGGTCACTTCTATGTGGTTTTTCCCCCTTCTCACAGGTGCCGTACGTTTATCATTTCTTTCTGTGTTACACCTTTGAAATATATGGTTTCCCCAGTGGGATTTACTGTATATTATGATAGGCAAGGATCACCGAGCATGTTGTTATCAACCTTCACATACTATATAGCATTGACTGGCGCATATGAGGACTGTTCTAGGCAATTGTTTGCTTGTATTTCCATGTGTAATATTTTTTGCAAATAAATTTACCTTTTGTTAAAAGATTGGTGTTCAGTGGAATTTACTACTAAGGTCTGAGTGTGCTGACATTAGGGATCATTTGGGAGTACGTTTTTCTATTGGAGTTTTACTAAGTCCAGCACTAACAATGTGTATGTTAAATTTTATCCACATGATATGCATCTAATAACTGGCAAATATATTCCAAGATCGTAGCTGCTACAGTTAGTTTGTTTGATTGTTTAGTTGGTAATAAAAAGTATAGAAGTGCATAAAAGGAAGGCAATAGAAAATAGAGAAAGTTATAAAATTACTTAATGTTTGAATACTACATGTACGTAGACAAAAGAATGGAGATAGTGCATAACAGTAAAGACAAGTATGTATGTAAAAAATAATAATAAGAAAAATTATATAAAAAAAACTATGGTAGGAAGATCAAGCAAAGGGTCAGAAAAAAACAAGAGAATGTGAGATAAATGATAAAAGGAAAAAGAGGGGCTGTGGTTATTGACTTGAAGATCATCAGAGGAGAAAGGAGATGGCTGGTCATTTGATGCTGGCAAATGAAATATAGAGAGTATCAGTAGTGATTGCCTGTTAACAAACCAAATAAAAAAAAAATACATAAATAATAAAGAGACAATGGATGGTAACTGGCTGCTAACGGAAAAAATAAATGGAATGACAGATGGTGATTAACTGTAGCACATGGCTTGCTGCATTTCGCCTGGAGGGCAATTACAAACAAGTAGCCCAACTTGAAGCCAACGCAGTACATTGTCTCACCACACTCCACTTTGTTTCTTAATTTGGTTTTAAATGAATTACACTCATACTGCAATAAATATGCTATCATAATAATAAGATGATAATTAATAGAATTAGTGCAACCCACATACGTCTTTATACTATTGGCTCACAGGGAGCAAATACCCCCTTTCCAGACAACTCCTTACTCCCTTGTATTAGAGTAAAGGGAATAGAGGAAAGAGAGTACAGTGATTGACCAACGAAAGGTAAGAGAGGGACAATGTACATAGAAAGAAACACATTGTGGGACATATCCCTGCCAGGTATGTAGTAAAAATGATTATGATTCACTTACAAGTCCTTGCAAGTCCTGCTCTTCCTTCAGACCCTCGAGGATTGAAGTCCAAGTCTGAGCATATCTGCGGTCTGTGGATCTTTGTGTTGGTGAAAATACTTAAAAAGCTTGTCTGTGAATTATGAACATGAAATATTGAATAATTAGTCATTTTCTATATTTCCTGGAAGGTTTAGTTTATGAGCATTGATTACCCTCTAGTAATCATATACAATACTTGAATAAGTTTATTTACTGAAACAATTATTTTCCTCCCATTGAGCAGCTGCTGAGCACATTATTACGTTTTGCAAACAAACTTGCAGACAATGTTATTTAGATTAGGTGTAAAATTGTCAAAAATTCAAGTGAAAAATTCAAACCTTAGAACAAAATAGTTGAAAACAATATATTGGCCTAATATTTACAATTCACTTAAAATTTATTTTTAATTGCTGACAGTTCACGTTAGTAAATAGTCCTGTATGTAACCAAAGTTCATATTTACACACGCATCATGCCTTGCTTTACTGTGCATTGAGTTAGTGTATCGGGCATGATTGGGTGATGGAGTATTCCCATAAGGGTGCTCTAGGAAGGGAGGGCAAACCCCAAAGTCACACTGGTATATCAAAGCAGCCCAGGCACAAGCAGGCAGTCCTTATTTAGGAATAGCGTACAACAACATTTCAGCCCTCAAACAAGCATTTGTCAGGCTTGACAGAGGTTTGATTGAAGATTGAGGGACAAAATGCTTATATTCACTGCTCCTAAATGAGGACCGCCTGTTTGAAAAAAATAATGGGTGTGCTTGGGCCTCTTTCATGTACCAGTCTGTTTTATTGTTTTAATCAGCTTCTTCTCCATTGTGTTACTTTTTTTTACATCAGCAATGTAACTCCTAATCATGAAACTGTACGTCCATTGCTGTGATGCTTCTTTCTTTATACATCCATATGGATTTGGAGTCCAGGAGATTTGTTGTGGTTCATGGTTTTGGAACCAGGATTTCACAATAATTGCTGTGTTAAATTTTAATGTGTTTTTGGAGTTCCAAGATGGCATCAGCCCATGTGGATTGGTAATTCCAAGATGACATCAGGCCGTGTGTTTGGGAGTCCCAAAATGGCATCAAGCCATGTGAAATTAAAGTGCCAACATGGTGTCAGTGAACATGTGTTTGGGGAAGTATATACACAGCCCAATTACACTAACAATAGACAACAGAAGAGTTACTGGAAGCCAACATACACTTGCAAGCACCCCAAAAGCCAACCCTGTAACTTTGTACAGGTATAATTTATATTATTAGCTACATCATGTATTTTGGCATAGATATATCATAGCAGTTAACCCTCAATTCTTACAATCACTCGGAAATTAGCAAAGATAATAATGTTTCATAAAAAATATTAAGTATAACAAGTTGCAATAAATAGATATTCCAGCTAAACACATAGACAAACCAATACAATGATACTAGATGTGCTATGCTAAACAAGCAGACTTGCAGGGGTTTAACCCGTTAAGGACACATGACATGTGTGACATGTCATGATTCCCTTTTATTCCAGAAGTTTGGTCCTTAAGGGGTTTAACCGAGTGAGATTTAAAGCTAATAAGTATAAAAACATAAAATTCATACGGTTTTTATACCTATCTAATCCAGGCTATCCTACAGTGATGATGAGTAAACCTTGATGCATGAAGAGGGGCTTTCAGCTGACATTTGCACCTTTGGGTAGGTAGGGCTTGATGTTACTGCAGGAAATTTTATGGCCTAAACACCACATGGAAGTTTGGTTTGATTTGTGCCCTGGCTGGCTATTCTGATGGTCACATAGCTTCTCCAGGTCAATGAATGCAATCCTTCAATGAACTCTTGAATTATTACATTGAGCTCTCTCTAGCTTTGTATTTTGTGCTTTAATTTCCTCCCATAGCCATCGTCTTTCCCAGCCCCTTATGCTTATGGCCTTGGAGGAACTGGTAAATACTGGGTTTTCCCCCCGTTACTTAGACTTTGAGAACCTGTTGAATGCTTATTGTAGTGAAATCTGCATTTTTTTGGATTTATTTAATATAACTAAGTGTGTGTGTTTTGGTAGTAGGAACACAAAAACAGATATAAAATGGTACACATTTATCAAGGCCATAACAGGCTATTACCCTAAATGACAAAGAGTTGCGGAACAAATAATAAATGTAAGAAATTAACAAATAAATTAAATTTATGTTACAAAAAGCCTTTATTCTTAAATATGTTTTTTATTTCTTACCTGAAACAAGCTCTCCACATCTACTTCAAAGGCTTCATGAGGGGAATAATATCGATCATGTGTAGTAGTATTTTGTTGGCAGGCATCTCTTTGTTCATAGGTTCGCCCATATGCCCACTGCCAGTAAAACATGCCTCCTTCATGCTCAAACTTTCAACAGAGAATAAATAAAAATAAATTAATATATACTGTATGTCTGTTTATCAACTCAAGGAGATTCAATAATATTGAGCAGTTGTACAGGATTACACAAAAGCTGATGCTTAAATTATTACAATATCACAAATCATGTATTTTATACATAGATACAGAGGTACATTTAAGCTTGCAGAGTCTGAAAAAACAAGACAAAAACAATGCAATTTCATCACCATATGTGCCCTTGTATGCTAAATCCTTGTGAATAAGTTTTTTCTAAGGGTATTGCAGACTGCACAATATGACCACATTTGAGGCCAAAACCATACAAACCTATTTTCTCACTGAGCTATTAAGAGCAGGAAACTGAACTCCATCAGCCCCAAGGTTAATCAAAACTGGCCTAGATTCAAATAAGTATCAGTAAATGTTATCATAGAACTACTATTTGTACTACTAGAACAGTATCATAGAACTACTATTTGTGGGCAAACATTCAATAAGATCAAACTGCAGGCCAACACAAATCCTTACTCCTACACCGGTACAGTTGAAATTATCACTGCTCTCAAAACAAGTTATACAAATGCATATTTAGAGCAAAATTTTTACGAGCCTTGTTTAATTTGATGTCGTAATGTAACACAGTGTACTAACATGTTTCTGTACTTGTTGACCAAACTTAACTGTAGACATTAAGTATAATTTTATTGAAACCTCAAAAATAAAAAATAAACTTTTTGAACTAAAGTGTAATCCTGCCCTGAACCCAGGAAAAAAAAAATATATATTATAACACGGGGAGGGATGGGTGGCGGCTTGCTTTCGAAGCTGGTTGAGATGTTTCTAACGTTGGAGTGTTTTTGTCTAGGGCAGCCATGACTACAAAAGTTTTTCGAACAGGAGGCAGTTTAAGTGATATAATCAAAACTGTGGATTGGTCATCTGAATAACTCTTTAAATCATTTTATTTGAAGCCCAGTAAATAGATCTCCAAAACAGTTATCTAATTTTATTTTGTTAAGCTTTAAACATGCATAATATGAGCCTCCTGTCTGGAATAAAATTCAGGAATATAGTATAGTGATGTAAAATCACAACTTAATTAAAGACAAGAGTTGAGTATTTTCCCACCCTTTCTTTGCCCTTCACATTTATTTTATTGTGTTAATGCACAGTTCCTGTGTATTGAAGATGTGTCTTCAAGTTCCTTTGCTATTATGAAGATGGGATAGTTACCTATGGAATTCAACACTTTTCTGATTTGATCTAAAGTTATTGGTATGCATTTTAAGACTTGTATTTGGTTTTGGAGCGCAGTCGCATTCAAAGAAGAGGATTCGAAGGAAAAGCGAACACCTTATATAGACTGATTGAATACGATTGGTTAATGTTACTTTGCATTTAAAGTATGGAAATTTTGGTTCTAGTTTGGTTGATTTTAATTTTGTTGCTATTGGGAGCGGTACAGAAACCAAAATACTCTCTTTCTGTCTGGAATTAACCTGTGACTTTATGTCACTATTATCAGAAAGATCCCGAATTGATCAGATTTTAACATAAACCAAATTGAGCCAAGTTAATGTACAGATTTTGAATAAATAAACTGATTAACCCCTTAAGACCGCAGCCAAATGTACAAGTTGTGATCCAAAAAAACGTAAACAAAACCTGGCATTTGCGCTATATGTCTGTCCAACCATAATTCACCTCTTTCATATTAAATGCACCCCCCATTATTATATATCATTTTATTCAGGGGAAACGGGGCTTTCGTTTAACATCAAATATTTAGGTATGGAACATAATTTAATATGAAAAAAATATTTAAAAATGGGAGAAAATAATAATTTTTTTAATTTTTTTAGTTCTACGTGACATTCTAACTGTGAATGTCATAATACTGTTTGCTTTTACTGCAATACAATACACACATTTGTATTCAGCGATGTCTCGCGTGTAAAACAGTACCCCCTATGTTCAGGTTTTATGGTGTTTTGGGAAGTTACAGGGTCAAATATAGCGTGTTACATATTTCAGTTTTTTTACATTGAAATTCGCCAGATTGGTTACGTTGCCTTTGAGACCATATGGTAGCCCAGAAATAAGAATTACCCTAATGATGGCATACCATTTGCAAAAGTAGACAACCTAAGGTATTGCAAATTGAGTATGTCCAGTCTTTTTTAGTAGCCACTTGGTCACAAACACTGGCCAAAGTTAGTGTTAATATTTGAAAATGCAAAAAACTAATTTGAACGCAAATTTTGGCCAGTGTTTGTGACTAAGTGGCTACTAAAAAAACTGAACATACCCTATTTGCAATACCCTGGGTTGTCTACTATTGCAAATGGTATGCCATCATGGGGATAATTTTCATTCCTGGGCTACCATACGGTCTCAAAGGCAACCTGGCGAATTTTAATGTGAAAAAACTGAAACGCAAACCTTATATTTGACTCTGTAACTTTTGAAAACACCATAAAACCTGTACATGAGGGGTACTGTTATACTCAGGAGACTTCGCTGAACACAAATATTAGTGTTTCAAAACAGTAAAACGTATCACAACAATTATATCGTCAGTGTAAGTGCCATTTGTGTGTGAAAAATGCAAAAAATGTCACTGTCACTGACGATATCGTCGTTGTAATATATTTTACTGTTTTGAAACACTAATATTTGTGTTCAGCGAAGTCTTCCGAGTAAAACAGTACCCCCCATGTACAGGTTTCATGGTGTCTTGGAAAGTTACAGAGTTAAATATAGTGCTAGACAATGTAATTCCCTGAACTTTTGGCCTGGGTTGGCAGGCAGGTCCTGCAAATTGTAATTAATAAAATGACCTAATTATGTAAAATTATTACATAAATATATGCGTAGAATTATTATATATATATGTGTGTATATATATATATGTGTATATATATGTATATAATTTTTTTAAATTATTTTTATTTATATATAGGTATATACATAGTGATATATACGTCTATACTTATGTATATAGATATATATATTATTTCGTTCTACATGTATTTTGATATCAATATATATATATTAATTTTAAAATACAGTTAGAACGAAATTACGCATGTTTATATATTTTTTATCTATTTTTTTTTTATTATTTTTGTATTTATTTTTTTAACGTATTTATATATTTATTTATTTTTTATTATATATAAATATATATATAATGAAAATTATATATATATTTAATCAATATCATTGTACGTGTATTTTGATATTAATATATATATAATTATGTATATATTAATATTAAAATACACGTAGACAGTGTATGCATATTTATGTGTATGTGTGTATATGTGTGTATATATATAGTTAGATCATATATATAATAAATATATATATGATCTAAGTATATATAATTTATTTTTACACTGTTTTAACATTTTTAATTTTTTTTTCAGACAGCAGGGGGAGTACCTGTCATTACAGGCACTCCCCCTGCTGGCAATGCCTTGGACGGCTATGCCGTCCATGTGATCGCGGGGTCCTCGCAAGGACCTCGCGATCACATGGCCCTGGGCGGCTGAAGAGGACGCAGGGGGACTCCCTGGGCTCCCAGGTAAGTCCCCCATACCGCGATCGCCGGCGTGGGATCGCCGGCGACCGGGTAAGTACATAAGATCGCAGGACGTACTATGACGTCCTGCGGCTTTTAGAGCCACCAAAATAAGGACGTCATAGTACGTCCTGCGGTCTTAAGGGGTTAAACAAATATGTGGGAATCTTCCAGGATATAAGATGCCCAATTTACCAGGATTCACACATTTGGAGGATCGTAAACTGAGTAAATAATTTGTAAAATGTTGCCGCTGAGGTTTCTTTAATTAAACCAAATAAAATTTAACATTTGTAAACAACCACTCACAGCTTAGCAAATGACCGTAGGATTTTAGGAAAGTTGAAGGAAGTATTACTTTACTGAGAGGGTAGTGGATGCATGGAATAGCCTTCCAGCTGAAGTGGTAGAGGTTAACACAGTAAAGGAGTTTAAGCATGCGTGGGATAGGCATAAGGCTATCCTAACTATAAGATAAGGCCAGAGATTAATGAAAGTATTTAGAAAATTGGGCAGGCTAGATGGGCCGAATGGTTCTTATCTGCCGTCACGTTCTGTGTTTCTATGTTTCTATGAAGGGACTTGCATCATTTTGAAAATAGCTTTATAATTATATTATTTACCAGTTTCTTTTTGCTTGTGCTTTCCATGCTTACCTTAGAGGGGGTATCAATGATGTTGCGAGATCACAGGACTTGCACTAGTCACTTAATGCACATTACATGCATTCATGGCTGGCACTTCGTCTAAACAATGAGTGAGCCACCAGCCACCCAGCAGTCATACCAGAAAACCTCACCCTCTCTGTGTCAGATAATGCATTCTGTATGAGTTCACGTCATATCACTAATTTGAAACTTTCCTAATTTCCCGTCCAGTTTCCATCTTAATTACCTGCTTCCTACCCAGCGGATATATATATATCAGTCCTTTTAACAGCTTCCTAATATCTGTTCCTGTCCTTTTACACCACAATTATTTCCTGTTCATGTAAATTCTTCATCTTTAGGCCATCCCCATATTTAACCCTCCACATTTACCACTCACTCTATCTAAATATACCCTCTTTACCCCTCTATATCATTCTACCTCTCCCACCCTCCATATCACCATATTTTCTATGGCCCATACAATTTCCATTTTTATTCCCTTTCTATCTCATTGTTTGTCTCCATATTAATTCCTTCGATGCTATTCATATTAAAGTTCATCCTCAAGCCATGTTTCTGAATCAACTTGTGTTCTTCCACGGTCTGTGTTGGCTGCCCCTGCCATACTCTCCAGTCCACACACCAATAAACATCTCCTTTACCACTTGGTGAATGCTGACACTCACCAGGTTGCCTGATTATGCTGTTATGACTGATCAAATGGCCAAAGCTTTAACTTTTACTCAATAACTAGATACATCCTAGGAAGCAAGACAGCCTCGTCAGAGAGCTTGTAGTGCCACTGGTGGCAATGGGGCCTCAGATTCACCTCACTAACTTATTTAATTGTGCTTAATGTTTAGAACTGTGGTGGATAAGGTTCATACCTCACGTGTATCAAAGGGATGTATTGTTTAAGGTATAATGAATGCATGGCATTGCCAGTTTATAGTTATTAAATATGTAGCTTACAACCCAAAATAAATTATAATATATGCATTATCTTCATACTGAAAAAGAGCAAGTTCAATTGAGAGAGAGAGACATTGTGTGTGTGTGTGTGTATAGACACACACTCAATTGAACTTGCTCTATTTCAGTATACAGATAATCTGTTTGTCATTGTCCTGCCCCTCAGCATTGTGTGCTCTTTTTCTCAAATCTCATGAACGTGCATATACTTTCTTATACATTGGCTCGTGCTGGTACAGGTGAAACTTAGATGGGTAGAGAGTGGGTGGGTAAGAGGCAGGTAAGTGGCACAAGTTTGGGAGGCTGACAAAGTTTATAGTCATTTTATAAAGATTTGTTGCAAACTTTTCACACTTCCCTTGCTTTATTTGAATGTGTGTATTTGCATAAGTGCTTGCTGGCTTAACACACATTGTCACATGATGCACATCCCTTTGAGGGTACAATATATGTATGACTTTTGGAGATTTAAACCACAATGTGAATCACTAACTTACCGCCTCTATGTCAGGAAGGAGACTTTCATGAGACTGGTGAAGTAACAGTCCTTTATCTACTGAACGTACAGAGCACATGGACCCGGATTCTGCAGTGATATCCAAATTCACCTTTCCTCTTGGATTAACCTCTTTTTCAGAAAACTGAAGTTTCACCTATTTTTAAGGATTCGGATTCAAAGCACAAGGAATACAATTAATATGGTACTGAAACAAAGATGCCTAAAGAATATTTAATGACGCAGCTGCCGGGGCAAGGGATAGAACAGAATATAGAGAAAATGACAAAGACAATGAGGGGTATAAACTAATGCTATCAGGGGGCAGAGATCAGAACAGAGAAGTTGAGAAGTGAGTAGAAAGTCAATGCAATACTGAGGAGAAACCTTGTTATGGAGGGTGTATGCATTAGCTATATTAGGTATGGCTTTTTATCAATAAAATATTAACAATGTATTAAATTTATTATATTAATATAATATTGTTGCATTCAGCAAATTACATCAAACATAACATTTTTTATTAGTACACTGAATTTTCTTTATTTATGAAAATACAGATTTTTATTTTTACAAATTTAAATTGTATGGAGAGATTCACTGGCGTGAAAAACGTAAAAAGCAAAAAAAAGTACAACATTTGTTGGAACAAATATTCAGATTAGCCAAGAGAACAGAGGTTTAATACAGTTTGGAGGCACTATTATTTGTTTATTTATGTTTTATAATTCCTTGCAGTGTTGTTTTTATTTCCTACACTTTACCTTTTGTTGTCTCGTGGATAGTGATATTTTTTAATATTCACTCACCTTGTTTTTGTAAGAAGCTGATACTCGGTAGGTTGATTTGTCAGCAGTGATAGCCCCATTCTTTAATATCGTAAAAACTAACAGCTGGACTTCAGGAAAAAAACTGATGGTCGGTTCAATATTCAGAGAGAAGAAACCGTGCAAATCTAGGGTAAAGCAGTGCACAAACATAATATAAATAAAAAAATTAAAATAACATGCAGATTGTGAAATAAACGAACAGTCTGTAGGTATTTTATGAGTAGCCTTTACTCTATATGAATACAAACAATATGTAGCAGAGGAGTGAGAGATGTATTTATTAATTTATTAAATATTTTACCAGGAAAGATACATTGAGATTTGTCTCATTTTCAAGTATGTCCTCGGTCCACAAAACATTGCATTGATACAATAGGGTACAATAAAATACAAAAACAATATTAATACAAAATTTAACATAGAACAGGTATGAAATATATAATCAACCATGACAGGTGCATTCTGTTTTGAGGTATGTAGAGAGGGATCTCTTAAAGGATTTTAGGCCTGGGTAAGATTTAAAAGTGTGCGGGAGGTTGTTCCATAATTGTGGAGCTCTGTAGGAAAAGGAGGATCGGGTCGCTTTCTTTTTGTATTGAGGTAGACTAAATAAAGTGCTGGTTACATGTTATAAAAAAAAAGATATACTAGCAAGGTTATCTTAAGCATAGGATAGAAACAAGTAACTTTTACTGGCTTCTGATCTTTCACTCATAGAGTTTTTGTGCCATGATTTTAGACAGATATGTTCCAGTGATGTGTTTGCCTGTCCTTGGCCCTCACAGCTGATGGTGGTTATAGAAGGTGCAATAAGAGAAGTGGAATCTACCCACATCCAGCTCCCTGCCTTTGCAGTCTGCCATCATTCACTCAGCAATAGGTACACATATCTCCCAAGGGGCCGGGGTGTTTGCTACAGTGGAAGCACATCTCACATCCCTAATAATTTCTAAAATCTAGTAAATAATAAAACCACAGAGCGCAGATGCCTTTAACTATTCTAATCTAAGATGTTGATATGTAATTGTATTTCAAACTTTGAGTTACTCTTATTTTATGAAAAATAATTTGATAAATATGATGAGGTTCAATATACGAGTCTGTTGCAATCCTATCAAGCCACTGCTATTGGCAACATCAACTATTTAGAAGCTGCTGCTATTCCTCAACTCGTAATTTCTTTTTACAAACTGGGAGAAAAACATTCTCTTGTAAAGATCCCACTTCAGATTAGAACTTGCTGTTAAAGCACAGAAACACTTAGTATGCACGCGGTTACCATAAAGTCTCACCATGTGCCTGCATGCTTCACTGTGATTGGCCTTAGCAGGAGACAGTGACAGGGATTACAATGAATTATCCCAGGCAGTAGTCCCTGCTTCCTCTAACCAAATTCAAGATAACCAGTGTCATTGGGAACATCCAGGTATGGATTTGGAATGCACTCTTTGGGGTTAAACCGTTTTTGAACGGTTTAACCTCTCAAGCTAAGATCAGAGGAGGCATCCTATAAGAAAAATGAATGCGCCAAGGCAGACTCAAGAGATATCAGCATCTGACAGTAAACATATAGAAACACATCCGCTGTTTACAAATATATCTTTTGGTGCATCATTTTTAGGACTAGCTGCAAAACAGATGTTGGGGTGGGCTCATATGTCGGAATAAAATTTAGCATTTTACTTCACTCTCCAAGTCTCACTACTGTTTATGGTTGGAAACCAGTAATAAACCAGTTGCTAATTGGAGGTTAATGGCTCCTAGAGGGCATAACGGGAGCTGTTGGCCACTACTTAGCGACAGGTTTTCAGTAAAGCAAACTGGTTTCTCCCTGTCCCTTGTGAAATGTGGTGTGCAGTAAGCTGCTTAAAGTCCTGTCAGGCATTTTAGCAGGTAGCAGTTGGCTGTTAAAAAAGCAGCAATTCCTGAAAAAATCCATAATTTGGGTGTATTTAAGAATACAAGAGTTGGAAAAACTGCACAAGTGAATAAGCCACTACCATTTGACACTGCAATAAGCGCACTCACTAGAATCACTTGACTCTCCTTTAACATCCAGGTTGTGTTCTCCACCTGTCACGATTCTTCCTTTGCTTGAAATCTGCAGTAACAGAAAATGAAATTAACTCAGTCCACTAGTATTTTTTATTTTTTATTAAATATCAGATAAATGTGTTTATTTACTTCTAATATGAAATAGAAAATGCCATACTTTATCCCTTGAGGTAAATACATACCCATGTAAAAATAATAATTAACAGACAACGTCAGCAATGTATATGTGTTAATCGAATTTGTATTGGAAAGGTATGTAAAAATATTATTCTTATTATAGATCAAGTTCTGTTTTGCTACCCTGCAAAGAAACACATTTCTTTGCTAGAATTTATTCTGGGACCCCCTTTCTCCTTCCTTCTCCCACAAAGTACAGCAAGCCTTTCTTTAGCCCAATGTAATTCATTCTGAAATTTTAATTTGTTGAAAATAAGTCATGTCTTCAGGTCCAGGTAAAAAATTAACTATTGGAGCCGAAGCTCCATGTATTACAATAGCATC